>NC_060138.1:298120971-298427013 GCF_021461385.2 Schistocerca piceifrons
CAATGAATTCTTCAAACCTCGCGTTTTCTTTAACACCAGTGAACTTAGCGAACTGGACTGTTGAAACATGGAACTAGGGAAAGGCAAGATTCGGTGTGAACGGGGCCTTACTCAGTTACCGTTGGTTGCTCAGTTTTTTTTTTTTTTAAATCACATACACTTTATTTGGAACCAATTGCAATAAGGTTGACAATAAAAAACAATGATCAAAATTTCACTATTAAGAGACAATATCTAATCAAAATTTCTTAAGACAAATTGCATTCACTGCTGAAGGCCTTATTGAGCAGAAATTCAAATTACTTATCAACTGAAGGCCCCAATAGTATTAACTCAAAATTAAAATATTTTTTTAAAAGAAAAACAATCATCACAATCTGATCAAAGCAAGAGAGAAGTGGGCCTCAAGACAGTGCTCCAAGTATCGGCCTGGGAAAATTCGCTCAACTTCGTAACTGATGACACAAGCAGCCAAGAGTTGTATTCACTTAACCGGATGGCAACGCAACCTAGTGACAGTTTAAATACAGACCAACACTCTTACAAAATCTACCTAACGTCTGATAACCAATACAACGACGGAATAACCCAGGCCAAGCGGAACCGACAGACAGTACTGCATCTTCAGAATCCGGTGTTTAGAACATCCAGAAGTAGAAGGACCACTACGACCAAAGTAGTCCTAAAGAAACAACATATCCGGACCACAATCAAGGAGGCTGTCGAACTACATGCCTTACCGGACAGCAGCGGCAAAGTGAGGAAAGGTACACTGCCGCGAAAATACTCTAACCTCCAGGGCAGGTAACTGGGGCGTTAGCGGCCACTAGGCAGAAAAATACCGTTAGTAGAACTTCACCAATAAACACAAGGAATTCAATGATTAATAATAAGAAGCGGAGGACGGGTAACTAATTTCGCCAACTCCAAACACTCCACTTGTTGTTCTTCGTCTCAGTGACCCTGTGAGAAGCAATGCGCGAACAAATGGCGTGATCTCAAAATAGTGGAGGATTCACTACTGAGTTAATGCTCGCTCAACTCCAGCGTCCTGAGACCGGTGGACAATGAGGTTGTGGCCCTCGGAACAATAGCGCCTCGATCTGGCAGTGCCTGCCTGCCGTCAGCGGACCTGGCATGTCCGCGTGCTGCCGGACATCACTGCAGCTCCGTCCCTACCGAACTCCCAGACACACCCAAGCCGGAAAACACTTGACGTCCTTCCAAATATAGTACCACGGTACTAGATATCGATAACCACTGCTGCTGCCACTCGCGGACAGACAACGCTAGCAAACGTGGTGGCGCCAGTAAACACAAGAAAAAACGAGACGCCACTATCCCTATTACCAACGGCAACAATGCGAGCCGCAACATGACTCAACTGTCTTTGTCAGAATGTGTCCTTTGTACAACGCGATTTTCTTTTTAAATGTATCCTCACCAAATCAGAAAGAAGTTACTTCCAATGTCTTACTATGAGCACTGTGCAGTCAAGTTCACTTAAAATGCGAAGTCTGCAATCCATTCCGGATGTTCTACTTTTCGTTCCTGCACGCCTTTTTCCTTCATGAATGCAACAATAGCGAATTTTAAATCGAAAAATCGCTCCAGGCATGTCCTTTCAATTACGCAACGTACTTGGCAGTAATATTGAAGTCTCCATACTCTTCGTCCAGTTCTATTGAACACTGTTTGCAAATGACAATGGAATAATGCTTGCGACTTCAGAAATTTTACTATTCGTACCACCAGTTTCTTCCCGTGCTCCATGCCTGTGCTTTTTGATCTGTAGAAGAATGAATCCCATCTGTCGATCATTGTCATTCTTTGCTGATTCATTGTCAACTAAATATTTAAATTATTTCTGCATGGCATCGTAATGTCATTTCGTAGTATGTATGCAGTACCCTCCGTTATGCGAACTGAGAAATCTCATCCCCTCTTCAGTCATTTCTATTCATTTTAAAGGATTGTCACGATAGGTCACAGACTGTTTCTTTTTGTTCAAACAGCCACTGGACCTGTTGACGTCCTCCATAACACGAACAGATAGCAAAGGGTAATCAGTGATGACACCACGATTCTGCCGAATTCAGAGCTTTGCCGACCGAAACATGCCGCACTCCAAAGCTAAATGAAATGTAGCGCTGTACCGAGTATTTCCGAGAAGGACCGAGCGAAGACGAGTGACAGGCCGGGCCTCAGCCATCACAGGGGTCGCACACGCTGCACGCGGTGAAGTTTTGTACACTCTGGCTGGCTGGCCCTGTTATAGATTGTCGCCACATAAGATGGAGCAGATGAGAAAGATTATAGATAAATTTTTGCAAGAAGGGGTCATCAGATAGACAGCGTCTACTTATGTGTTACCCATGATTCTCGAGCACAAACCTAGGGGCGAAGATTACAGACCCATTGACGCTTACGTGGTACTAAACCGCATGCTTGTTCTGCAGTCGGTGCCTCTTGCCGATCTGCATGACTGCTTTACATCGTTTTCGAGAGCACGCTTTTTCATTATCTTAGATCTAAACTAAGTATTCCACCAGATCTCCCTTACTGGAGATTCTAAACTACTGACGGCATTTTGTACCGACTGCAACTTATTTGAATTTAACCGAGTTACATTCGGTTTGTCTACTGGCGTAGCTATTCTCTACAGACTTTTGGCTTCTGTGTTGGGTGAGTCTTAGTTGCGCTTTGTTTGTAGTTATTTGGACGAGTATTTGTGTCTAGTCGCACAATTGAGAAGCGTCTTGTGCATTTGCGTCAGGATTTGAGAAGGTTTATGGAAGCTAGTAAGGTGAATTTAACGCATTCAGAGACATCATTTTTGGGACGCTTAGTTTCAGAAAGTGAGGTCAAGGTGAAACAGAGCGAACTGGAGTTATTAGAGATTTTATTCACCCTAAGAATAAAAAAATTCCGCAACTCGTTGGTATGATTAACTTATTCCTGAGATTATTCGTGGATTTGCACAGTTAGCAGCTTAACTGAATACGCTTCGATGCGGAGGCATCCCCCTTTCAACGGACGCACAGTCAGCAAGCAGCAGTTGATAACTTAAAATTGGTCTTTAATACAGCAAGTGTTTTAGGAGTCCCCAATTTTCACAAAAATTTTACACTCCAGCCGGACACCTCTAACTGAGGGGAGGAACCTGTGTTATTACAGGAGTATCATGGCGAGCGCCATTCTGTGGCATGTGCATCCAGGGCCTTCTCAAATGTAGATGTTAATTATTCGTTCTACGATTTAGGGGCTCTGGCAGTACTTCACACTCTGGAAAAATTTCGATTATATTTAGAACATAGACTTTTGAGACCGGTAATCAGGTGGGCTGTCTGGATTTCAGCGTTCTGTTTCGTGGTTAGGCATATTTGGGGCAACAGTAATCAGTTGGCTGATGTCCTCAGAAGAATGTTTAATGATAGTGAGGAGGACGCCGGAACCAGTGTAGGATCATGGTGAGTGTAATTTGGTCATTGTTAGTGAGACATCTGAATTATTTCAAGATTTGGTCGAACCACAAGCTAAGGATTCTAAACTTAGTAATATTTTCCAACAGGTTACTCAGAGTGGACAATTGATAGGATACAGGTTCAGTAACAGACTGCTTTGTTATCGCACTGGAGGCGATGATAAGTTACAGATGTGTCTTCCATCAAATCTCGTATCCTCCGTTTATCGTAATTTTTATCAGTCCGTCTGCAAGGGGCATTTTGGTATTTTTTAAGACGATGTCTAACGTTAACGAACATTTAACAGATTACTCAGAATGGACAATTGCCAGGATACAGATTCAGTAACAGACTGCTTTGTTATCGCACTGGAGACGATGATAAGTTACAGATGTGTCTTCCAACAAATCTCGTATCCTCCGTTTATCGTAATTTTTATCAGTCCGTCTGCAGGGGGCATTTTGGTATTTTTAAGACGATGTCTAACGTTAACGAACATTTAACGTGGCCCTATCTGATATGAAGCGCTTATTTCAATAGTGGTACAAGTCCATTTTTCTTCAGTCTAAGATACAGAGTCCTAAAGTTAACCCTTCATATGTGCGTATCGATTGGACCCGTCAAGCGACCGTATAGTTGTGTCAGAGGTCGTACTCATTCAGAGTGTAGAAAAAGCTCTCTCTGCCCTTGTACTTCAACAGTAAGCTGTGGGCCATCAGCGGGAGAGGTACCCTGTGAGGAGGTCCACGGAATCACGTGCTATTGACGCGTCCACGCCTCGGCAGTCAGTATTCGGCAGTTGTTCTGATGTACTGGGAAGCGGCGAAAGCGTGCCAGTGAGGTGCCTGTGTTCCACTTGGAGTACACCACGAGTGCCTGAGTGTTACTGTGTTGTACTTCGATCCATCACATTAACTGCGTGTGGAAAATTTTGCTTGCCCTCGCTGTGAGAAGTGTGGCTGTTGTCGCCTTTCATACTCTAGTGTGAATTAACGCTCCTTTCTGTTATCTGTTGTAGAAGCAGAAAGATTTATATGTAAGCAACGAAACTTCCAGAGTGTCTTGCTTGCTTAAGATTATCAGCTGATGGCTTGTGCTTACCGACGGCCGGTTTCTATGCTGACAGCCAAACGCACTGGTAAACCTTCTGCAAAGGAATGGATACTATAACTTTGATTCATGAATGCTGAAAAGGAGGCTGTCGGCTCAAGGTACTGTAAGTGATCACGTTTCCTTGTTTCATCACTTCCAAGAGTAAAGTTGTGAGTTATTCTCTTGGATGACAAGTACGTAAACTCAAATGTTCAGTGCTTAAATTTTAGAAGAAGCAAGCTGTTGTCGTGTTGCTCAATGCGGTTGTTGATTTCAAACTGAAATTATCTTTACTCTTGTTACTTACGTAGTAGCGCTTAAGGAAAATTGGCTTAGTAGCCTGTAGTTCAAACTGGCTGGTGCCTGAGTCTGAATAACCACTTTGTGCCATAGATTTGGCCTGCTTTGGGGGAAATTTCAAGGATGGCTAGTGCCCGAAGTTTAAGTCACTTGCAGTCCGTGTCTAAAAATGTGTGTAGTAATTTGTCTCGGTGCAGTATTGGTCATGTGTCTTCTAATTTTAAAAAGGTTACATCCCAGATCATTTTCGAAAACTTACTAAGGTTGAGATTTTAAGTTTTAGGGCATTAATTCCTAAGGACTAATGTCCGTGCTCTGCAGTTTTGTGTAAAATATGTTATTTGTCGTAAGCACATTGTCTTTAAACTTCCTAAGCTTTGCTGAAGGGTGTAGTGCCCATCTTTTATAGTCCACAAATTTTGCTCAGTTAAATAATAAATTTTAAAGGGGCTACTGTTTGGCGTTGTTCAACCCTTGTAGTGCATATTTATTATCTATTCGCGAGCACTAATGGCTGTTGGTTTTGTCTTAGGTTGAAGATAATGCAGCGGGTGGCCACTTCGCAAATCTGAAGCTGCACCAATTCACCTTAGGTCAAGATGTCATTGTATGTGGTTATTACACTGTTTCTTTTTTTTTAATATGTGTGGGTAGTGCCTCGATGTAATTAAAGAAATCTTGCTAGTTTTCTTAAGTGGTTTAGTAATGTTAACTTTTCTTTATTTGAGTAAAACGATTATGATTTGGAATCACGATATAAGTAATCCTGTTGTATGCTCTAATTATCAATATATGTTCCTTAAACGATATTAACAAATGTTTTGTAAATCTATCGTCCAGTGACTTTCCGCTCAAAGATCACTGTATCCAAGCAATCCTATCACTATCTTCACTCTGACATTCGTAATGTGACGCAAATGTTTCAGAACTGTAGATCTGCTCAGTCAAATCCTAATACCCGGCAAGGGTTGCATTCTTACGGGGATGAGAAGTCAATTGACAAGTTGCTTATGGATTATTTGTGACCGTTACAACTTGCCAGAAATGGGAACAAATCTACATTTGTGGCCTTTGATGCTTTCAGTCCCTCCTCCTGGCTAATTCTCAGCAGGGGTATGACTTTACCCATCACTATTCACCATTTGGGGAGTTAGTTGCACATTTGACCGCCCAAAGGTTCTTGTTTTCAAAACGCTGTTAACCACGTCGCCCCAATCCTGCAACATCCGCAGCGGCCCTTTGCGGAACAAGTCAATCGCAATTTTATTATTTATCATAATAGAACTTCATATAAATGGAATGTATCACTTTTCTTCAATACGGCTACACATGAAGCGTATACAGCTACTCTAGTGAGCATTGTTTGAGCCTATCCAGGTAATTCTCTCATTTCAAATTTATGGGGAATAAATTGCTTTCTCCCAGAGAGGTAATTCGAGTAGGGCACTTAATAATCGTAACTGCCACATTGCTGGTAAGCAGAATGGTACAACCATAAGACGTATCCTACCTCTTTTAAAATTGCCGGTTGATTCTAATTAAAAACTTTAAAAGTCGTAGTAGAACTGCTGACAAGATTACGCAATGGCTGCTTCCGAGAATTGTCAGAGTATTTTGCACTGTTGAGATTCCCACCCCACCACACCAAAGCAGAATCTAGCTACAGGTGAGCAAAGTCGTGTTCGTGTGAGCCAGTTTAAGGCAGCTGGGCAGCAAGAGGAAGTAGTCCCACCTTCATATCATGACACTAGCCAACTTCAAGTACGCATAATCTGGGGAGGGTGAGCCGCTTAGTACTGTCTCCGCGATATCTGTCAGTACTGGATATCAGCACAAGCGTCAGAGCCTACGAGAAACACCTAGGGCCACAAAGGAGAAGAGCTACATACAAAAGAGAATACGACACTAAGCGTCAGTCGAGCTAAACATGGCTGATTGACGGCCGACAGGACACAGACAAGGACAAGACCAAAGCAACAGATGTAAACAACGAACTGCACAGTGGAAACCTTCACCACAATGATGTCAATAGGCCAATAGTTAAGAGAGACGTAATCTGAATCGTTACCAGAGAGAAAGTACCAAGCAAGTTTGTTATCCAGTAATCCATTGTACTGGTGTCTGACTGACCATTCGCTGGGCAGCCATATTTATCTTGCCCACAAGGGACAATATTTTCCGACGCATTCATGTGGTGTGAAGCGTAGAGCACTCATGATGCAAATGCTTTGTTGCAGCCAGACTGTGCCCTCTAACAGCTATCTACGTCCATTACCTCCCTTCCCTCCCCCCCCCCACCGCCCCAAAACAGGTGCCTATGTGTGGAAACGCTCTGGACGGTGCTGTGTGGGAGTGGGAAGTGGGGGTGGAATGGAGGCATAGGGTGAAGATCCGGCACCTTCGGGCTGTGGGTGGGAGGGTTTTTGGAGGTGTCCATTAGGACGTCGCTGCCAGTGGGCATGCCAGTGGATCCTACTGAAATATGTGGATGTGAAATGAATTGCTAGAGCAACAATGCTGACTCGTAGGTTGCTGGCAGGTGTGCTGGCCATGGGGCACCATTGTCACCATAAGGCGATGGATGAGGTGGCAGCAGATGCAACACCTGCACTCGAAGCTAAGTTTGTTATGGTAATCTAGCCCTGTTGTTGCTTGGGTTGCTGTACCTTGCCACCCATGGATCCCCCCCCCCCCCCCATCGACACCAGTGATGATCAAGGGAATTGCGACGCATTATGAGAGACCAATATGGAAGGCAACCCTTTGATGGCCAAATCCTGAGCCCAGGTGGTGAGGGTGGCGTCATTCATGGCGGTGCATATAGCATATGAGTACTTTGAGTAAGTATCCACAATGAGAAACCACATTGATCCCAAAAATGGGCCAACAAAATCTAGGTCAGTTTTGTCGTATGGGAGGCGAGGGGTAGACTGGGAGTCAAAAGGTTGTGGATGTGGTGTCTGGTGCCATACATATGCCGCACAGCCATTGGTCATTGTTTTGATGTCACTTTTGATCCCCAACCAGTATACAGGCTAGTGGGGTGGTGCCTTCATGCGGGACATCCCCCAATGTCCCATGTGCAGCAACACCTGTGGGTGGTAGAGTGCCAGGATGATCACCCAATGTGTGTCCATCTCAGTATCCAAAAAAATTACAATATCAACAAGTGAGAGCCTCTGAGAAATACATTTCCAGGAGCTAAATTCGTCTGTCAGCTGGTGGATGAGGTAAGTTGGTCAGTCTCACTTTACATAGCGAAGAACCTGCCGCAAGGAGGGGCCCCAGAATGTGGCTGCAGTGACATGAGCAGCTATAATGGGGACACTGTCCAATATGTGTTGCCACCTGGTATTGTTGCGGAGGCAGATGATCTTCTCTTTGTCGAAATCTGGGTCTGGGCCAGTGTGTAGACACGACAATGTGTCGGTACTGGAATATTGCACCATGGACTTGTGTCAGATGGTATACTTGTGAGCACCCAGGAACAATGCCCAGTACTGGAAGTGTTGGGCTGTTCGCTCCAAGAGTCTGGTGCACAGCCCAAATAATGTCGACAACGGCTTGTGACCCATAATTAAGGAGGACTGTGTCCTAAAAAGTACAGGGATCAATGTATTTGACACATATGCTATAAATTGTTTACAGTCATCTCCAGTCCTGAGCGCCAAGTGCACCAGTACCAGTGCTATTCGCGGATGCATCACCTGCCACAACCAATGTAACTGGGAGACAACAGCATGAGGCAAGAAGAAGGTTTCAGCATGGTTTTCAACTGCGTAAAATCCCAGTCACAGGCAGGGGTTCAGTTGTAAGGCACACCCTTTCTACGCAGCTGACTGAGGGGTTGTACAATGTGAGCTGTGCTGGGTAAGAAATTGGAATAATTGTTGAATTTGCTCTAAAATTCCAGCATTTCATGTAAGTTTGTTGGGTGGAGTAAGCAGACTATCGCATTGACATTCTGATCAGTTGGCCTGATGCCATTTCTGTTAAGCCAGTCCCCAAATACTACACTGCTGGCTCAAAGAACCTGCTCTCCCCTAAATGACAATGCAGAACTGTCTCCCACATGGTGATAAAAAGGATACAGAACATTTGCAGATGCTTCTGATGGAAGAGTCCTGTGACAATAGGACTAACCAAGTGCTTCACAGGAGATGGAATATGCTGTATCAGTTGTTCCAAAAACATTTTTATACTTTCAGGGGCTGAGGTAGTGCCAAATGGGAGTCACATGTACTTGTACAAAGCAAAAGGCGTATTAATGACAACAGTGTTCTGTGATTCCTTTTTATACTTTCATGGGCTGAGGTAGTGCCAAATGGGAGTCACATGTACTTGTACAAAGCAAAAGGCGTATTAATGACAACAGTGTTCTGTGATTCCTTATCTAAGGGTAACTGGAGGTAAGCATTGCCAAGGTTGATCTTAGAGTGGTATTCCCTCCAGCTAGTTTACTGGGGCGGTCTTCCAGTGGGGAATAGGATCACTTTCCACCTGTGAATGAGCGTTGATTGCATCCTTGCAAGTTCCACACAACCTGAGAGAATCATTGGGCTTTCTGGTGATGACAAGGTGAGTGGCTCATTGCACTAGATTTCACTGGCTTGATAACACCTGCAGCCTGGAGATGATCTACCTCCTGCTTCATATCAGCATCCAGCGTAACTGGAATGGGCTGGCACAGAAAGACAAGGATCCAGTCGAAGAGTGACGTGTCTGAAAGTATGAGTCACACTCCAAATCCAGCTGAAATAGAGATCCGAACACATTGCAAAAATGGTCCAGTTCGTGGAAAGGAAATGTGGATGGTATGATGTTGAATTAGTCAGAAATAGGAAACCCAAACGATGAAAAGACGTCGAAGCCGAAAATGTTGGTAGCAGACAGATAGTCGAAAACAAATAACGTGATGAGCCATGTACCGCTTTTGTAGACAGCAATGATCCAGAACTGCCCACGAAGGAGAACAGAATCGCCCTCACAGGCTGCAAAACGCCATGAGGGCGAGAACAATACGGGTGAACCCAGCTGTACGTATATCACCTGATTCATCAAAAAAACTGTGGCCTCTGTGTCGATATGGGAATGGACGTGGTGAGAAATGCGAGGCGTGAGAAACAATTTCTGCATGGAGTGGCCGTTTCTGGGGTGGCCTGGTGCACTAATGGGTCATAATGGAAGCAGGTTGCTTGGCTTTAGCACACAGAATGGAGATGCCTCTCTTTGTCAAAGTGCATGCAGGACTCCCAGTGGTCCTGACTGTCTACTCGGGGCTGAGCAGAAAAACACTCTGCGATGAAGAGAGTGGTCCCCATGGCCTAAAGCTGCTATATCTCCCTCATCAGTCTCATCATTTGGGGGTCAGTAAACTACTGTTAGGGATCTGGTGGTAGTGGTTACTTCTACTGCCACTGCTTCAATGTATTGGTAGCTGGTATGTATACCTAATGGTGGGACATCCCTCTTTTTATGTGTATGGCCACTCCCCCGCCTTGGGTTGGCCTGTCTACACGATAACTATTGTAACTGGGAACTGCCAGTTTGATTCCCAGCTTGAGGTGGGTTTCTGCCATCATGCATATGTCGATTGAGAACTCCTTTATGAATTCCCTGAATTCGACCACTTGATTAACAATGCTCTCTGCACTAAAGATGCACATTGTCGGGCCTTGGATATTTGGTCGTCTATCCGCGAGGGGGTTTTGCTGCTACTGATGAGGTTGCAGGGCAATCGACTACTGGACTGCTGCCTGAAGGGCAACGAGAATCTGCGTGTTCTACTTCTGGGCCTCAATGAATTCCTTCATCATCTCCATGATGAGGTTCATGGTCTGGACCATAACGCCTAATAGCTGATCTGAGGGGGGGGGGGGGGGGGAGGATTGGGGGACTGCTGAGGAAAGGCTTGCACTCTCTGCTGCAGCTTGTGTTTGGGGCTCCCTAGAGCTTTCTCTGTTCTAAGGAACCTGGTCATTTTTGATGTGTCTGCCCCAGTGTTGTTCTTGCGTCTGTGTCTGGCGTTGTGGTGATAGGGCTACGTTTTCATGGCTTCTTGAAGGAGAAACCACTTCCGCATGTGTTGCCCTTGGTGCTACCCAAGTCTTGTCCACGTGTGTTAACGTGTTTTGTTTGTGTGTCTGGATGGGGTGGTATGTCTTGTTTGCGTGTGTGAAGGGCGGCCTTTGCGCCCTTTGCTTGCTTTTTTTTTTACCTCGCAATCTTGTGTCATGGGGCTCGGCGCACTTTCTGCAGCACACTGCTATATTGCAATATGCAACCATGTGGTTCAGACGCTGACACCTGAAGCATTGCACCGTCTTGTTTTTGCAGCACAGTGGCTCTGTGTTGACAGGGACGGCCATAACCACCTAGATCTCCCTTTTGTTTTGGGGGATATCAGGGAGAGTAAACTGATATAATGTCCACTTGCTTTCTGACCCAGGTTTGCCCATCTGTTGGATGGCTTTGACGACGTGCCCATGGGCAGTCAAGTCTGTTTTGATTGCCTGGGGGGAGGGGGGGACAGCCGTCTCAGAAGGTCCTTAATGACTATGTTCTTGTTTCTAGTTTTGCTTATGGGGAACATGTAGTGTCGTATGTTCTTGTCTGAGAGTAGGTCCTTGACGGTGATGTAATGCTCAATGTTGAGTGCTGTTTTTATCTTGTCTCCTCCAGCTAGTTTAGCTCTAAAGTTGTTGCCAGTAATAGCTGTTTTATTGTGCCGTAGAGAGCCTCATAGTTATGGGGAAACTTCGATAGGATTGGAGGGAGGTAGTGTGTATCGTGCTTTTGTGTCGTTTGTTCATATAGTGTCTCTGGCTCATTGGCCACCACCTGAAACCAGTTCAGGGGGGGGGGGAGGGGGGTTTCTACTACCAGGGCCGCTGGAACCTTCGGCTGGCGAAATGTTTCCCTCGGCAACACGAAACCATCCGAATTCTGCCCGGTTATGCGGTTCCCTTCCAGAGCGATGGTTTCCTGATTCCCTCGCGGGGCGACAACAGGCGCTGTCAGTGGTGCAGACTCCTCTGAGGATGAGGAGTTGTTGGGGAATGGGTGGTGGATCTCTTCTTACTCTTCAAGTGTTTGTCCTTGCGCTCTTTCTTTGCACGCCACTGTTTGGAGGATGTGGATTTGTATGGGTGGGAGGGGGGGATTTTAGGTATTTGGGGCGAGGCAGCTTTCTAGCAGTCTCGGCAGGCAACAGGTCAGATACACTCTGTGAACAAAAGTGTCTGGACACCAGGCTGAAAATGACCTAAAAGTTCGTGGCGCCCTTCATCAGTAATGCTGGAATTCAATATGGTGTTGTCCCACCCTTAGCCTTGATGACAGCTCCCACGATCGCAGGCATACGTTCTGTCAGGTCCTGGAAGGTTTCTTGACGGATGGCAGACCATCCTTCACGGAGTGTTGCACTGAGGAGAGGTGTCGCTGTCGGTCGGTGACGCCTGGCATGAAGTGAGCGTTCCAAAACATACCAAAAGTGTTCTACAGGATTCAGGTCAGAACTCTCTGCAGGTCAGTCCATTACAGGGATGTTACTGTCGAGTAACCACTCCGCCACAGGCCGTGTATTATGAGCAGGTGCTCAATCGTATTCAAAGATGCTATCACCATCCTCAAATTGCTCTTCAGCAGTGCGAAACAAGAAGGTGCTTAAATAATCAGTGTAGACCAGTACTGTCATAGTGCAACGCAAAACAACAAGGGTGCAAGCCCCCTCCGCGAAAAACAAGACCACACCATAACACCACCGCTTCCGTATTTTGCCGTTGGCACTACACACGCTGGCAGATGACGTTCACCGGGCATTCGCCATACCCACACTTTGCCATCGGATGCCCACATTGTGTAGCGTGATCTGTCACTCCACACAACGGTTTTCCACTGTTCAATCGTCCAATGTTTACGTTCCTTACACCAAGCGAAGCATCGTTTGGCATTTACCAGCATGGTGTGTGGCTTATGAGCAGCCGTCTGACCATGAAATGCAAGTTTTCTCACCTCTCTCCCAACTGTTGTAGTACTGTACGCTTTTGTGCTGTACATGTCCCTTCACGTTTCCACTTCACTGTCACATCGGAAGCAGTGGACCTAGGGATGTTTAGGTGTGTGGAAATCTTGCATACAGATGTATGACACAGGTGACACCCAATCACCTGACCATGTTCGAAGTCCGTGAGTTCCGCAGAGCGCCCCATTCTCCTTTCTCACGATGTGTAATGACTACTGAGGTCGTTGATATGGAGTACCTGCTAGTAGATGGCAGCACAATGCACCTAATATGAAAAACGTATGTTTTGGGGGGTTTACGGATACATAGCATTGCTAAGCTGCACTGATTTAAGACAGTTACTTTGAGTGTTAGTGTGCGCTTAGCAGTGGAGCAATGAAATCATATGTCTGTCTGCAAGTTGCACAGTGATGATTTTGATTTGGGTTGTCACAAGCCTGTCAGAAGTGTTGGTCATATTCTCCAGACTATTACCTCCAGAAAATTTTACGTAAGTATAGATCTTCATATTCAGCAGCGTTTGGTGATTTGCATTATATGACTGGGGTCTAATGGAGCAAAAAAAGTTTCAGTCACTGCGAGGTGTACCCATCTCTATGTGCAGCAATGTTATGCCATTTACATTTTACAGCATGCTGGCTGTTGATGATTGGGATAGATTTTGTAACTAATTTAAGCACGCTGGAGAAGTCACTTGGCTGCACTCATAAAAGTGAACACTGCATGTTTTCGATGCATCAGCGTACTGATAGTATAACTAAAGGTTAGTTCCTTTGTCAAGCTGGATCCTGTTAGGTACAATCGTTTTTTTTAATTATGTTGTTTTTTAATGATTACTCACATTATTGTAATTTCTCTTGCAAGTGGTTATAAGGAATCACAATTTTATGTAAACAGTGTACTGCAGCGTGACTAGCCTTTACACCACCTGTTGTACTCCTTGTTGTGCCAATAAAAAGAGAAAATATTTATAAAACAGTTCTGTATGCAAAATTGCGTGCATTAGCTGATCAGTTATAGTTTTAGTAGTCTTATTATAAGTGCATTTAACATTTCTGCTACAGAAATAGAGTAGATTTAATACTTTAACGTTCTGAGCTATCGGTTCAAAGGCTTATGGTTAGTCACAAGCTGATTATAGCAGATAAGTTAAAAAGAAATCAACTCTCTGCTTTGGTATTCACTCTAATTTAATGACAGAATTGTTTTTTCTCTGTTCCAGTTGTATTACCGAAATGTATTTAACTATTTGACAAGTTGTGCCTATGAGTGGAGTTGAAGACTGATCTGGCTTCTCTACTGCTGTGATAACAGCCTTCTGTAATTGTTAAATTCAACATTGTGCAAGAATTCAAATTACGGTCCTTTCTATCATGCTTAATTATTTCTAGTTTTCAAGGTGGCTTGGTCAAATTGGATCAACTTGTGTAAATCATTAAAGTTTGACAATCTTTGCTATTACATGTGAAGTTTGCTAAATTAGAAGTTGAAATAAAGGTTTGGAAAATTTGTAATTAAACTTTTCTGTTGTCTGATACCTTCCATTCACCCATATCCTCCCCAGCTGTTCAGAAGCACGTCATTCATATCCTAATTGTGAAAACATGAATGAAATAAAAAAAAGTAGTGCAATGACCTACATAAAACAATAATTTCGTATGTTTAGTGGTACTTCTTTTCAACTAGAATGTATTTACTATTCTATTGGTGATGTACCTTTCGAATATCTCCAAGTCTCGTGACTGTTACATCATATTGTGTTTTCATGTTTCAAATCTGTTTTTCATTTTAACCAATAGCTACAGAATCTGTGCTCATGCCACTTGCCACAGTTTATCGGTTCTACTTATAAAAACAGGCAATGACCATCACTCATTGCACTGGTCAATGTGATGGAAGTGAGCTTGGCAGAAATAGTAGTGTACAGGGCCACTATGATAGATGTCTGAACTCAATTTTATGTTGCTGGTATTGTGCTAAAATTAAAAACAGGAACACAACAGATTACTAGCTCATCCCGATCTCCCCCTTGCAATAACTGTGAAGCAAGAGTCTAGAGAAATTGACAGCAACTATGTCACACATTATTTACATCTAACAGTTCTAACATCACTATATGTTTTACTTTGGGCATAAGGCATATCGCCTTTTCAAAGGACTGCTAAAGCAATTCTGATGAATGTAGTTCAAATTGGAATGGAATAGCTGCACTGGTCTGCTGGGGATGCTCCTTAAGTGCAGAACAGACAGCGAATGTTTTTACGGAATATACAAGGTAAGTCCACAAACATGTACAGATATAGAAAAAATATTTACCGTTCAAAAATCTACAACTGTTAAACTACTTTTCTACATAGCTTCCGAAATTTTGTAGGCACTAGTCATAGCGTGGCACAAGTTTATGTGTGCCTTCTTCATAGAAGGTTACGCCTATGTATTCAGCCATGTGGTAACTTGTTCTTTCAGTTCCTCATCATCGTTGAAGTGTTGACCAACAAGGACAGATTTTAGGTGTAAGCAGAGATGAAAGTAGCTAGGAGCGAGGTCTGAGCTGTACGGAGGATGCTCAAACGTGTCCAAGTGAACTTCCCCACAGAATGGCGTCCACTTCGTTCTTCATAGTGCACTTGACCACATCCTTCATTGAACAATCTGACCCATCTTCTAACCATAGAATCACTCATAGCATTTTTGTCCTTAAACCTCGCAGATTTGCTGATGAATTTCCTTTTGTTTAATTTTTTTGCATTTAGAAAACGAATCACAGATCTGATTTCACACGCGGCGGCATTTTCAATTACGGCTGACGTTATAAAGAAGCATTACAAAGCACACGTCGGCAGCAGCGATCTGAAAATGCCGTACATGTCTTCTCCTTGAGTCAGAGTAACCGCTGTGCATGCTCGGAACTGCGATCGTAGTGCTGCCGCGGATAGAAATAGAAACGGAACTTACTTTGTCGACGACCCTCGTATAAACAGTTTCCACAGACATAGGTTTGGTTCATTCAGCGAGGATGTTTGTGCAGGAAATCTTTTACTCGTCAAGATTGTGGATGGTAAGATAGTGAGTGTCAGGAAATGACCAATGAAATGAGAACTTTTGGCACCTGGAGAAATTCTACAAATCTGCTAGGTTGTGGTACGTTGAACTATGTTTGACTGTAGTTAGATTTTAAAATATTTCTGACAGTCGTCAGACTTAGAGGGATTTGAGATTGTGCACACACTGATTTTATGAAGGCTACTCTGAAATATTTCGGATGAAGCTCAGACTGTGAATATTTTATGTGAATCGGGAATATGGCGGAACCCTCAGTAACTTAAGCATTGGTTACTAATCATTTAAATTACCTGCAACTCACATTGTAAAATTGTGTTGAGTTACTAGAAATACAGTGGATTCAAAGTCCTAGCTTATGCTGTCACACTGTGGAGGCTACATGACACTTCATCCCCATAAGTCAACATGTTACAAACGAATTGTAACAAGGTGCCCTCATGTTAGAGCAAAACTGCAACCAACTGTGCATGTTACAGTGAAATTGTTCCAAATTGCCAAGGTTACAGTGAAACGCTAACAAATTATCATATGTTATTGCAAAATTGTAATAAATTAGTCCTGTTATAGTGAAATTGTAACAAACTGCCCCACATTCCAACAAAATTGTAGTAATTTATGCAATACACAGTCATCGATTAGCAAAAATTATAACAAATTACCCGTTATGCCACTATGTTGGAGCAAAAATTCTTGAACATCTGCAATCTGTAGAGTTCCGCTAGAGCTGTTGAACAGACGACAAATCCAACATGACAGGTTCCTACAAATTGTGTAAGTCACATATTGATCATGCCATATTGGGCTATCATTAAAAAACTGACATTCTTTTTTTCTACATCAAGCCCAATCATCACTCTGCAATATTTTCTAAATAAATGTTTTATATGCTTTAAACTCAGCTTGTACTGCATTTAAACCTGCTGGAGCATTAGTAAAAGTATGGTATACTGTCCATAAACTCAACTTGTATGGAATTTCTGTTTATAGGAGTAATACTAGCAGACTGAGGTGTAACACACATACACATACTGGTGCATTTGCCTATCTCCTCATTCTTGTGAACTTTATGTTCTAACCCATACTTTGCAACTTCATCGAAGAGTTCTTTGACTTATGATGACCATAGATTGAGTCTGCCCATGGTGATCCATATTGAAGCATACAATCCACATAGGTTCATGACATTTGGATACTATATATATATATATATATATATATATATATACTGTACATTTTGAAATAAGTTAGCTAGATCGATAGACTGCTGAGTCTTAGTCTAGTAACTCCTCCCCTTGTGGCTTGGAGTTTTGGTGGGAGGTCGTAATTGCACACACATGAGCTGAGTTGTCAGAGGTGTGAAGGGGTCAGGCAACTGTATTGCCATGGAAATTGAAACAACTGTTTACTAGCAAAAACGGGCTAGTTCCGCCATCTTGGATTTCACATTTAGCACAAGTGACCTGGCGACTGCACAGGGTGTTCTTTTGAGCTCCTGCACCCGAGGTTTGGGGAAAACCCAGCAGTCTAAATTGACAGGCATGCTTGAAGTGTAAGCTAATGAATGTTTGAAATTTATAAGCAGCTCCCATAACCATTACATTGTGCAATGTCAGAGAGAACAGTTACTGTTGAATTAATGTCTTTTTTTTCTACATCATTCCCTATAAATACTTTGGAATACTTTTCATATAACAGTTTCCATATGCTTTATTTAACATATTGGAGGTTTGGTGCAATACAGCACAGTTTAGAGACAGACTATCATTTATTCAATGTAATTTAGGTTGATATATACAAGTTCAAATGTGCACGTAATTCTGCAGCAATTTCTGGCACTTATGGTAATGCATTGTACATAATATTATGTGATGATGCATAAAACTCGTCGAAATTTGTATCAAAGAACTGTTTTTCTTCTGAAGTTTTCTGATAGGCTAGCTCTACAGCACATCGCCAAACAATTCCATAAAATCTATATATGTGAGGACGCCACTAGGTACACTCGTCCACTACTCACTGGATGGTGTGATGTAACACATCACTTTAGGGACATACATATCGCCCCATGTCTTTCTCTAGAATAATGCTGTGACATAGGCAATTGTTTTCTTGTTGGTTAAGTCGTGAGGTTCGACCCACATACTGTGACTGGGATTTTTGTTTCATTTTTGCATGTGCCTGATTTGGATGGAAACAGCATATCTTCAAAATGGGGCAACAGAGGTATTCTTTCTGCAAGTTCTGGGACCTGCTGGTTGGGCAGTTCCTGCATGCCACCCCCATCCTGTCTCATAAATGCACTGTGGGCCATGGTATCTAGAAGATCATGACAGAAGTGATGGTGTCATGATAAATGAAGTCAGCATTCACTAACTAGAGCTGATCTAGTACAATACAATATACACATCTGTTAAGAAAAGAAGGGAGAGTCCATTTCATAGAAGTTGTTTATTCTAGAATGCCATTTCTAACACTGAAGAAAATGTACCTGTCGTGGAGTCTGTGGCTACAAAATAATTTCACTGTCATTCTGTCAGTGTCTTACTACACATATTAGGGAAAATAAAAAGTCAATAAACAAATGTGACATGGAATGATTCAGTTGATGAGGTACTGTACATACAATTTCTGAATGTCAGGTTCCTCAAAATGAGTGCACTGCATGGTTTCCTTCGTGTTTACTGTTCATGGGTAGTCCCCAACACATAGTATATTGCAATCCAGTGACACTGAAAATGACTGAGCATTGAACACTGCAGTTATTTGTGTTGAATTTTGATATAAGTAACACCATTCAGGGTCTGATAAGTGATAACACTTCTTTCATACCACTAGATCGTGCATTTCCAAAAATTACCACTACATTGAACTCCCAACCTCATGACACACCTACAATTACAAGTTTGCTGTCACACATTCACATTGTATGTTGTAGTGAATAACAACACATTCTTCTTTGATGTGTTATGCAATGCTTGTAGCCCAACAGTCTGTGCAGACATTGAAAATAGCGAAATTCAAGTCTGGAAACAAGTGATTTGCATGTTGATTTAATGTCTGCTTCAGTGTATCAGGCGCTGCATCAAGAATCCTTTCTGGATACAAGTCTTGGTTTAAACTCCAGTGCATCTGGTGCTGCATCAGGGAGCTATTTTGCTTGAGGAGAAATAAGTGAAAAGTACAAAAAACACATAGACATATACATAATAAATAATAATAATAATCATTGAGAGGAGTCAATGTTTACATTCAATTGCGGAAGTCCATTTTTTAATTCAATCTGAGGGCTGTGGATCTCAGCCGATTCTTCATGATGATCAATCTTTCACTGTGGTGTACTGAGTACTTCTGTAGAGTTCACCAGGTGAGTGGATGGTGCGGAGGAGTGGTAAGGATAGGGGACTGTAGCACCCTAGGAATTGGAACAGCACTTTTGGGTTGGTAATGCTGCATATAGAAAACAGATCAGCTATAATCATCTCCGCCATCACCTGTTATCATGGAACAACGCAGTAGGACAAGGGGCAACTTTGGTTTTTAATTTACCACAAGTGGACATCTTGGATTTTACAAAAGGCTGTCTTGGATTCTGTCCTCAGCACAAGTAACCTACTTACACTGTGATGTCAGGGGAAACACCAAAAGAATTCGAAGGTGTGGAAGCTACCTGTAAGAGATCTTTGGTAAGAGCACTAAACACTATGCAAAACACGTAACGAAATTTTCGTCACAAATAGATTGTAGCGCTAAATACATTCGAGGTCTTGTACGAGCCCTTCTCCATCACAACGTTTCCACCAAGCATAATTGATGAAAGAAGAAACCCTGACAATCACAATAACTCGCCATCGCGAGGCACATGCCTTCCGCCATAGCACTTCTTCTGCACCGGCCGGTAGAGAGACTCACACCTGAACGCATGTGCGGGCGCAATACAAATATCGGAAACAATAAATTGATCATTCGGGAGTTTGACATCGCGATTGGGTTTGTAAAAGTACTGTAGACCTCCTAAATTGATTTTCTCCGCTACATTCGGAGGGAGGGAGGAACGTTCTACTGTGTAATAGAATAGAGACAACAGCAAATACCACTGCATCACAGAGTCTGCTATGATGTATTGAGGAGCACTAAACACGACACGCTTAAACCGCGATCCAGTCTGTAGCAATAAGCTGTCAGAGACAGCTGGAAACACTTGCACATCTCGCACACTCCTGACCCGACGCCAACTCGCAGCGCCCCCTTCCTCATGTACACCGCCAGCGCCGCCGTAGAAAGGTCAGTGAAAATTTCCGCTGCAGCCACAGGCGCAGTCGTGGACGCTCGTGTGTACCAGAGAGTGCACCACCACGGCCACGGAGGGCATCCGAGGATGATTGGAGTGGTAAGAATTCAGAAGTTATCAATATGTCCAGTGCAAGCGTCCGTCATTTTGAATCTTCTCCCACGCAACACACAGATGTCCGCTTCTGACGCGCTCACCGAGCACACTGGTCACTTTGGCAGCTCTCACTTCTGCGGGCAAGATCAAGCAGGTAGACTCATTCTTTATACATGTCAAAGACTGAGATAATCTGTTACTTCCAGTTGCCGACTCCTTGTGACCGCCCTTGCAGGCAGTCGTGGTGCACGCCGAAACAAACAGTTGCAGCTCGGATGTATACAGCAGTTCTCAACAATTCCACCTCAACATAGACCCACCAGCTTAAAAAATCTGCTTCACCCAATCCGAGGCAACGATGTTGTTGACCATATACCTCGAATTTCTCACACGGACTGTAGATTCCTCCCATTTATACGAGTTATTTTCTAAGATAGAAATCGGACAATATAAGCGTCTTCACATTGCTAAAGTATCGTCACTTGTGAAAATCCTGTACAGGAATACAGCACAGACTATATTCTCCCTAGTATTCTTTCTTCAGTTAGAAAAATACCTTTCCTTATCTGTCACGCCATGCATCACAGGACTAGAACAATTAAACTCATTTTTGGCTTATGATGAGGCGCTAAGATCTACCACTGTCACACGACGCCTCCCCACATTCGAACTCTCTCTTAAGATAACCAAATGTCTCGTCCTGCACGAAGTCTCTTAAGGTAAGAGCACAGAGAAGTTGTAAGTATAAGTTTCATGCTACGTATCACTTTATAAATTCAGTAACACATCTGTTTTTTTACGATAGTTGTCTCTCCCTGTATAGGTGGACGATTCAAACATCGTCAAAAGATATCGCCGCAACGAAAAAAACAGCAAGTGAAGAATAATATCTGCGGTGCCCTAGCCATCGCCTACGCCCACCAGGCGGCATGTAACAGACATAAAACTGATAGACTAATTAATTAAATTGATTGTGGGAGTCACTTTCCATAGCGAGTAATTTTTCTTTCTGAGTAGTTGGATTACACTCGCCAAGTAGTTCAAATGGGAACCACTGGAGGGAAGACGATGATCTTTTCGAGGAACACTGCTGAGAACTGACATTTGAGTTGACCACAGAATTCTACTGCTGACAACATACATTACAAGTAACGACTATGCTATTAAAAACACGATCACAATGACTATGTTACCATCACCCTGCATAAAAAGCGGTCTTGGTTCTGCAGGTACACCCAAGAATCGCTGATAGTGTAACACCTTCTGGTAGAAATACTGTCTGCGATTTGGAATCAAGTCTCTCCATTCAACCGCAATCTTGCGTTGGATCCTGTGGAGACGTCTTTTAATGATTACAGCCACTGGTGAATGATATTCGTGCCGCTCTCGTATCTCGAAACTAGTCTGCTTTTCAAACCTATCTGCTACCGCAAAGCTCCAACGTGGTTTTAGACAATCCCCCTGCATCTTGTAACTGTTCCTCAGTCTGTGCCCCGGCCTCTCTGCAGCTTCGTCCATGTGATCGTCTCAGTTTAAGTCGGAACTGAACGGAAGTCAGAGAGCGCTATATCCACCGCCTCCTGCAACCCGTATAGAAACAGGTTGAGCTGAGATAATGCAATAGGATCGTCTTTTGACCACTCGATGGAAGTAAGAACACGTTGTCGTAGCTCCGCCAATAGTGTACGATGTGCAAGGTCAGTGCCAGAACGAAGCTTTCTTCTGCGACACGAGGTAGCGTAAAAGACAGTATGAACAGTTACAGTGGTGTTTCTTATCGGGAGGATTTGGAAGACTCCACATCACACTGGAACTGGAAGAAGGACGATGATTTTGCTACTGCACTGCATTGCATCTTCAAATTACATACATGTACTACAGCCTGAAGGAGATCTGCGGCCCACAGGGTGCATTCACATCTGTCACATTCTGTCATCGTTATTCTGTATCATCCAACAGAGAGAAACTACGAACTATAAAAGCTCCACTGACTTCATCTGATAGAGACTCGATATATATATCGAAGACAAATGTCACTTTATGGCGGCTCTAGCAGTGTACATGTGGACAGGGGTGCTGTGTGGGAACTTCGGAGCAGGAGTGTGCGAGATGTACAAGTGTTTCCAGGTGTCTCTGACATTTAGCCCTGACAGCATATTACTATGGACTTGATTGTGGTTTAAGTGCGTCGTGTTTAGTGCTCATTAATACAGCGCAGCGGACTCTGTCATGTGGTGGTATTTGCTGTTGTCTCTATTCTATCACACAGTAGAACGTTCCTCCCTCCTGCCGAGTGTAGCAGAGAGAATCAATTTAGAAAGTCTACAGTAGTTTTACAAACCCAATCGCGATGTCAAACTCCCGATTGCTCAATTCACTGTCTTCGATATTCGTATTTCATGCACGCATGTGTTCAGGTGTGGGTCTCTCTCCCAGCTGGCGCAGATGGAGCGCTAGGGCAGACTGCATGCACCTCACGATCGCAAGTTTGTGTGATGGGCAGGTTATTTTTATTTTTCTCATCAGAAATGTTTGCTGGAAACGTTGTGTAGAGGAGGACGTGTACAAGACCTCGGATGTATTTAGTGCTACAATCTATTTGTGATGGAACTTTCATAGCTTGATTTGCATAATGTTTGTGTGTGGTACTCAAACGTTGAAAATACGTTTTATTACCAAAAGGATTGCCGGCCGCGGTCGCCGTGCGGTTCTAGGCGCTTCAGTCCGGAACCGCGTGACTGCTACGGTCGCAGGTTCGAATTCTGCCTCGGACATGGATGTGTGTGATGTGCTTAGGTTAGTTAGGTTTAAGTAGTTCTAAGTTCTAGGGGACTGATGACCTCAGATGTTAAGTCCATAGTGCTCAGAGCCATTTGAACCATTTTTTTTAACCAAAAGGATCATTGCACAGTGGAAGAGAGTGCCTTAAGAGATCTATTTGACATCTGTAAATTGTTAAACAATTAATTTTACAGGGTAATACAAATGGATTATTTCACTCTATTTTTGATACTGAAATTGTATCAGCTCTTCCTTTGTTTGCAGCATTAGCCAACAGGAATGCAGTATTCTGAGGAGAGATGCAAACCTCCATCTTCAATGTTTGGAACTGTTGGTTCACACAGACAGGCATGGAGTGGCTTCTTGGGAGCGTCAGAGACAGGATGCAGGAGACCCCAAACAACGGCTACTGTATCGCACTTCATTCCATTCCATTCCATTGTGATTACTGTTTTTATGTCATGGGGAGCAAGAGTGGGGAGGTGGGTGCAGTCAAGATGTGGAGAAACCCTGTCTCTTGCGAACAGATTAATAAAGAATATATATCAATACATCACTGACTCTGATTAGAAATTCTCCTCATGAGATCCTTCTTCTCCAGCACCGAGTGAGTATTTTTGCTATCAATTTTTTCTGGGAGGGTTGGGGAGGGACAGGTCGAGAGGTGCAGGTGTGGAACGTCCTCTGGTGGTGGCACAGTGCACTATCTCAGTCGATACCTGCATGTCAAGGTGAGAGGACACGGGAACATTTTCCAATAAGAAGACACCTTCAATCTGCTGCAGTAGGACACGTAGTTTCTGGATGCGAGGTTTTCCCACCAAATAAAAGTGAGATCCAGCCCCTGAAAATTGAATTTTATAAATGAACAGTATATCGTATGCAATATAATTGAGTTTCTTGTCTGAGATTCTTTCTCTTCAGCACAGACGGTAGCTTAGAGCCCACGGCGGAATCCGTTTGCAGCCAGGAATTTGCCTTGGAAGGAAGGAGTTCTCACGTGCTTTGGTATTCCACAGGGTTTACCGGATATACGCTGCTTTGTTTGCGGTTTGTCTGACCTTGACTGATGGTGCGTGCAGGTCGGGCAGTGGTACGTTACAGAAGGAGAAGTAGTGAAAGGGCACATATTTCGACAGGAATTTCTCGGATGCTTTTGTTTGAGGATTAGCGTGACATCCAGTCTGTCAGTCACGGGACCCAAGCGGTCATTCATGGATAGGCGTGTGGCGCGTCGCTTTGCAGAACCCTGAGTGAGGTGCATGTGTGGTGGTGCAAGCCAACATTGGGTGTGGTCCAGTGGACAGGGGATGTCTGATGGTGCGTGCTTCACAACTGAAAGATTTTTAACAGTGTAATTATATGTGATGGATGATTCATGACGATATTTCTTGCATGATTGGGACACAAAAGCATTCCAATTGTTTAAATATCCATATATCTCTTTCTACCCTGTAAATTGTTTAAATAAACAATATTACACACTTTGTATAAATTATTTAACCAATATTCCATACACTGCAATTTATTTCCCACCAACCACCAAAATCTTTACATTAATAAATAAACTATATTCTGTACACTACCTCTTATCCAATAAATTGTTATAAAAAAGAATATTCCACACAATGTCTAAAATGTTTAAACAGTATTGCATATACTGCAATCGTTTTCCCACCAAATTCTTTAAAATCAATAAACTAAATTTTCTAAATTGTTTAAGTAATATTCCAAACACTGCAATCGATTTCCCTCGAAATGGCCGATCTACTGAGTCTTTTTCCCGCCAATTTCGTGGAGGGGGTGAGGATGGGGAGATCTGGGGGTTTCCCAGAGGGTGGATTTAATTAATTGTTCGATTTAATCAGTCTATGAAATTGATATCAAAAGTGTGCTTGTATCGGTGAGAGGGGAGATCCCAGAGGGATGGGCGAGGAGGAGGATGATGGCAAGGATGAGGAGGAGTAGGAGGGCTGGGGGGAATAATAGGATAAGTACTTGTCAATGAAAAGGAAGGATTATCCTCAGGGGGCCATAACCCATCAATCAAAAGTATGGATTATCCCCAGAAGGAGTTAATCCTCTTACTTGCCCCTGATGTAGGTAACACGCAATGCGATCTGATGCCGCCCTTGTCCCAGTACTGGAAGCTAATGCTATAGGTTAAATAGGCAGCAAATGAAACATACACAGTTATTAGTATGTCTGTCGAGCCTTTGGAGAATTACCCTGAGCAAAGATCCTGAGAAATGATGTACTGGAGAGAGGGCACATGAACCACCACCATTTTATACGACATTATGTGTTCAACGTTTCGTCTTCCAGCCAAGGTGACACTGCAGGGGCCATTGCAAAAGGTCATACGAGGATACCAGCCCAGAGCTGACCACACACCGTTACATCAGATGCAACAAGATCTGTTGCTATAGCATTTGATAGTTACCACCAGCGTTGCCAACGATTATCAATTTCGTTACGCCCACAGGATTGTCAGGTTGCCCAATTTTACCTCAAAATACCCTCTGTTTCTAAAATAGTTGCTGGAATGCTTCCAAACAACAAAAATGACCATAAATTAAATGAAAAATTAAAAATTAAACATTTTACTTTCCTGTTCCTAGTTTTCTGGCGCTGAGAAATGCCATACACTGCATCTCACCATTTCTCTCGTCGGTTCGAAAAAATCACATCGCCTTCTGTCCCCTCTTTTGGAGCAATGAATGCTACTACTTTTCTGTTTTTAGTCTGTTCCTACGAGCCATTTTAAGTTTTTAAGGCTACTAAACACTCGTTCCAATGAGGTATTGGAAAAGGGAAGACAGAGGAGAAGGAAATCTAGTTTCTGTAATTTTGGCAAATTTTGAGTTTTGGCTGCAGATTTCATATCAAATACTTTCTCCTTGTATACAGTGGCAGGTTTAGATACATCTAATCCAAGTTTCTCATGCTCAACCGTAGCATATTTGTTTCCATTCAGAATCCAGCTGCAGACAGTTGATTAATTTTTGAAGGACAGGAAACCTACTTACCACAGGGAGCAAGGATTTAACTGTGTAGTATTGGGCTACATTAGGTTCCACTATGGAAGTTATTTCAAAAATGTGATATGAAAAGTCAAATCCTCCTTTGATCTGCGATACAATCTCTACATTTCTACTTCTGACTTATGTTCGTTAAGGAGAGGGAATTCACTTTGGAAAAAGGTATTAAAATCTTTAAGTATATGTAAAAGATTCTCGGTATTCTTGCCGCGTCAGTTCTGGATAAAATCTCGAGCTTTCGACGATTACCTCCATCGTCATCGTCATGAGCTGACTGTCTTCACAGCTGCTGTGGCAGCCTTTTTTTTTTATAGCCCGTGGACGGCACCTGATTGGTCGGCTTATGATTGGTTGGCGATTACGTACTGCTGTCGCAGACGGTGTCAATGTGTACGCCGGTGGCGCCACCGCTTCCGCTGGAACGTAAACCTTGGAAGGAACGTCTCTGCTTCTTCTCTGCGTCAAGCGCTCGTTTCCATGCACAGCTCAGATTGTATCCTCTATCGCGGTTGAAGTTCTTTTGGCTCATTCTTATTTCAACAGCCTCCTTGATAACAGGATCCCAGTACGTGGAGGCATGGGACAGAAGTTTTGTTTCATCGAACAATATTTTACGTTTGTTCGTGAGGCTGTGCTCCGCAGTTGCCGATTTCTCCAATTCTCTATTTTTAATATGGCGTTGGTGTTCTGCACAGCGGTCGGAAACGGTGCGAATCGTCTGACCTATATAATTGCTTCCGCACTCACAGGGTATATTATAAACTCCAGGGACCCTGAGGCCGAGATTGTCCTTAACAGGGCGCATCATCTCCTTAATTTTCTTAGGAGGAGGAAAAATCAGTCTTATGCCTGGTCTACGCAGGACTCTTCCTATTTTGCTGGAAATCGCGCCACAAAAAGGAAGAACCGCAATCGGTGTTTCGTCCTGTGAGTGTGCAGCATTTTCACGTTTCCTTTTTTTGGAGAACGCTGCCTTTATATCGCGTGCACCATAGCCATTCTTTCGGAACACGTACTTCAGATGGTTAATCTCGGACCTTAAGTGGCCCTCGTCAGAAACAGTTTTTGCTCTATATACCAACGTGTTCAAAACGGCTCTCTTCTGAGCAGGATGATGGAAACTCTGTGCATTCAGGTATAAATCGGTATGCGTCGGCTTACTGTATACAGAGTGGCCAAGACGCCCGTCCGCCTGTCGTTGTACTAAAACGTCTAAGAAATGCAGCCTCCCTTCCTTCTCCATCTCGGCAGTGAACTGGATGTTCGAATGGATGCTGTTCATGTGTTCCAGGAATTGTTCGAGAGCTTCTGCGCCGTGTGGCCAGATCATAAATGTACCGTCAACGTAACGATAAAATGAGGATGGAAGGAGGGGAGTCGAATTTAGTGCACATTCCTCAAAATTCTTCATAAAAAAGTTAGCCAAGGATGGAAACAACCGAAAGCCCATCGCCATATCGTCCGTCATTTCATAAAATTTTTGTCGTCATCACGTTCCGGAACAACTTTATAGTTTCAGGAGGAAAAATATCCGCCAGCATTTTCAAAGTGTCCTCCACAGGAACTTTTGTGAACAGCGATACCACATCCAGGCTGACTAAAATGTCATTTGGACCAACTCTAATCTGTTTGATTTTCTCAGTGAACATCTGGGACATTTTGGTGTGATGTTCACACCGGCCGACTATAGGAGTCGTCAACTTTGTTAGGTTTTTGGCCAGCTTATAAGTAGGAGAACCAATTGCATTGACAATAGATCTCATGGGAACATTATCCTTGTGGATCTTCGGTAGTCCGTACAACCTGGGCGGTCTAGTTGATGCATATTTTGTTCAAAACATTCTGGGACCTGTTACGATAGTACGTTGGCAAACTAATTTTCAAACGCAACGTCTTCACAATGACATGTACACGAATTTAATAGTCTTCGATTGTATGATATCGTTCAAAACAATCTGGCACATGTAATGCAGTCCTGCACGTCTTGCATTCCCACGTTGTTTCGCTGCGTCGTTTATGCTTTCTGCACACTACACAAGCTCTCGCAGGGTTTACTTTTGATGGTGTTAGATCGATATGTTTGGGAAAATGTGCCCAATGCCGTGCGTGCAGTCTTTGTGGTATATCGCCGCTAATCGTCCCTTCCGATGATATTCCGGTAAAGGTGGAGTTTTCAACAATGATTCTGCAATGTGAATCCTATATTCTGCGTAGCTCTGTCGTTTGCCGCAATGTATTTTGTAATACAAAATCTACGTGTTAAATAAAGCATCATCAAATAGGTAAAAGAATATCTTGCGGTATCCTTTCAAACATTTTCTCATCACAGGGAAGCATGCGAGCATCTGATCTTGGCGATCAATTCCACTCATGCCAATATTGTATTCGACGACACATTTCGGTTTCCACGACGCATTGCGGAGAGGCGTGTCTGTGGCAATCATTTCTATTGTTGAATGTTTTGTGGAAAGCATGTAAACGTCTCGTTTATCGTTCCATTTTAGGGCCAATATTCTATTGCATCTCCTCACTGTATATTCTCCCTTCTTTAATTTTGCCTTCAGGAAGTCTGTGGGCATATTTTTTTCTGTTTGAGCGCACTGTTCCAATCACATTAGTTTTATTGGTGAGGAGAGTTTTGAAAAGTTTCGGTGAAGACTGTGATAGTTCTAGAACTACACTTTCAGAGGCACTACCACTAGCATCACGTTTATCACTAACCGTATACATCTTAAAATCATAGCAGTATCCTGAACTTGACTAACACAATTTATAAATTTTAATACCAAACCTCGCTCTTTTTGATGGGTTAAATTGTTTGTGGGATAAGCGCCCCTTAAATTTTATCAATGATTTATCAATGGCAATATTCTTTTGCATACACTTCCTTAAATTTTTGATTGAACATATCTATGACTGGCCTAAGTTTGTACAGCTTATCTGTATTGTTGCCTAAACTGTTATTCGCTAGATGCAGAAATCTACTTACGTGCAGAAATCTCCTGAATGGCATCGTCTTCCTAAATATTGGCGTTTCTATAACGGCCCTCCTAGACCTTACTTCAGCCACGATTATACATAGAGCAATGTATATTTTTATTTCATTACAGCCGATGGGAGACCACTTTTGGTCTATTTTTCGTCTCTTCTGTTCATTGTTGAGTACGTCTGTGCATATCTATTCGTCTCAGTTACGATGTTTTCCCAAAATTTATTGTTAAATATTACATAGAAAACGTCTAATTCTCTTATGCTTGTACTCACGTGCTGTAAATCTGCTTCCTTTATTCCGGGAATTTCCGTATACGTCCAGATTGTTGGTTCATTGTCTTCCTTTTGCCACATGCACGACTCTGATTGTTGCTGGTAGGTTTGCTCTTCTTCGTCAGTGTCACCTTCAATCACCAGTCGCTTACACCGTTTTCGTACAGGAGGTAAAACGTCGCTACCACTGTCACTGCCGCCCTCAAAATATCCTGCAACATCATTGTTGGCTATGCCACCACATGTCTCCCTTTCCTCGTGAACACGTTTGCTACACGTCGGGAACATTGTGAAAGTATTTTTGTAATGTCGGCAGGTCCGAATGCGACGAAGAACACTTCGTGTATGCCGCGTGTACTCGATCAGTTACGCATTGTGTCAGAGACGTTATGTTTACATTTGGCGCGGATGACGAAAGGCGTCTCTTACACAACATGCGCTTGTTCGGCGCGGTAAACGTACCACGTCTCTGATACGTCTAGGTGATGTTTGGCCAGGACGGCACGCTACGTCTCTCACACGACATTGTAAGCTAAGGGGTTAAGTAGGCTTTGAAGCACAAAGCTGGATCATATGACATGCTACATGTGGGAAGTATCTTTTTAGGCTCCAAAAAACTGAATGAAGCTCTCCAACCATAAAATTTGCTGTGACCAAGCTAAAACCAACTAGATTATCAAGATTAATGTTCTTTCATTTTAAAGAATCTATCACTGCCTGCTTAGCTGAGAGGTAAAGTGCTTGCCTCCCATGCAGCAGGCCGGGTTCAGTTCCCGGCAGCTGAGTGGTAAAGTGCTTGCCTCCCATGCAGCAGGCCGGGTTCAATTCCCGGCCGGGTTGGAGATTTTCTCCACTCGTGGACTGGGTGTTCTGGCATCGTCGTCATCAATTTCATCCTCATCAGCAGCACGCAAGTCGCCCAATGTGGCGTCGACTGAAATAAGAGTTGCACTCAGTTGCCGAACTTCCCTGGACGGGGCCCCCTGGCCAACAATGTCTCACGCTCATTTCATTTTACTTCATTGCCTAGTATAAGGTGTCAGCACTATCTGATGAAACTTCAAACATATCAAAGAAACTAGTTTTAATCTGGCCTGAATCCATAAAGAAATTCATGACTGTTAATGGGCATTGTTTAGTAATGGTTAGATCAGTAATTTCATTCATGATCACTGAAAAAACTTACCTGGATATCTCAGTTTATATGCAAGGACTTGAAAATATAAAGAATGGGTAAAGAAAGTAAGATTTCGTACGCTTTAAAACAATCTTCTGAGTGATTATTGAATAAGAAAATACGTTCTTACAAAGTGGTGCAACAGTTTTCATTTGATTAATATGTTCGGAAGGCTTTATGTTCCTCAACATTTCAAATCTATGCACTGTTAAAACACTATCATGTACCTTGCAGTGTGCTGAGTCATGTTGGTCCCTCCATTTGCTGCTCTTATGTAACCAACCATTGCATTCAAGGAAGCTTAACCAAGGATCGCAAAATGTGTTTATTTTGGATTTCTTTTATTTCTCTTTTTAAGAGCATGATGTTGTGGTAGAGAAAGCATTGTGGTCCTTTTCAACAAGCTCACTTTGTGAATTAGGAGTTTCGAGTAAATTAGGTGAGTCAGGAAATTCGGGAGGAATATGCACATTATCCACAGATGTAATTGTGTAAATTAGGCTCTGGGACATTTGCAGGTTTCATACATTCGGATACGTATACACGGGGTGTATACGCAGACAAGAAAGAAAAAATTCCGGATTTTACGTGGATTTTCGGGTTAGAAAAGCTCTTTTTCCCACGTGAAAGTGCGCTTTTTCCATAATAAGCGACAATGTAGTTTCCCTAGGAGGAGTAAAAACATCACTCGTTTAAATGGTAAAGGTTTTATACACCAGTGTAGCTTCCTGGCACTTTAGAAAACGAAACTCAGCAAGGGGAAAAAAAGGAAAAAGAAAAAAACGCGCATTGGAAAGATCTTTGATGTGCAGCAAGATGTACGCTGGATAGTTTCATATTATGATACAGTGCATATTTTCATATTACAAAAGTATAAATTCGAATTCCATGAAACACAGCACATTAGTTTCCTAAGCAATACTCTTTTGTAAGCCAGTCACAGGTCATGCTACGTGATCTCACCAGTCGATGACAGCAAATATTCAGAGCATAGAACACGTGATGTCAGCCAATAGCAACATCACTGTTAAGTACTGCGACCACCCTAATAGGAAAAGTTAATGGTTTAAATTAATATACATATTGTCGCTACAAGAAAAGCTAACCTTTCACATGTAATATTGGTCTTTTTTGCGTGTGCTACACTTTAAGATAATCACATAAATGTGCCAGTAAAATTTAAAATAATGAGATAAATATCTCCTCTTCTGGAATCGAAATTCTTCAAGTGGCTCGTCCTCAAAGTGTTAAGCTTTAAACGAGAGTCAAACGCTGTTTGATTTTAGAAATTCATCACATGTTCTCACACATAACGTAATTCATCTTGCATAAAAGGAAATTTAGCTTGAAAGTAATGCTTTCCAAACCACCATTCGCAATTTTTTCCCGAGACCTGTTAAAAATAGGTTCGTTTCAGCAGCTGCTAGAGAGCGCCAGAAAACAGCCATTACCCGGTGTGTGCAGCTATGACGATGTGGGAACCATGTATGTTCGCACACATATAGCATTAAGAGTTCTTACATGACGTCATAAAAGAAATAGGACATTAGAGGATACTCCAATGTCATAGGACTTTCGTAAATCATACTGAAATGCATAATTTGGCTTAAAGGACACGTTAATATGTCCAGATTTGCAATGAAGTAGGCCCCAACCTGGTATTAGGCTTTTCAGTGCACTTTTTGGGATGAAAATTTTCTTTGAGTACCAGTACTTACTGTCTCAGGCCTGGTTATTTATTATGGCATAATTCCATACGTGCCAGAAGACGAATATGCGCACTTGAAATTCAGTGACCAGTTGAAACTAGCGAATAGTGTGGAATGAAACATTTCGTTTCTTATAAATCGTTTACATTTGCCAAAAAGGTAAATAAAAGCTATATTTATTTAGCAAACCGACAATACTAACTTCGTTGTTGTGCAAGGCGATTAATGCTTCACTGCCCAAAACGTGGAAATAAATTAAATCAGAAAACTGAAACTAATAACATATTTTAGCCTTCCATAATTATGTGAGTGTATTTTGATTCACTTGATACCTCCCTGCCACAGAAATCCGTTCTGTTTTCATTTGATGTGTGAACTGCAAACGAAAAGAAAACAGCAAAATCACCAAACGTAAACAAGTGTCACTATCCCCCTCCTCACTACAACCCATACTGCTCTGTGCATGCGCAAATCTGGCAGCTTTTTCTGGGTAGCATGACTGCTTCTTGTTACTGCTACAGCCACACTTCAAGTTGACAGAAGCGGAAGATACTACTCATACGCAACTCAACTGCACATGCTCAGAAGCCCACTGGCTACTGCTCAAAACGAACTTAATGTAAACAGTTATGACGTCACACTCATTGGAAATAGTTTGCTTTTATGAAATATTCTATTGTCTTCGTCCTAAAGCCTTTGAAATATTTTTCTTTACCAAGCGCTTGTGTGTACACTATGTGTTCTTGTTGTAAATGGCGCATTTCCTTTGCAAATTAAATTTAATTTTTGTTTTATTCTACCATTTAGGTTTCATCGCTGCAGTATTATTCTACAGCAGTGGGATACAATAAAATTCTTTGTTAGACTGCCAGTTCTTACCAGTCAAAATTACAAAAAATTAACTCAAAACAAAAACAATGAAAAATTCCTGGACTTCTAAAAAATTTCGGGTTTTTCCGGTTTCCTCCCAGATAAAAAAATTCCTGGGTTTTCTCAGATTTCCTAGTTGTCCTGGAGTGTATACACCCTGATACATGCAACAGCAAATTATCGTCCTTTCCTTAACCTATTATTCTGATAATTGTTTCATGACCCCCTGCCGGCCGGTGTGACCGAGCGGTTCTAGGCGCGTCAGTTTGGAACTGCGCGACCACTACGGTCGCAGGTTCGAATCCTGCCCCGGGCATGGATGTGTGTGATGTCCCTAGGTTAGTTAGGTTTCAGTAGTTCTAAGTTCTAGGGGACTGATGACCTCAGCTGTTAAGTCCCATAGTGCTCAGAGCCAGTTATGACCCCCTGAGGGATGATTTATGACTCCCTAGTGATAATCAAGCTCTCTTAGTAAAACCCCCACACCTCATCCCTCTGGGAAATTCCCCACCCTCCTCCCCCTTGCTGGTACAAGCACAGATATCGAATTAACTAATTATTTAAAGCAATCAATTAAGTACCCCCTCCTCCTCCTGCAGAACCCCCCAGCCCTCCTCTCCCCTACCGCCTCCTCCACTCCCCCAACTGGAAACTGGTGGGAGAAAGACTCAGTCTGTGCTGGAGAGAAAGGCTCTCATGATATAAACTGAAATCAATGTGAACTACATAATAGAGGATACATTGTTTATTTATAACATTCTATTTTAAGGGGTTGGATTTCTTTCTTTGGGCGAAGAAAGCTCATGTCCTACAACTGTGTGTCCTAATTACATAATTACTTTGCTGAAGATTGGCGGTATTGTCTTGATGGAAAATTTGTGTGTGTGCTCGCTCGTAGATGCAGGAATCGACTGAGTTAGGGCCCAAAGCCACAACCAAAGGATGTCCCACCGCCACACCCCTCGACCGTTCCCTCCTACCCCCTCACAGAAAAAATTGCCAGGAAAAATCGCTCATCCAGTACTGATCTGATGGCCTGTAAGAATTCAACAACAGGAAATTCAACTACATTGCAGAGGACATAATAATATATTGTTTATCTGTAAAATTCAATTTGCACACCAACTTTCAGGGGTTGGATTGCTTTATTTGGCGGGAAAAACTCATCATTCTCTGCTCTTTATTTAATTTTGGAAGATGCAGGTCTTGTAAAATATATCTTAAAGAAAAAAATAGATACCTAAATAGATCACTTTTTTTGTCATGCAAGGAATACCATCATGAAATCGACATAAACATAAAACACCCACTGCACATAGTTACACTGTTACAGATCCTACTAAACATAGCTTTCAAAAAACCTCCCGACTGCATTTTCATGTGTGGTGGGCTGCACCATACACGCTGGACCACTAGAACCCTTGGAGTCCCGAGCTGAGGGCTGGAAGGCGCCAGTCACCTGCAGAGGAATGCATTATACCAGATGTCACCTTCCTATGAAATCTGATACCAGACTCACTTCCTGTTTTGTTCCCAAACACACACCTACCACACCAGGTCAATGCAAGCAGCTGCTCTATGTGCTTGCCCTGCTGTGCAGATACTGTGCCAGACTGTGACTCGAACATGGGGCATTTGCCTTTGCCAGACAAGTGTTCTACCAGTTGCACTATCCAGAGATGACTCACTACCCATCTCAAGAGCTTTTTTCCATCTGTCTCTCTTCTCCAGCTTTCTAAAATTATCGAAATTATTCTGAGATAATAATTCAGTGTGGCACAGAGACCATATCAACAAAAATTGCAGGGAGTGAGGGAATAAAATGAGGGAAAAGTTCAACTAGTTAATCAAAATCACGTTTTACAATTTAGATCGCTATACACAATATAAAAATGTTTGCACCTATTTTCAACAGTATGAAAGTTGACTCTTCAAGCTTTCCCAGAGGATGTGTTGTAAATAGTCTTCACAGGTTTGCACCAGATCACACTGTACAAATTCCAAAATATTTCCTCCGAGCAACTGTCCGACATCTTCAGGTGGTTCAACCTTGTTCGTGGCTAGGTACAACTGACTGATAAAAGTTGATGATTTGATAGCTTTACCTAAGAGTCTTAGAATAAAATATTATACTAACATGATGAATTGTCGTTTATTGAAGTTACTATTAGAAGTTATTATAATATTGCTGGGATTCAGGAGGAATTTTGGTGTTCTTCCATTTTCTAAAACAGAGAAATGTTTAACCACATTAAATAAAAAAATTTATGAAGAAAGAATCTACTAGTAAACTCAAAAAAAGTCCATTGCCAGCTCCAGAGGGTGCTGCAAGTCAGTCTCCAAAATCTAAAAATATGTTGCAGGTGATACTGCAATACACATTGAAAAATCAAATGTTTTCAGTTACAAGTCCACATCGTAGTCGAGTGTAGCAAGTAAGATTCTTTTTAACACATATAATAATATACAAATGATATTATCAGGTATCTTACTGTTAAATATTTTATGTCTGTTCTTAGTAAAGCAACCATATCCTTTCATTAAGCAAAATTCCTGAGATTATATGCTGTGATTATCTGTAAAACTGTATGACTTTCACTATTCACTCCCCAAAAATTTATTCATAAATTCTTCAAGCAGACTGTTGTCATCATGTCACTTGTCTTGTATCTCACTATACCTATGTACATAAAAAGGTGAAAGGGGGTTAGTAAAGTATGTACTATATCATATTGGCAGCATTAATTGCTTTATTCATTATTAAACCATTGGGCTTAAAACTACATCTTTTTTCAGTTTACTGATATCCTGATATTGTCACAATAAGTAGTAAGTTTTATGGAGAATCTAAGTTTTAGACCTCCTACAAACTAATTCTTTTTGACATATGTCAAGAAATTTAAAGTTTTATGCAATTTGGGACTTTGAGGTGAGTATACTTTCTATTGAAAATGCTACAAAAATGTATGTAATGTCAAACTCATTGGATTATTGAAACTAGTTAAGCCCAGATGAACGTTTTTCTTACCTGACAGAAAAGCGACTACTGGAATAATAGATCAAAGAAGGGGATTGGTATTTTTGAACTCACAAGCCTGTTTCGTTTCTGCTCCAACTCATATTTATCTTCATATCTAATAACTGAAATTTGAATTTCCATTCTGGGGTCTACTATTATATCGCCTTGGGGTGAAGTTCCAGGAACAATCATACCAACATCATTTTTGACAATTTTCTTCAGAAACAGTCTCAAGCATTGGATACAAAACAAAGATCTTTCCCACATTTGTTGCCTGCAACACTTAAGAACTCTTCTCAGAATTTCCAATGAGTAACTTCATTCGACCTCAATGACCAGTATGCATTTCTGTTGTTTTTCTACTTGTTTATTGACAGATCCAGCAAATGGATGAGTTACATTAATCTAAGTACCTGCACTGTGTACTAGTACAGGAGAGTCAAAGACCATTTTGTGGTGTATTTTTAATAACATCATGTTATGGGGCACTGTGATATATTTTTGAACAAGTCTTGATGAAAGGAAGTGGAAGGCTGAATAAAAAGTGGACAGTGCTACTTAAAAAATATATGTATTTGTAATGAAGTAAATTACAAGAAAGACAACAGTGCTTTTTAATGCTGCCACGACAGCTTCACAATATTTTCTTGAAATATTTTTTGTTTTGCCTAAGGACAAAAAGTTATTTGACGTGGTTAAGATAAATGGGATACCCTGTCAGTGAATGTGGATATGCTCCTAAATAAGGCCGTGAATATAAATGGAACCACGAATCTTTATACAAACATTTATGTAAACATAAATAATAATGTAAATCTGAATAGGCTCTCTGTTGTTTACAATATACAGGGTGTCTCAAAAGATATATTACAATTTCAGTGTGTTACAGCAGCCAAACTAATTAAGATTTTCAAACTGTTTGGCTTATGTGACCAAAAAACTCGCAAGGCTGTGTTTGTATATGTTTCTGGTTGTTGGGGATGAAGCACAATGACAATGGTTCAAGAAAACGTTCGGTGTGTGGAATAATTTATTCAGGCCAGATCGGACTTGTAGGTCCAAAAGAACTTCCAAACATGGTACAGGAAGCAATCACACTCAGAGATGATATGTCAGTGGTGCAGGAATTTTATGCAGACAGTACTGCGTTCAGACTGTGGAAGATGTTCTGGGCTAGGTGTTTCCATATGGATGGGTTGGCAAAGGTGGTCCAATTTCCTGGACTCCTAGATCATTTGACATTACACTGACTGACTTCTGTCTAGGGAGTATCTCAGAAAGAGAGAGACCACCAAACATCTGTCAACCATATCAATGATTGGGCGAACTGAATCGTTGCTGCTACTACCACTGTTGATGCAGATATGTTGTGCCAATTGCGGATACAACAAGAGTACTGACTGTATCTTGTGCACGTCACCAAAGATGTACACCTTGAAGTTAACTGAACTGCATAAAGCTTTTTGAGATAATGTGTCACATAAGTCAAACATAGCGTGAATATCTTAATTAGCTTCGATGCTGTAACACATTAAAGATGTACTGTACCTTTCAAGACATCCTGTACGTAAATGATCTTCCGATAGCAATACCAAATGATGCAGATACAGTATCTTCTGTATATGATGCAAGCTTAGGAATGAAAACTATTATCACTTGCTCACTAAAAAGGAAGTTGAGGAAATGTTCAGAATGTTAACAGGTGGATTGTGATTAAGTTTTGCTAAAAGTTGTTACATACAATTCAGTACTTCTCGCAAAAGTCTAGAAGTTATAAAAGCAGTTTTCTTACATAATGAGATGCAAGAAGTAGAAAATATGATTACGCTGTAGTTGGTTTACTCTGCATACTTCCGTTCATTAAACATCTGTAGAACTATTTTTTGAGGCTAATAGACTTCCAGGGATAGTATTTTCAAAACAGAGAAGCAAGTTGTGAAAATTATATCGGATGTAAGTTCTAGAACATCACTAAGAAAAAATTGTCTTTTTGACAGCTGCTTCACAGTATCCTCTCACCTCTATCTGTCCATCTCCACCACCCAACCCTCTGTCTCTTCATCTCCTCCCTCCCCCCCTTTCTCTGCCTATCCCTCTGTCCCCACTTTCCAATTATATGTTGCTCCTTCACCATCTGTCCATATCCTACTTTCCCTCTCCTTGTCCATCTCCCCCCCCCTCTTCCCTTTCCATCTGCCTACTACTCCTCTACATATTCCATCTACCTCTTGCATCTCCCTCTGCTCCCATCATCTCTGCCCATATCCTCCACCCCATCTCTCTAATCACTGCTTCCTTCCTCTCTCTCTGTCCATCTCCTATGGCCCTCTCTTGTCCATCTCCTCCTCTGCCAACTATCTGCCCAAATCCATTGCTTCTCTCTCTCTCTCTCCAGCTCTTTCTCCCCCACTGGTTGTTCAGCACCTTCCCTCCTACTCTCTCTGTGTCTGTCCACATCATCTCCCCCCCCCCCCTCTCTCCTCATCCAGCCCCTTCTACAACCTCCCAACACGCCTCAACCTGTGCCCATCCACAAATGTAGCCATTGCGAAACTAGTGAATAAAGGAGAATGACACTACTCCCACAATGAATCTGTTGTGCAGGCAGCCTACATGACAGGAGCTTGAAAACCGTTTTGCCCCTGATATATAGGCTGCTTTGCAAAGCAGGGTGATTAAGCAGGCTAATGCTAGTCCATCAAAACACATCTGTTGTTTAGGTCTACCCACATGTAGGAGGCTTTAAAACCATTTTTTGCCCCTGACATGTAGCCTGCCTAGCAAAGCAGGCCGATAAGGCAGGCCAATACTATTCCTACACAACACACATGTCATACAGTGCAGAAGCTATATGACAGTGACTGAAAATACATGTGTTTGTCCTATCTCTGCTCCCATTGGAGCTAGGAGGTTATAAACACCACAGTGCTGATCATTGTGGATGTTGTTGTCTGTGTTCCAAATTTGGCTGAAAACAAATGAGCGGTTTGGGAGGAGATCCCAGATATACATATATGCATATATACTTACTTGTCTGCATTGTACATATATTATTAATATTTCTCTTTTCTCAAAAAAGCAGTGGAAAGCATGAATATAACACTAAGACAAAAAACACCTCAAGAAGCTAACTTTAGCACAAAAAGAGTCAAATACATTGATAAACATATACTTGCATTCAAGTACTTACCAAAGAATATTAAATGTTAAGTAGATAGTGTGATGGTGTGAAAGACTGAGTTGAAGTTCATGTTCATTTATACACTTATGTTCATGTTTCAAGAAAATTATTAATGTTTCTTATCATTATATCTTCTTCAAGAATAAGTGTTAATACAGAAAGAAATCAGACACATTGGTACAATTAATGTATGCAAAAATTTAGAAGGACACATTAAATTTCATGTAGATAATGTGGTGGAATCTAACACTGAATTATACTCCTACTCCATATGAGACTATCCTCACACAAACTCTCAATTTTTCTGTTTTAGGTTAGTGTATAATTAGAATTAGTATTGTAATACAGTAATGTACATATTATTACTGTAATATGGTATGTAATGTCATTTCACTGTTTTGCACACATCCCAGAGACTGGTCTCCATGGGATCCACAGAAAATGGCTATTGTAAAGTAAATGTAAACGAATCCAAACTCGTGATTTTAAAACTTATTGCAAATATTCTTAAATTCCTCAAATCATAAGGTTCCAAAGATAAATTCTTGGAAGTTATGATTGAGATTCCTAATTAATCTAGCAATTCCTTCTATTCTATTGCAGAGTACTGTATCTTCAAAAAGAAACTCTCAAAATTAATGTTATGGATTATTTTCAAATGTGAATTAACGCCTAATACAAAAATCGTTCATGGTATTACTGCAGTTGATTAAAATACACATATTTGACTTCTTTCTATATTTCCAGAGGTCCAAGGAACATGTTCTATGTAATGTAATGTAGTTACCAACTTTAAATTCATCTTCATTGCAATACTGCTCATATTAAGGGTTAAATCTTTTTGCTCTGTCTCATGAAGGGAGGACATGTGACAATGTTGATTATGATCAGTCCATCAAAAGGGAATGTTAAGCCTGGTGCTATTCAAGAAAAGAAGCCAATACACTGCCACCATGTTTCATCCTCTGCCATCTCCTACCCTCATAGAACACATAAACTGTAAGCACACCCATTAGAGTCGCCTACACTTAACTGATACACTTGAAATAGAATTCGCATATATCAGTCAGATTGTGCATGGAGAAAGAAAACCCTTTCCAACTGGATGGCTGAAACTACCTCTCAGAGTCTCCCAGCCAACAATACCATATTACTACTACTACTACTGCTACTACTAGTGCTAGTACTACTACTACTACTACTAATAATAATAATAATAATAATAATAATAGTTTTATTGTCATTAGGCCATTACTACCTTGAACATTTTGTTACATATTTTATGCTGTCCTACTAACATAAGAGCCGAACCCATTTTATGTGGTGTGTTGTAATGTAATAGTACACGGCGACATATGACCCATTACTATTATAGTGCATTTAAAATTAGTTGCGACTTTTGAGATTTGTCTCACTGGTGGCGACATGACGCCATTGCCCAGGTAACACCAATAGCGAGCCTGCTTTCCCTACCACGCCGCCAGCAGTTCGGTTGGTAAAGCCCCCTGTTGCTATGCCACGAATAAACAATACCACGTGGTGGCGCACATTAGAGGCACGTATGTCCATTAGCTCTCATTGCAAAGTGATATTTTCTGGCACTGAAGAGTTCTACAATGAACGAGTGTTTCGTGTTGGCGCTTCATTAATAATAACAGTGTAGAACGTCTGAACATGAGATTCGAAATAAAAGTGGTCATCCAAGAACACGTTCACCAGCTGTGAAGATAATCTTCTGACATAAAATATTCCTCCGAATTCGACAATACTAGTGGACAATGTGCAATACCACTCAGCTGTGATGGACACAGCTCCAACAATGCAGCAGAGAAAAGGGCTATTTTCTCGGTACAAAGGAATGATGGATTGGATAAAGTTGAGCCTAGCTTGTGTAAGACGAAGTTAGTGGAACTTGTGGTACTGTACAAACTAAAAACTCCATGCTACAAGGTAGTCGAAATTGCTAGAGTATAGTTTAATCATGCTTCCTCCATATCATCCTCATTTAAATACGAGAGAATATAAGAGCCTAGGTGAAAAGCAATGTAGCAAACAATTCCACTCCATGAGGTTGAAATGCTGATAAAAGAAGTCATTGCAAATGTTACATCACACGACTGGTTTCAGATTGTCAGCCATACTAAGAATGTAGTTGAGGAGACATGGATTCATGGAGGACTGTGTCAGGTTTTGAGTAATACTTTACTTCTCTTGTTGGTGTGTTAACACCTGCTTCTTTTCCATAAACAAGCTGAGTCTACAGGTATACACCTCACTAATATTCTAATGCAGTTTAAACTGTGGCAGGGTACAAAAACAGTGTATTATTAAACTAGCACTGAGGCCGAGACATATCAATAGTTACGATAAAGTGCATTTGCAGTATAAAAATACATGTGTTGCTTCTTAACTTGTATTGTTGCAAAACCCACGCCAATTCTCGTTTCACACGTCCTTAAAAATTACATTATTTCATTTTTATAAAATCAGTAGTTGCTTGAATATTGCGGTAGACATGGAAGTTTGGCATATCAATTATGTGGCAAAATACTCTTCACTTTGCCAAAACCTTGTGTTGATATCTCAGACCTTTTATGAGATACGAGGGATTGATGATATTTCATTCTGGCTTTTTCACTGGTCATTGCTTTCGTGACGAAGCCCTTTACTTACATTCCATTTTCTCGATTTTGGAGACAGATAACGATATCCTTCAAGGTGTAAAAAATAATTTAATATGCTATCCAAATTTCACATGCAGCTACATATGACCTAACATACAGAAATCTCAAATTCATAGCGCCCCTATTTTTCAGTGTAAATTTCCAGAATTTCTTGCAGTAGTTTAACTAATGCCAAAATATCACAATAACTATGACCACTAATGAAATGACAGGTAATTTACCAAGAAGCTGACGAATAAAACTATAAGATGAGCGAGGTGCAGAGTTTATTATGGTATAGTTTCATTAAAATCGTGAAATAAAGTTTGCAGATTGGCCAGCTTGTGCGGCTGACAGATTACATGCCAAACAGACCTGGCGATATCGTCACCTGCTGATGCATTCAGCACGCACTGGCAACTACACTTCCCTCCACTCGCTCCATACTGAACTGTCAAAAGTCGCAATTAATTTTAAACGCATTATAGTATTAACATTGCTTGTGGAGCATTCTGTGCAATGGTGTTCAGCACATCATCTTTACATGGAGTTTAAAAATTACACAGTTACAAGTTTAAAAATTACGCAATCACATGAATATAACAATAAAATACTGATAAACACAGTTTTTAGCATGTTACAAGGAGTTACACAAATATATATCAATAGAAGGAATGCTTCTTTATCTTCAAACAACTAACTAACAATGATGAATTCATACTATGTAATTATCATACATTAAATTCAGTTGATGGTATCTGAAAAAAATAGTTACATGTGAACACACTACTTTAATTTTTAGCTTCAAGATATTTTTTACATGTGTACCGAAAAATTTTACTTTTGGCAACAGACATATTTTCAGTCATCCTCATATAGTGAATCAAACTGTTGCTAGAAAGCATCCTGTATTTACATCGCTTTGCCAGTTAATTTGAGCCAGTTCCCTTCAATCTGTTAATCAATTGTACTTCTTGGGATCTGTTGTTGTTGTTGTGGTCTTCAGTCCTGAGACTGGTTTGATGCAGCTCTCCATGCTACTCTATCCTGTGCAAGCTTCTTCATCTCCCAGTACCTACTACAACCTACATCCTTCTGAATCTGCTTAGTGTATTCATCTCTTGGTCTCCCCCTACGATTTTTACCCTCCACGCTGCCCTCCAATACTAAATTGGTGATCTCTTGATGCCTCAGAACATGTCCTACCAACCGATCCCTTCTTCTGGTCAAGTTGTGCCACATACTCCTCTTCTCCCCAATCCTATTCAGTACCTCCTCATTAGTTATGTGATCTACCCATCTAATCTTCAGCATTCTTCTGTAGCACCACATTTCGAATGCTTCTATTCTCTTCTTGTCCAAACTATTTACCGTCCATGTTTCACTTCCATACATGACTACACTCCAACAAATACTTTCAGAAATGACTTCCTGACACTTAAATCTATACTCGATGTTAACAAATTTCTCTTCTTCAGAAACGCTTTCCTTGCCATTGCCAGTCTACATTTTATATCCTCTCTACTTCGACCATCATCAGTTATTTTGCTTCCCAAATAGCAAAACTCCTTCACTACTTTAAGTGCCTCATTTCCTAATCTAATATCCTCAACATCACCCGACTTAATTCGACTACACTCCATTATCCTCGTTTTGCTTTTGTTGATGTTCATCTTATATCCTCCCTTCAAGACACCATCCATTCCGTTCAACTGCTCTTCCAAGTCCTTTGCTGTCTCTGACAGAATTACAATGTCATCGGCGAACCTCAATGTTTTTATTTCTTCTCCATAGGATCTAATTATGGATATTTCTGTTCCATGTTGCAGTACAGTAAGTCTTTACATAACTATCTGTTTCAAGTATTTATCGTACTGTTAATATGTTTAGTTCCTTAAATTTATTCCTGTGAGATTCTTAAAAATATAGTTTTGCTATACATGTCACAGATTTCTTTAGTAGCTTTAGTAATCTTTATAGACGCACATTTGTAGTATTTTCACAGATGGGGATAGCATTTAATTGGTATGAATGAACAAGTCCATAGTACCTTGTTAGTTGTTTTGTGTGTTTATTGTCCTCCACATTTTTGTCGTCAGGAATATGTTTGAACTGGTGATAGTTGTATACGATTCTTGCTTGTCAAATACCTAACCACCATCATCGCCAGGACTTTATAATGAACTATTCTTTTAACTACAAGTTTCCTAGCTTGCAATAGTATCTTTCAGGGTTTGTGTTTTGTTTGAATATATTTGCTTTTTTGTTCTTCTGTTAACATTTATAAATATGTTATTTTTGCTGAAGCAGTTGTTTCCATTTCCTATATATAGAGAAGGTTTCTTCTGTAAGTCATCTATTGAAGCACTACTAGTATCAACTGAAGTGTTATCTGCGCGCATGCACTCATTATTTTGGACCATGTCGCTTACGCATAAAATGAAAAGTAGTTGGCCATGCACTGACGCTCGAAACATGTTGTATTTAACAAATTCAAAATTCTAATAGACATTTGCAGTAGTATTTTTCACTTGATGTTTAATTTTTACAAAGATTTCTCTGCCTTCCATGAATGATTTATGGTTTCGGCTGCTTTCCCCCTTATGCTATTAATGAACTGGTGCTTCCTGTCGGAAGATTCAAGTGGCATCCTGGAGACATATTCGCTGGTGGCTCACAAGTCCGATGCGAGAGCCGACTTGACGCCCACAAGCGCCTTATGTCATAGCATTGAAGCTTTTATAATACCAGCAGCATTAATCAGCGACACACTTTTAAATCGTCGAATACCCAAAATCGATTATAAAATACCTTAAAAATGAATGTGAAAGCCACAAAAAGGACATAATCTCGGAATTACTTAACCAAACTTCAAACAATATTGGTATAACAGCATTTGAAATAGTTCAAACAAGCATCTTAATTTCTGGAGTTTCAGTTTAGAAACGTCAGTGTGGCTACCATGGTACACGTCACGATGTGTACCATAGATTAGGTTTGTAAGCGACATTGTTGTCTTTGCGAGTAGCTTTCTGCTCACGAGTTTTGATATGTTTCGCGAAGTCTTTGAAATGGATGGCGGTGAATGAGAGTGGCGTGTTTAGCCGGATTAACGTTTGATATTAAATTGATTAATGAATTGGTTGTGAGTGTGTGGCTGTATACTAATAATGAACTAGGTCAACATTGTTTAATTTAAAATTCGCAAAAACGCTGAGTTGCAGCGAAAAGTGGTTCGTAGAACTTTTGTGAAGCAGCAGTTGACATAAGCGTCCTACGTGTCTCTATAGTTAGTTGATAAGTGTGAAGATGGTTGTACCTGCAGCAAGTAGGAGTGGACAGGCTCCAATATCGACTTCGTCGGGATGGAAGAGCCTCATAACATTTACGGTTCTATTTTTAGCGTGGATTTCTGGTTTTGCGTCCAGATTGTTTGCTGTGATAAGATTTGAGAGTATCATCCATGAATTTGATCCATGGTGAGTATGGCAAAACTTCTGCAGCTGATCGGAGAAGATGCTGTTATTTGTTATCTGCGTCAGAATGTTAAAACTCCGTCCATTTCGTGTTACCAATCTTGCGTATGCCTTCTTAGGAAAGCCTGGTGTGGTCGATTGAAGTTGGCGATACCTGACGTCGGCTTTAAGCCGTGACGTATGATGAATAGCGCGTGACGTCATACCAGTGAAAACATTAATATTTATTTATTTTTGTGCTTCCTACAGTACTCCGGTATGGTGAACCGAAACTTGGCCATCTTAGAGTCCAGATTGTCATCGTCATCATCATCATCATCATTATTATTATTATTATTATTATTATTATTATTATTATTATTAGGCACTGCCTTCGACTTGAGTGCCCACCCTCCCCGATTACCTGACAGTACCTGAATGATCATGTTACGTACTACCATGTGAAAATCCTATATTATCATCGACCAGAAATGTTTATTTTCATTAACTTAGCGTTGTTCAATAATAAAGTTATAGCACCGTTTTCTCATCTAGTTTTGCAGATAAATAATTTTTGATGATTTTTAATAAATTACGCCCCTTACTTGACTCATAACCCCATTTGCTCACGTTTGGGACTTCCAGCTAAGTAAAAACTTTCTTTAGGCGCCCCATACAATACAGAATGATTGAATTTCGTGCAAGTATATACAAATACAAACTGCGTATCCAATGACACTGATTTTCATATAAATGTATGCCATTCACCCATGAAGTCATCTGATGAAATATCTAATTTATAATTGTAAAAAAAAAGGCTACACAATGTTTGAATTATTAAGACCCTTCCATAAAGCAGTGCACCCTACTGTCAGTTTGTCATGAGATGCCTTATGAGTGTCTCAAGTTACATGGTTTCCAGATACTTTCATCATTTAATAATGCATTCACAAAGCTTGTATTTATAATTTGTAGCAAAATCTTGTAACCCAGGATGGTGTTTTTGCACTACAGTGATTAATGCCAAGAGGAACTGACATTTCTGAATCTGTGAAATGAACCCATACAGACCAGTAACAGTTGTAAGAGACATGCAAACTTTCACTGGGTCCATGAGTTTTCAGTTTCTGCCTCACTCACACTGGGTATCATCAGATCATTTTTATTCATAACCCAGTCACCAATGCAAATTTGCCTTCATTCTGTGTAGTCATGTTATGCCAAGAATGCCTTGCTCCATTGTGTGGAGGTACATTAGAGCACACAAATATTACGTCTTGATCAGTCCCAGTAGACAAAAACGTAGCATACTAGTATATGATCTATGCTTATTCCAGTTTTAAAAAATTGAAGTGTTTAATATAAATACTACTAGAAAAAGCAGCTAGGGATCATTGACAACACCACATCATGCGTACTCCGAAGACTGATTTGATTCAGTAGACCCTACCTCTTCATTAGTTACCTGATCTAATCTTCAGTATTCTGACATAGCATCACATATCAGAAGCTTCTATTCTCGTCTTGTCTGTACTCTTCACCATCGTTGTTTCAATACCATATAAAGTTAAACTGAAGTGCTTTCAGAAAGCACTTCTAACAGTTAAATTTATATTAACGTATTTCCTCTTTTGAATTAGCTTTGTTTGCCATCATCAGTCTGCATTTTATATCCTCTCTACATCCGCCATTTTTTCTGCTGTCCAAATAGTAATACTCATTGACTGTTTCTAGTATTTCATTTCTTAATTGATTCCCTCAGCACCACCTTATTTAAAGTTGTACTCCCCAATATCCTTTCTTCAGTTTTAATGCTGATATAAACTGCTTTCAAGACATACCCATTCCATTCAACTAATCTTCCAAGCCCTTTGCTGTCTCTGACAGAATTTCAGTGTCAACTATAGTTCTTTTTAATTTCTTTTCTATCTCTATCTTCCTGAACTTAAGCTACTTTTGTAGATATTTCTCCTTAGTTTCCTTTACTGTTTGTTCTATGTGTCAATTGCATAATATGGAGATAGGGTACAATTATCACTCCCTTGTGACCTACTGATTCCTTTTAAAGTGCGTTGAATCTTAGAACTATGCAAGTTGTAGATAATCTTTTACTCTTGCTACATTTTGTTGATGATAACTTCAGAATGTGAATTATAAGTTTCTTTCAGTTGTCTAGACCTTCCTTGCAGCCATCCCTTCTCTGTATTCTGCTGGCTTCCCATCTGAGCTGTTAATGTTTGCACAGCTTTATCTATTTTTCCAGTTTTCTGTAATTTTCTTATACATCATCCATCTTTCTCATAGTCCTGCGTGCTTCTAAGATTTAACATTTATCCTCAGATGAATTGAAGTGTTCAGTGCAGCTTTGTTGACTCAGAACCAAACTGTCACCTTTCAACCTAACCTAGACTTCGGACTAGACTACAGATAAGTCTGTCATCACAACCTATATTTAAAAAAGCTAGGTGCAAAGAAAATAGTGTCAGTGTTCTGTTCTCTTTCCGATGTGCACATATAACGTCCAATGCCACATTATCATTAAGATATGGCACAAAGTCGACATCTGGTGTTGGTAGGTGCAGTTGACCCTTCTCCTCTAATCATTCTTGCTTTGCCATTTTGCATTTTTTGTTAATCTCATTATTTATATCTCTCTATTCACTTTCACTTGATTCATTGCCTGTATTTTATATTTTCGTGTTTCATCAATTATGCTGAGTATCTTACACATTACCCAAGGTTTTTCACTGGGTCATTTTCTTTTTATCTTATCATTACTCTGCTGCCTCCCCTATTTTCATCCCTCGAAGCTGTTTGTCTTCTATTGTACTTCATTCTTCATTCATCAGCAATTCCCTAATGCTATCTTTGGCATTTTCAGCAACCTCCCATTTTAAGTTTATATAAATGCTACTACTTAGGTTTCTACAATTCTGCAATTTCTTCAACTTTAACCTGCAGTTCGTAACTGTCATCTATCTTTTCCAGTGTAAAAAAGTAAATATTATGATGATGATATATTTGGGTAAAGAGGAATATTTGATATTAGTAGTTGGCTTTGATCAGTGGCATAGGAACTATGTGACTAACATCGTAAATAACAGGGTGGCTGTAACATGATACCAGTGGCGATTTTTTTCGATTGAGCTAGGCTACAGATCGGTCTGTCTTCATAATCAAGTATTTTTGCTTTCACATCCTGTGGCAGCACCAACCTTCCAGACGAACCTGGACCTTGTGCTATGTTGCAAGTCAGTCCGGCACAGCAGCTGGCTTTTTTGCATTCATATTGTTGGTTTTGCCAAGTGATAATGAGACTGTGAAAATACACACCAGAAGTTGATGTCACTGCAGCCATTAACATTACATCACTGGTGAAGGCCAGCAATTAGTATTGATTATACATCTTGACCCATATCATATTACAAAACAAAACAGTTCATTGAATAGAAATGTTCTCACCAAGAAAAATGGTTGGTAATCTACTACATGAATTTCTGGTTTAGTTGGTGTATTGCTCATTGGCCAGTCAGTGTTGATGTATCGAAACAGCTTAAATTTGCACCCTCCCCTTGCCCAATGGTACATTAAAGCTACCGATATGTGCCATTGACAGTGATCCTTGACAGAACGGTGATCTGGCATGTGATGTCTTAAATGTTCAGACAGAAAAGAGTATTGTGTATATGTATTGTGCTTCTATGTCATTTATTGGAATACAGTCTGTTGTAGAAGATGGATCTAGAGCATAGAACAAAGTCTAGTTCATGTTGGAAGGGGACAGTTTGCGCATTGACAAAATCAATGAATGTAATGCCATGTGAATAACATAATTTAAATTACTGGTTTATATCTGTCATTTTGACAGTCAAAGGTTGACACTGGTAAGTTCAAAATCAGCCTCCATAAAAAAAAGACATACATTAAGAGAATACTGTGGAAGAAATATGTTGCGTGAATGCTATTTGAAAGATGCTAAGAGTATTTAGTGCATGGTTGTAAAATACTGCCATAATTTAATATTGTGTGAAGACATCAAGTATTTGTCATTACAAATTGTCCATAAATAATATGGAGAAACAGCAAAAGTATTTGACATTTTTGGTAAACAGCCCAGTGAATGTTGTACAAGTTTGTGGTTAAGCCTCTTAATTGTTAATGTTATCCATTGAGTAGGCATAGTTTTATGAAGAAAGTATAAACATAGTAGCCACACTGGTGCTTTAAGAGTAAACTTAATGTGTAATGTAGAACAGTCCATGATTCTGAGAGTTCATAACGACATAGTAATTTTAGTTGTATGAGAGCATCATTTGGAGCAGTTAAAACAACTCTTTAATTTCTGTACAGAATTTCATTTCTTTTTTTTTTTTTTTTTTTTTGTTACAAGTCTCAGTGTATCAAAACTTGTAAAAAATATGCTAGTGTGTGCATATGCAGTCCCATAAGTGAGCCCATGTCTTTCGAGTGTAATGGAAGTAAGACTCTTAAATAATGTTACTGTAGACAGACTGCTATTATTTATGGGACTTTTCCTGATCACGAGACTCCCTAGTCCTGAATCATTAGCCATTGGAAGACTTTTGATTATTATTTTTTGTGTTGGTCAATTCCATTATTACAGATCTAATGCTACTATGTGTAGCGAAGTAGTAGCCACTAGACAAGATAATGGCTGTCATCTTGTGCTACTTGGAATGTTTGTTTGAGATTTTGTGGTGAAACAATATCACAACTATTGCAGCAGTTACCTATGATTTCTCAGGGAAATTTTATTGGAGGATGAAGTGAACTGAGAGAAACAAGTAATCTGAAAACAGATGCTGCCTTTGTAAACTGAAATGACATTTATAAGCATAAGTACCGTTTTTGAAATTGAACAATGAATATAATTAATTTTTCACAACATAGTGCAATTGGATAAAAAAAAATCTTGTAACCAAGTAGTGGCAGGAGAGCACACACGTAAAAGGGGGTTATACTTATGCAAGCTTTTGGAGCCAGTGGATCCTTCTTCAGACAGAAGGGTTGAAGGGAAGGAAGAGGGGTGAAGGAAAAGGACTGGAGAGGTTTAGGAAAAGGGGGATATTTTGGAAAAGTCATCCAGAACCACAAGTAAGGGGACACTTTCCAGATGGGATGAGAAGGAAGGACTGATTGTTGAGGACTACACCAGATGAGATTTGAAAACCTTAAAGCTGAAAGGTGGAAGACAGAGTAATATGCAAGACAGATTTACTGCAAAAATGTCATGCGTGAGTTAATAAGAGTGAAGAACTAAGTACATTGTACGTAAGAGAGATGGGAGGAGGACAGCGAAAAATTGGACAGATCAGAAAATGATAAATGTAGAAAACTAAAATGGAGTGAAGAAAGGAGTAGTTACTGTGAAGAAATGTTGATACGGAAGAAATTAACTTAAATTAATGCCTGGTGGGTGGCAAGAACCAAGGACATGTTGTAGTAATAGTTCCCCCCTGCCGAGTTCTGAGAGACTAGTGTCCGGGGGGAGAATCCAGATGGTGCATGTGATGAAAAAGACACCGACATCTCAACTGTCGTGTTGTAGAGCATGCTCTGCAATAGGATATTGTGTGTTGTCGATAAACACTCTCTGCCTGTGCCAATTCATCCTGACTGATAACTTGGTGATACTTATGCTGATGTAAAAAGCCAAACAAGTGTTTACGTAACAGCTGGTGTATGACGTGTCATTTCATGGCTGGCTCTCCCTTTGATGGTGTATGTCTTGTCAGTTATGAGGCTAGTATAGGTGGTGGTAGGAGGGCGCACAGGCAAGTCTTGCAGTGGGAATGGTCACAGGGGTAGGAGCCACAGGGTAGAAAGATGGATGCAGAAGGAGCGTAGGGTCTGACAAAGATATTGCGGAGACTGGGAGGGCGACGGGAAGCTATTCTAGGTGTGGTGTGCAAAATCTCAGACAGAATGGAGCTCATTTCAGGCCGTGATTTTAGGAAGTCATGGCCTTGTCGAAGTAGCTGATTGGTACATTCAAGACGAGGATAATACTGAGTGGCTAGTGGTGTGCTCTTAAGTTCCGAAGTCGATTTTTGGAGGGATTAGCAGTACCACGATTAGATGTGATGGGCCGGGAAATCTGGCCTTCGTTGAGGACAAGATCAACATCGAGGAATTTGGTATGGAATTTGGAATAGGACTATCTGAATTTTGTTTAGGAGAAGGTATTTAAAAATTCCAGGAATTTTAAGAGGTCAGCCTCACTATGAGTCCATATGGCAAAGATGTCATCAGTGTTTCTGAACCAAACCAGGGGCTGGAGACTTATGGATCTCAGGAAAGCCCCTCCAAGCAATCCATTAAAAGGTTGGCATAAGAAGGAGCCATCCTGGTTACCATGGCAGTATCTGTGATCTGTTTGTTTGTGTGCCCCTCAATGGCGAAATAGTTGTTGGTAAGTATACTTACCTCACCCAAACCAAGTGCCCCTACCTTTTACCTCCTTTCTAAGAGACACACACACAATCAGCATGGCCGTCCTATAGTTGCTGGCTTCAAAGCACCCACCAAACATATACAAAGCTTAGTTGGTCAGCACCTGCGACACACAGTACAAAGACTTCCCTCCTATGTTAAATACACCAAGCATTTCCAAGATCATCCGAAATCCGTTCCCCTCCCACTCTCACCACACACCTTGCTTGCCACCATTGATGCTACCTCCCTCTGTACCAACATTCCCAACATATATGGTCTGTCTGCTGCTGAACATTTCCATAGTCAGCAACCACCTGATTCCAAACCTATGGCATCCTTCCTGCTCACCTTAATTAATTTTATACTTACACACAAAAAAGAACTTTGGAGCACATCACTAGTCTCTCAGTATTATCCTGGTCTTGAATGTATTAATCAGCTACTTCGACAAACCCTGTGACTCCTACCCCTGTGATCGTTCCCACTGCAAGACTTGCTCTATGCACCCTCCTACCACTACCTATACCTGCCCTGTAACTGACAAAACATACATAATCAAAGGGAGAGCCAGCTGTGAAATGACACAACATTTACCAGCTGTTACGTAAACACTGTTTGGCTGTTTACATCAGCATAAGTACCACCAAGGTCTCAGGATGAATTGGCATAGGCAGAGGATGTGTACTGACAACACACAATATCCTGTTGCAGAGCATACTCTACAACATGATAGTTGTGACCTCGGTGCCTGTTTCTTCTCATGCGCCATCTGCATTCTTCTTCCAGACACCAGTTTCTCAGAACTCCGTAGGTTGGAACTAGTACTACAACCTCACACCCACCTGGCCTTAATTTATGTTCTTCAGAGTACCTACTTCTTTCTTCACTCCATTTTAGTTTTCTACATCTTTCATTTTCTGACCTGTCTATTTTTCGCCATCCTCCTCCCATCTCTCTTACATACAGTGCACTTAACTTTTCACTCTTATTGACTCAAGCATGACGTTTTTGTGATTATCTTCCACCTTTAAGTTCCTGGACTTTCACATCTCATCCATAGCTGTTCCCAACAATCAATCTTTCCTTCTCATCATGTCCATGAAGTCTCCCCTGTCTTGCAGTTCTGGGTTACTTTTCTGAAATCTACTCCTTTTCCTAAACCTCTCCAGTCCTTTTCCTTCACCCTTATTCCTTCTCCTTCAATCCTTCTGCCTGAAGAAGGAGCCACTGGCTCCAAAAGTGTGCATAAGTATAACCTTGTTTTGTGTGTATATTCTCGTGCGGCCATTTGGTGAGTAGATTTTTTTATCTATCCAATTTATACAATTCTATCTATTTTTGAAATTGGTTATGTAAATAAGACAATTGCCCTAAGTGTAACTGTTATTTCTGTGTGCCATTTGTACTTTCATATTGATGCTCTGTGCAAAATATGTAGCACACACTTAGTACTAGCATTTTGTGAGGGAGATGGTGCTTGTTCTACCCTCACTACTTTCCACCTTGCTGGGCTGGATGTAGCTTGCTTCCTCAGTTCCTCTGCAAACTTCTGTGTGAGAAATGTGGCAGACTAAAACAAATAGTAATGGTCATCTGATTTGTCATTTGGAGATTTGAGGTGACACATTATTAATAGGACTTCAGTATGCTCTGAACACCAGGCTTATTGGTTTACAAGCATTAGTATAAGTTTTTTAAAATTTTTCGAGGCAGCTGAGGTTACATATCTGACACATCTCTTGATGTTTAGGGTCACTGGTTTCCGGATTTCTCATACATGCTCTGCTGAATGATGCATTAGTAATACTATATGCTACATGAAATGAATTTTCTGCTGCATACAGCTGTAAGTGTTTCATATAGCCTTGTGAAATGATGTTTCTAAGGCAACATCAGCATGATTGCGCACCACTGGTTTGTCAGTATCCATTATATTGCGAGATTTGCCCCAGAGAAGCAGTATATTAATACAATTCAAGCAGCGGACTGAATTAAGATAGCCTTTCACCGTACAGAGGAAGTGGTGCATAATAGAGTAGATACAAGAAGTTGAACATCATAGTCAGTCTGCAGTACTCTCCATCCTAAATCACTGCAACCCACATCATTCATTTAATTGTTTATAGTCACATAAACGTAATATGTCTAAAGAAAATGTGCTGCCAGAAAAATAAAAGTGAAGTACATGGAAGACATGGGTGGGTGTCAGTAAAACTTCATACACTTGCACACCATTGAGGTGTGTAAACAATTGGAATTGTAATTATCTGCTACAAGTAGAATGGCCACCAGAAAGCATTAGTATTGTTCATGTTTAATGTTGTTGCCAGGGCTGATAGGGTATATAAGAGATGTGAGGGGTATCAGCTGTTGAGGAATCACTCAAAATGACATGGATTTGCCATGTATTCATGTGAGACAGTGCTGTCGCACTGGGTAGATTATGAAAGAGGCCTTATTGTAGGTTTCCATTTGGCTGGCTGGTTGAATCTGGCAGTGTCCAGATTTGTGCGGAAGTCAAATATGACAGTGACTAGTGCTTTGAACATGAGGGCAGGCATGCTCGTCATCAAAGTTCTTGTTGGAAGGGCTGCTTGTAACCCCTTCATATCTGTACCTACCATCTGAGTACAAGCAATGGACTCCCAGCAACATTATGTGTCATCCTGCACCATTGGCCAGATATTAGCAGCAGCCAGGCTGGGGAATCACTGTTCCACGCATAGGCTGCCATTAACACCACAAAAATATGGGTGCTTTTGGAGTGCTGCCTTGGCAGGGAAGCATGGCCTGTTGTTGAATAGCATCCCATTGTGTTCAAGAATGAATCATGATTATGGACTACTTCAGATGCCCCCTGATGGTGCATGTGGCGCCAAACTGGGGGAAGAGGGTGGGGGGGAGGGGGGGGGGTCCAATTCTTCCAAAGTTTTAAAGAGGCATAGCAGTGTTGCTTTTGGCATCATGGTGATGTAACCATCAGATATGCCTTCAAATCACAGCCGATAGTGATTGAGGGAAGTCTCCTTCCAAGATAACATGCTGTGTACTCCCAACCAAAAAGTCCTCAATGCAGTCACAAATTTCACTTGATACACCGTAAAGCTTTCAGTATTGTCATATGAGAAAAGCATGAGTTGTGTTTCATGTGATGGATGTTTTCAGAACCCATGCTGGTTGGCATTGAGGAGGTCATTCTGTTCAAGATAGCTCATTATGTATGAGCTTAGAATATGTTTCAAGATTCTACAAGAAATCAATGTCAAGGATATTGAGTGGTACTTTTGTGGATCACTTCTATTGCTCTTCTTGTAGACAGATTTGACCTGTGCTTTTTTCCAAGAACTGCTCTCAGTTTTTTGTTTGAGGGATCTACAATAGATTATAGTTAGAAGAGGAGCTAACTAAGCCGCAGATTCAGTTTAGAATCTGATACGGATTCCATTGGACCCTGGAGCTTTTTTTAGTTTTAATGATTTTAACTGTTTCTCATCACCACTGACACAAATACTTATTTTATTCATGTTTGTAGTGGTGCAATGATTTAAATGGGCAGTTCTCCTTTGTTTTCATCTGTACAGGAACATTTGAAAATGGAATTAAGTATTTCAGATATTATTTTTCTACCATCAGTTTCAGTTCCTGTCTCATTCGCTAGGGACTGGACACTTAACTTTGGAGCCACTAACAGCCCTTACATATGACCAGAATTGCTTTGGGTTCTGTTAAATATCATTTGACAATATTCTACATGGTAGTCATGAAGACATCGCGTATTGCTCTCTTGACAGCCAAACATGTTTCATTTAGCATCTTTGTGTCTATAACCTTACACTTTTGTGGTACACTTATGCAGTAATCTCTGCTTCTGTAGAAATTTCTTTACAGTGACTGTATACCAAGTTCCTTCCCATTATGAACTGTTCAACTGGGTACATGACTATACAGTGCTTTTAAACTTGAGCCATGGTTCATCTACAAGCTCCTGCCCTATGCTGAAACTTTCAGATTCCTTGTTGAGATACCACTCTACTGATTTTTTTATCTGGTTTACTTAACATATATATCTATGTGCTTGTTTTACTTGTTCTTTGTACTGCAGAAATCAATGTTGCCATAACCGCACCATGATCACTGATACCAATCTCGGCATGGACATCCTCAAAGAGATCAGGTCTACTTGTTGCCATTAGATCCAACGTATTTCCATCATGAGAGGGGTTCCAAACTATCGTTCTAGTTAGTTTTCAGAGAAGGAATTTAGTAAGTATTTGCAGGATGTCTTATCACACCCACCACCAACAAAACTGTAATTTTCCCAATTAACTGTTGGCTGATTTAAGTCTCCACCAATGATTGGAAACCTTATTTACAATGAGCTGAGGTTTTCTCTAAAGATTTCAGTTACTTCAGGAGGTGAGTCTGGTGAGCAATAGAAGGATCCACTTATTATTTTATGCCCACCCCTGACAATGAGTCATGCCCAAACAATCTCACATGCCACTTCAATTTCTGTCTCAGTGGATTTGTATTTCTTGTGTATTGCGACAAATACATCACCACCTAAAGGGTGTTTTGGTGTTACAAGAGAACTAGATTGACATAAAAATAATGCATCTATTTTATTAACTATTGTGCACTGGTTTTAAATTTTTGAAGCCAGGAGTTTATAAGTTTTAAAGACTGAAACGAGAGCCTGTAATTATTTTGAACAGAAAGTATATCTTGTGACGCAGTGGGTAGGAGCTTACCACTTATTTTGAAGAATGTGATGAAAATGTTTGTAATATTGATCTTTCTATTGGTGTGCAACATAGTATTTTTGACTAGTATCCTTGAGAATCCCCATCTTTATTTACATGATCCTGATGTGTGGTTTACAGTATTACTCCAATAACACAAGGATTTTTTAAAACTTTCCAACAAACTCTCTTATGCTTATGTTTGTTTATATTTTCATTAAGTGTACATTGTTTATTGCTGAAGTTTATCATTTTTTCCCCTCGTGTTCATATGTTAATGTTTTGTACTCTTTTTTTATTTTGCAGGTTCAATTATAGAGCAACAGCTTACATGGTGAAAAATGGGTTTTACCAGTTCCTGAATTGGTTTGATGAGAGAGCATGGTATCCTCTTGGAAGAATTGTTGGAGGGACTGTTTATCCAGGACTGATGATTACCTCTGGCAGTATACATTATGTTCTACATTCTCTGAATATACCTGTTCACATTCGGGACATATGTGTTTTCTTGGCTCCTGTTTTTAGGTATGTTTGATACTGTAACAGCTTGACACTTTTATAATGCCAGTAACCATATATACATATTTTTAATTATTCTAGTTGTCTTGTTGCCATCATGAAAATTTAGATAGCACTTCATTTTATATTAACATGTCAGAAATAATCTTTTTGTGTACTCATCATTTTCAAATGCCCAATTGTGTGTCACTTGTTTTAGTTACAAAATATACTACAATACCAAACCTATTTTTAATACATCATGCGTTTTATGGACTATTTTTCACATGATGTACAGTTAAACCCCAGCAATGGTTAACCTTTACTTTGTGAAATTTTAATTCTGTTATAAAAAGCAGTTTTTTTATTGAATATTTCTTTGGTCTGGAGCTGTTTATATTGATATTGTTAAAGTGCGAGCCACATAAAGATTGTGTTGGCAACATACATTATGGTAACTGATGCCAAACATCAGTGTTGCTATTCTTTGATCATCTACCTGTAAGCATGGAACAAATCAGTTTTGAGACCAGGAGCCATCACAATGTGTGTATGTAACCCACGCCAAACCACAAAGTGAGGTGTGCAGCAGTGAGACAATCTCAGGAGCACTGGGATTCAGTTTTCTGACTGGCTATCCAGATTTAGGTTTTTACCATGATTTCCATAAATTACCTAGGCCTCTAAGGTATTTGTTGCTACCGTCCCTTTGAAAAGAACACCCATGATTTCTTACACTGTTCTTCAGCAATATGAGCCTGAAAAACTTGCATTGTAAAGATAGTTTTATATCTTACATCAGTGATTTCTTAACAGTGACTCAGCTTTTTCCACTGTGCTGCTCTGAATTAACTTTGGACTACTGTTCTAAGAACAGAAATTTTTCTTGATTAGACAATTCACTTTTTTAAAATAAAATAGCTAATATTATGTCAAGACATATTTAAAAACATGTCGTGTGTGTGTGTGTGTGTGTGTGTGTGTGTGTGTGTGTGTGTGTGTGTGTGTGTGTGTGAGCGCGCGAGTGTATACCTGTCCTTTTTTTCCCCCTAAGGTAAGTCTTTCCGCTCCTGGGATTGGAATGACTCCTTACCCTCTCCATTAAAACCCACATCCTTTCGTCTTTCCCTCCTCTTTCCTGATGAAGCAACCTTGGGTTTTGAAAGCTTGAAATTTGTGTGTGTGTTTGTGTGTTTTTTATTGTGTCTATCTATCAGCGCTTTCTCGTTTGGTAAGTCACATCATCTTTGTTTTATATATATATCCATATTTAAAAACAGATTTTTATTTTTATATGTATTTATATATGTTCATGAAACCATTATTGCAGTGGCCTGACAGCAATTGCTACATATCTGTTAACAAAAGAATTGTGGTCACCAGGAGCTGGCCTCTTTGCAGCATGCTTCATCGCAATTGTTCCTGGCTATATTAGCCGATCAGTAGCTGGAAGTTACGACAATGAAGGGATAGCTATATTTGCTTTACAACTAACATACTATTTATGGGTAAGATTTCAGTTCATATTGTCTAGAATTATTGTTAAATTGTGTATTGCCATATGTATTGCAGTTGAATGTTATTGTTACAAAACAAATTTAGGTTTCATTGCACAATAGAAATACGTTTATTTCTCCAATATAGCGTTGAATTGTAATTTATTTCAGGAGGCAACATTATTAGTTGTGCTAATAGCGACACACACACACACACACACACACACACACACACAAAGTATTAGACACTGTCCTATATTTTGAAACTGTTAATGCCTTGATACAACAATCCACGTGTGTGCTGCTAGTTCATAGAGCCCACTGGGCACAATACTGTAGTTAGGCCAACAGCCACGTTGCCATTGTCAGGTGCACTGATGAATTGAGTTCCTGCAGGGTGTGGCTTACTTATATCCCCTTCCCTATGCCTGTTGTTCCTTACACGGTCCATACCTGAAGGCTGCGTGTCGGGAGCCATGGAGACGATGGTGTCGGCATCCGCGGTACCATAGATTTAGTCATTCTGTCTGCCATGGCTGCTAGAACACACGCAGGAGGGGATATAAGTCAACTGCGTGCCCCCCCGGAGCTCAGTTTGTCAGTGCACCTTATGGTGGTGACATGTCTGATTGCCAAAATATTGTACCCATTGAACATTATGAACTGTCACTGTACATGTGGAATGTTCAATTATCAAATGCACCAGGAGAAACAGAAGGATGTTAATGCCTTTTTTTCCTATTCCATTTCATAATTTTATAGCTTTCACAAGTGATTTGTGTCATTCTTATAGGCCGTGATGCTTCCTGCATGCTATCTCCTGATTTTTGAAATAAATATGACTTAATCTCTCTAGATTGTACTGTTTCAATACTTTATTTTACATTTTACTCAAGTGTACATAAGTGTTTCAGTTTTTGCTATAATGTTTCCCATAATTCCTTGTGCACGCCCCCCCCCCCCCTACACACACACACACCATATCAACAGTTATGTAAGTGATTATAGAGTGACAATTATCTGTAACAGGAAGAATGGTCACAAGAGTGCTACCAGGTATAGTGGGTATATAACAGCATAACAATGCCAAATGTTGAGTGGTCACAGTGAAGAACACGAAGATGCTGCATTCTCATATGAGCTTGTGTTATGAACACCTTGATAGAAGTAGAAAGGGGCCTCATTGTGCTTCTCCATTTAGCCGGCTTGGTGAATCGGGCGCTACCCAGATTTTTGGGGAATTCAGATGTGGCAGTGGACCTAAGTAGGACTGTGTGGGAATGTGAGGGCAGGCAAACTCGTCTTCAAGGTTCTGGTTGACCACATCTGTCCAGCACAAGAGAAGACTGTCATCTTGTTCACCAAGTACACTGTAACCCCCCCACACATCTTCGCTTGCCATCCTAGAACAAATAATGAACTCCGTGCAATGTGCTGTGTCATCCTGCACCATTGGTCGGAGATTAGCAGCCAAACTAGGGAATTACAGTCCCAAGCATAGGTTGCCATTAATCCACAACACAGACAGTCTGATGAAAGACATTGAATTGTGTTCAGGAATGAATCACGATTATGGACTACTCTGGATGACCATCATCAGCGTGTATGACAGCGACCTGGGGAGAGGTCCCATTATTTCAGTGTTTCAGGGAAGCAAAGCAGTGTTACTTGTGGTGTCATGGTGTGGGGAGCCATTATGTATGACGTCGGGTCGCAGCTGTTAGTATTTGTGGGAACTCTTATCAGCCCAACGGTACATCACGTACATCCTGCATCCTCATTTATTACGTCTTATGGAACAGTATATGGTGCCATTTTTCAACTGGACAGTGCTTGTCCACACATGGCGTGTGTCTCTTATGAACTGTCTGTATGATGATGAGGTACTCCTGTGGCCAGCAAGATCCCCATATCTGTCCCCAACAGAACATGTATGAGTCCTGCATGGATGTCAACTCTGTCCCAGGATCTCGAGGACCAGTTACAACAGTTGTGGGTTGACTTGTCTCTGGAGAGGATACAACAGTTTTATAAAAAGCTTCTAACTGAATCCCTGCTAGAGGGCATGTTATATTCTACTGATAAGTTCTTTGTAAATTTGACTCTTTTGTAATCACTGAATAACATACACAACCTCTGAAGCCATGAAGTTTGTTTTCATTTCCTCTTCCCCTACTGGGTGCTTCACGTTTTTAGTCAGTCAGTGTAGGAGAGCAATTAGTCAGCAAATATTCTTATTTTACATGCCTCTTACAAAAATTGTTGCAATTCTTCGTAACAAACAAGACAGATTTCTCCCTTTTACCATTCCTCAGATGGCATCTAATCATCAAATCATTAATAATGTTGCTTACTTCACTGGTCTTTGTTGGTTTCACTTGAAAGTTACAAATTCTTGGAATTAAATTTTTTTAAGTTACCATTTCTTTTTGCAACAGGTACTGTGGCTTGATAAGGATTGTTACCCTGTCCCCTCCCGTCTTCTTTGCATTGGAATAGATTTAATACCAAACTAGTCATTCTTTATAATTCTCGTAATCTGGAGTTACTCATTTGCTACCAAATTTTCTGAGCAGTAAAAGCAGAAATGTCTGCATCTGTGTACATACTCAACAAGTCATCGTATGGTGCATGGTGAGGGTACCTTGTACTACTGCTAGTTTCTGCCTCTGTAGCTGAGTGGTAAGCATGGCCGACTACCACACAGTTTGCCTGGGTTTGATTCCTGGTTGGGTCAGAGATTTTATCTGCTCAGGGACTGGGTGTTGTGTTGTCATCATCATTGCTGTGCAAAAATGAGCTCATATAAAAAGACTTGCAGCAGGTGCCCAAACAAGCCAGACAGGCTCTCCTGGCCATTAATGCCGTATGATTATTACACTTCATTTTCCACTGCTAGTCATTGCCTTTCCTGTTCTGCTCACAAGTGGAACAAGGGAAAAAATTGTGTATATGCTTCCATAAGAGCCTAGATTTCTCTTACTTTGTCTTCGTGATTCTTACATGAGATGTACATCAGTGGCAGTAGCCTCGTTCTACAGCGTGTTGCAAATGCTGGTTCTCTAAGCTATGGAGAAAGTGTTTCACGAAAAGAACTTATACTTCTACCCAAGCATTCTCATTTCAGTTCACAAAAAAATTGCATAATGTTGATCATATAGCAGCATACCTCCAAATTTCTTCAGTGTCTTCCTTTAATCTGACCTTGTGGGGATCCTAAACACTTAACAAGTAGTCACGAGTGGGTTACACAAGTTTTTGACCCCTAGGGGGCTTGCCACTCTTTGGCAGATTTGTGCTTGGCACTACAGGACCCCAGCCTTTGCAACATCTTTCCCCTTCCACACATCATGTGTATCCTCTTGCTATTCTTTTTCCCCTTCCTTGAGGAACATGTCTGTAATGTGTTCTGCATTTTCAGTAGCCTATATCAGAACAGTCTGTACACTGTTTATCATTGCTTTTTTTTTTTTTTTCTTTCTTCGTTCCCCTTCTCCTATCCTACCTCCACTGTGATGTTTGAGGTTCATCTTTTTCTTCTTCCTCTCTGTGTGCCTCTGAAGGGTGGCCCATCATCTGATGCATAACAGGTGAATGGGTAACATGTAATTCCCACCCCGGGTCAACAGGTAGGGTTATTACGTACCCCCTGATACAGGCCAGGCCAGGCCCAGGTACGGGTGATTGCGTGAGCTCCTACCTTCCCAAATTGTCAATTGGTCCCCCTGTCAAGTGTTCTGGGGTGTGAACAATCACCTGAGGCAGGTGCGACCCCCTCTTAGCAGGACCCCCAGTTGGAAGGAGTGCGTCATCACAGAGACGTTGGTAATTGTGGGGTATTTTCTTGCAATGAGCCAATCATCTTCTTCATAGTCGATGTCTACTAAACATAATGAGGCTAACGATTCAAAGACCCTTATAGCTGCACCATGGTTCCTCGTGGTTTCACGTACTGAAGATGGTTATTCGTTTGCTATGGTAAATCCATTTATTACTCAGAAAGGTGTTGATACAATTGCTGGCACTTTGAAATCCTGCTCTCATTTATGCAATGGCACTTTGCTTTTGGAGACTGCTACCGATTCTCAAGCACAACAACTGCTTGCAGCTTCGCTCATCCATGCCTGTCCTGTTCGTCTCAAGGCCCATCAAATGCTGAATGCTTAGTATTATTTACACTAGGCTGCTCGATGGTTTGACCAAGGCAAAAATCCAAATGTACCTCACTGTTCAGGGTGTCATTGCAGTCCATAGAATGATGAAAAAGGTGGGTGCATCCTTAGTACCCACATGCGGTCTTTTGAGAGTGTGTTGCTTCCGTCAAAGATCAAAGCGGGCTGTGAAGTTGTCACAGTCCGATTGTACATTCCGAACCCGATGCGCGCTACCAGTGTCGTCATTACAACCACACACTTGCATTTACCCTCTACATCTCCTTCTGGTACTGGTGAGGGAAAGGGGCGGGGGGTGTTATTCCTTGATGTCATAACACATGTCCTCTTATCCTGTCCCTTCTTCTTGTTAGTGTTTTCCACATATTTCTGTTGTTGCCAATTTTGCGGAGAGCCTCACAAATGCTTTGATTCTCTTCTTTTCTGGTTTTCCCACTGTCCATGAGTCTATTCCACATAATGCTGTGCTGCAAATATTCATTCTAGGACATTTCTTCTTCAAATTAAGGCCAATGTTTGATATTAGTTTTTTTTTTCTACCAGGAATGCCCACTTTGCCTGTACTAGCCTGCTCTTTATGCCCACCGTTCTTTGTCCATAGTGTGTTATTCTGCTTCCAAGATAGCAGAAATAATTCACTTCATCCACTTCATAGTCTCCAATATTGATTTTAAGTGTGTACTACTCTCATTTCTGCTACTCATCATTGCCTTTGTCATTCTTCAGCTTACTCTCAACCCATATTTTGCACACATTATATTGTTCATTCGATTTAACAGAATTCTTCCTCACGTTCAACGAGTATAGCAATGTCATCAGTGAATCTTATTCATTGGTATCATTCTTTTCCTTATAACAGCTTTAATGAAACACTGGGACATACTTGAAGTTAACATCTCTTCTTTCTGTCATATTATCATTATTTATCAAACATTTTATTACCAAACAAACACTTCTTTGCCACCAATCCCTCCAAATAAGGCCAAATGAATCCCAACATTGAACCCTGCCTCCCAGTCCACACCAGCATCCAACTGTAATCCCCCACCAACTAACCAACCTCTGGTCACCTTCCAGGAATTCTTCACCTCCAACTTGGCCTCCTCATCCTTCCCCAGGTCCTTTCTTAAGAACACCATTCTTTCAGCAGAAGAAAGGACAGCCATACACAACTTCAAAACAAATCCTTATCTAATCATCTTGACTGCAGATGAAGGTTCCACCCACATCATTATGAATCACAGAGACTACCTGGCAGAAGACCTCTGCCAGTTATCTGACTCCTCCGCCTATAAACTCTGGCAGCGTGATCACATCCCATAAGTCCAACGTAACATCCAATCCATGCTTAAAGCCTTAGGTACCGCCCACAGGGGGTATACGACACGGGAGATCTGGGAAAAACCCGGGAATTTTTTCATTTGGGAGTAAACTGAAAAAAAACAGGAATTTTTTGTTTTTGTAGTTTCAGTTAAATTTTTATAATTTTGACTGGTAAGAACCAATACTCTTAGCCAAGGATATTATTGTATCCTGCTACTGCAGAAGAATACTGCAGCAGTAAAACATGAATGAGAGAGAGAGAGAGAGAGAGAGAATAAGAAAATAAAACGTACATTACAAAGGAAATGCGCCATATACAACAATACAACAACAAACCCCAGTGCTCATACAAGCATCTGCCAACAGCAAAATGTGTCAAAGGCTTTAGGAAGACTGTACAGTGCTCCAGAACAACAAATTGTCTCCATTGGGTGTGATGTCACAACTGTTTACATTAGATCTGTTTGAGCAGTTGTGAGTGAGCTCAAGCGCATGAGTGGTTGAGTTGTGTATGTGTAGTACCTTCTCCCGCTTTTGGCTACAGAAGTGTGGCTGTATAAGCAGTAGCAGCAAGCAGCCAAATGCTACCCGGAAAAATTTTGCTGGCGCGCCCAAGCTGCCAGATTCATGCTTGCGCAACAGTCCCGGATCTAGGGGTGAGGGGAGGGGAATCATAAGTTGATTTTTGAATGCGTGCATAGTGTACGTGATGTCTCTGCCAGGGAATCCGTGTCACATCTAGAAATAAACTTTCCTGCAGATAAAAGGGGATGGGGCTATACAAGCTGAGCGGAATAAAGCCGAACAGGTGTATGCCAATCACTGTTTGTTTATGTGGCTGACTGGGTTTGCGAATGATCAGTGTTGTTATAATTACTAGTGAAATCCATAGATTCAGACTACCAGAGTGAAAGTAAACGACTAACAGGAATAACAGGTAAGAAAAATTACATATTATCTTCTTGGTGTATCCAAGAAAATGAACTTTTGACAGAATATTTTTGGCCAGACTGCTACACTAGTAAAAAGGGCCTGTTGTAGTCCCCGGCTAGCAGCTGCCTAAGTTCTATTCTGAGAGTAGTGCAGAAAATGCGTTGTATGAACATGCAATAATGCCTAAACGGAGAACAAACATGGGGTAACTAATCGGTGATTGTGGCAGGACTAGGGAAGTTAAACGGAGAATAAGTTTTGACACAGGAAGGAATAATTACAGAATTAGTGATGACAAGATTCTTTGTTAGAACGAGGAAGGACAAGAAACTGGGACATCACACAAATTATGGAAGAATATGATGATTCCAAATTAATATAAAAATTTCGTACTACTACTATTCGAACTCGAGCGTGAGAAGCTGGAACGTATGAATGAAATTTGAAATGATTTCCTAACGTAAAGCTTTTTGCTTGTAGTAGGTACTTCGTGAATTATATTGTGTCATGTTATAAAAATGAACATTTGTGCCAAAACAGTCTCGCTTATTTGATGTGTGTTACAATTACTGCAATGTTAGACAGGCCTATTTCATTTCATCTAGCCGACAGTGACAAAATAAATGTAATCAGATCGAGAAACCACACCAGTGTTGGGTACTATTTGTATTAACAATTTTTTCAGTAATAGACAACGACATTTCGATTTTTCATGTAGCAAAACATTTGACGAAGTAATACATTCTTTTGCAGAAAGAAAAGCACGCCATGTAAAGAGGTAGCGAGATTAGAGAGAAAAAAGTGCTAGAACATAAGGATTGAAGAAATGTTGTACTGTCTTGCTTGTCTCTTGCCTTTACCGGTTTTATGTATCCTATATTTAATTTTATGTCAAACAGAACAGCAAGTTATTAGCTAACAGGCAATAAAGAGTGCAAGTTTTCTGGAGTCCTTGTTCTCCCAGTTACAAATAATCCCATCAAGTATTAATTGTTCTTTTTTAAAAAAAGAGGGACAGGATGTCAAACAGGTCGACTAGGAGCAGGAGAGGCACCACAGGGCATTTTGATTTACACTGCCCCGAATATAGTTTGATGGCATCCATTACATAATATACATGGCTGAATCCACAGAGTAATATACAGTGAGGTGCGATAGAAGAATGCTGTGTGAAGAGGCAAGGTACTGCACTTTGGCACGCTTAAGACCAAGTAACATGTCTTACATTTCCTCGAACACATATGTTTTATATATCAGACATCTTCAGAAAGATGTGCACTACAAAATGAACATAGTTTTCAAAAGTCGATTTTTTAAAATTTTTGGCGTACTACTTCAAAAGCTCGAGGTAAGAGGGAGCGGGACGGGGGGTGCCGCTATCTAGTATTGCCCCGGTTTGGAAATATTGTAGATCCTGGGGTGATGCACAGAGCAGTCTAAGTTGTAGTGGGGAACTGGGTAGTCTCAACGTGACCCGTGTTTCATGTTTAGAGGTTTTGCTGTTTCCTCTTTGTTTATTGCTCTCACATCAAATGAAAATAAAACAGATTTCTGTGGCTGGGAGCTATCAAATGAATTAAAATTCATTCACATAATTACAGAAGGCTAAAATATATTATTTGTTTCAGATTTTATTTTATTTCCACCCTCCTGACAGTCAAGCATTAACCGCCTTGCAGAACAATGAAGTTATTTATGTCGGTTTGCCAAAGAAATTTGGCTTTTATTAATCTTTTCCACTGAGGCAGTCAATTTCTTTGAAACAAAGTATTGGCTAGTTTCAACTGTTCACTGCGTTTCAAGTGCACGTTTTTATCTTCTAGCACGTATGGCATTATGCCATGATAAAAACTAAACATGAGACAATACTGTACTGGTACTCTGACTGGACGCACGACTGTGCTCTTTAAGCCGAATTATGCATTTTAGCATGGTTCACAAAATTCCGATGGTCTTGAAGTATCCCTTGACATCTTGTTTCTTTCATTACATTATGTAAGATCTTTTAATGTTTTACATGTACGAACATATGGGCCTCCTGCATTTTCGTAGTGTTTCTAACAGGTCGCGAAAAAATAATGCGAATGGTGGTTTGAAAAACATTCAAAGTAAATTTCCTTTTATGCAAGATGAACTATGTATGAGAATGTACGATGAATTTCTTAAATTACAGACCGTTTGTCTTTCATTTAAAAATCAACTCTTGGAGGATGACCAATTAGAAGAATTTCGAGCCTAGATCCGACATTTATGTCATTATGAAAAATTTTACTGGCACATTTAGGCATCGTATCTTAAAAATGTAACAGGCACAAAAAAGATCAACATTATATGTGGAAACTTAGCTTCTCTTGCCGCTTATTAATGTTTGAGACCAATATTGTATGTGAAAGCTTTGCATTTCTTATAACAACACTGTGTATATTAATTTAAATGATTAACTTTTCTTATTTGTGTGTTCGTGCTACTTAACAGTGATCTTGCTATTGATTGACTACATCATGTGTCCTATGCTGTCATCGGCTGATCGGCTGGCGAGATCATGTGACATGAGCTATGAGTGGCTTACTAAAGCACACCACAATCTCAATTTAAATGCTTCAGAAAGTAACATCCGGTGTTCGGTGGAATTCGAATTTATACCTTTGTAATACGAAAATATGCAGCATACATGTTGATGCACATCAAAGATCTTTCCTAAAGGTTCCCCCTCCCCCTGATGATCTAGACTCAGGGCCAAGACATTCCTTCACAACCTCAACACTTGCTTTCCCAACCTCTTCACCTGATCCTCCTCCAAACCAGTGTGCCTACTTCCTGGACGTTGATCTCCTCTCTGACGGCTCCATCCACACCTCTGTCCAACATTAAATCCGCCAACCATCAACAGTGCCTGCATTTCAACAGCTGTCATCCCTCCCACAACAAAGAAGCCCTCACAAACAGCTTGGCCACCTGGGGACGGCGTATCTGCAGTGGCAAGAACTCCCTGGCCCAGTATGCTGAAGGTCCCACTAAGGCCTTTGCAGACAGGCACTATCCCCCCGGCCTAATCTGCAAACACATCTCCCATGCCATTTCCCCACACATCCACAATCCTCCCACCTGCCCCAAGTACCAGCTACGTACGAGTGCCTCCTTTGTCACCTAATACCACCCCAGATTGGAACAACTGATCCACATCCTTCGTCAGGGCTTTGATTACCTATCATTATGGACTGAAACAAGGGGTATCCTATCCAAGATACCTCCGCACCCTTCTTAAACTGGTATTACATCACCCACACAACCTCCACGACATCTTTAATCCATCTCTATGCCACAGAGATCATATCCTTGTGGAAAAACCACGTGTAAAACCCACCCAATCCACCCATAAGGGGTTGGGCCATCTGTGAAGACAGCCATGTCATATACCATCTCTGCTGCAATCATTGCATGGCTTTTCATATTGGTATGACTACCAACCAGCTGTCCACCCGGTTGAATGGCCACTGCCAAACTGTAGTCGGAGCAAAGTAGACCACCCTGTGACACCATATGCAGCTGAACAAAACATTCTAAATTGTAATTTCTGCTTCACAATATGAGTCATCAAGATCCTCCCCTTCAGCACCAGCTTTTTGAAACTGTACTGATGGGAGTTATCCTAAGAACACATTCTCTAGTCCCGAAATTATCCCAACCTCAGCCTGCAGTAATCTACTGTCCCCACACCCTCCATCCAACAGCTTCTGCCTCCTCTTCCCTATCACAACCTCCATATTCATGTGCCACAACCTCATTTTTTGCTGCCCTCTGCCAATGCACCCACCCGTCTTTCCCCTTCCCTGTTTCTCTCTTTTTCACCCCCCCCCCCCACTCCACCCCAACCTACACCCCCACCTACACCTACACCAAACACCTACACACCTACACCTCCCTACTCCACAGTCTCCAGACGCTACACCAGTCTGTCCTCATGCCTCCGTCTAGTCCCTGCATGTTCTGGCATGTCAGCACTCTTCTCTCACCCAGCCTTACCTTGTTATCCCTTCCCGTACCCCCCTTCGCCCCTTCCCGATTGCTGCTTTCGCTCCACGACAGTTGCGTTCTGGACCTAGCTGCTGGAGACGGGGGTCTTGTGTGCATGAGGTGTGCTTGCTTGTGTAAAGGGGGTACCAAAAAAATGCTATATATTTTCAAATTGTTTACACAACAACGTAATCCCCTTCAAAATACTGTTCATTATGATTAATACATTAGTCATGCCGGTGCTTCCACTGTTCGAAACCTTTTTTGTTGTCATCTGTAGAAATAGCTGACGGCTCCTCCCTCATTTATTTTTTCCATCCCTTCTTCAGTGTTGTCAAATCGGTGTCCTTTCATGCTCCTTTTCATTTGCGGAAATAAGGAAAAGTCACATGATCTTTGACAGAAAATCTGGATCAGTTTCAAACGCGACATTCTTTTTGATTGTCAGTCAGAACCCGAGGAAGAAACTTAGCAGCATCCCTTTTCATTTCCAGATCTCCCATTAAAATTCACTGAACAGAGCTCCAAGGTAAGCCACTAATCTCTGACAGTTGATCAGTTGTCTGCTGATGGTCTGTGAGCACAAGCTACCAAATTTTTTTCAATATTGTCACGTAGAAGAAAGTGTAATTAGATGAATTACAAACACTAACTTCACTTAATGAAGGTTTATTCAGCACTTGCAAATACAAGAGCACGGAGCAAACTGCCTCTAGCCAGAACCCATACAGTATATATACAGTTACGGAACATTCCAGTACAATGATTCTTGACATCTGTGGATACTTCTAGAATGTCCTCGAACCGAATAAAGAAATTAAAGTTTTACAGTTCAGGTTAGTTTTGAACTCACGACTCTACATGCAACAGTCTAGTATTGTAACCACTACACCATGGTGACTGTGCTACTCAGCTTCTTCTTCAACATTGCTCCCTCCTTAAGAGAACAATGTCTCGGTGTTATGTCCTCCTAGTCCAGGAACAAGTCATCGGTCCTGCATACTCCGACTCCCGATGACTGATGTTCGCCCTGGCGGTGATCTTCTTAGACCTTTCTTTGCCACTTTGCTCTTTGTCACCTTTCTGCTTGTTGCCTGTCACTGGAGCTTCGAATTTACCCTGGGTTGCAGGATCCTTATAGGGCTTCATTCGAAGGATGTGGATCGTATCTCTGATCTTTTGTCATCTTGTGTCGGGGTTGCAATCTTCAACTTCATAAGTAACACTAGACAACTGTCTTACAACCTTATAAGGTTCAAAGTAGTGCTTGAGGAGCTTCTCAGAGAGAACAACCTTCCGAACAGAAGTGAAGATCCAGACGAGGTCACAGGCTGGTAGACAACAGGGCGGTGGCTCACGTCATACCTTCGGCGATTGTTTTCTTGAGCCTGCAGCGTACAGAGTAGAGCTAACTGCCAGAGCTTCCTCAGCTCTGGTTAACACCTGGCCGATGTAGTTGTCGTCCACGTCATCAGGATGTAATGGAAACACAGTATCCATTGTCATAGTCGCCTTACGTCCACACACACGGAAAAATGGCGTAAATCCTGTGGTGTCTTGTTTGGCGGTGTTGTAGGCAAACGTCACGAAAGGTAGCACCTCATCCCAGTTTGCTCTGCTCAACACTGACGAACAGTGATAGCATGTCAGCCAAGGTCTTATTAAGCTCGTTAGTTTGCGGATGGTAGGCAGTCGTCATGTGGTGAGTAATGTTGCACCTATGGTATATCTCTGTCACAAGATTTGGTTGGAAAAACTTTCCCTCGATCCGTAATAAATGACCTTGGAGCACCGTGTTTTAATATAATGTCTTCCACAATGAATTTGGCTGCCTCGAATGCTTCGGCTGTTTTCACGGCTTTTGTAATGGCATAGAGTGTCAGATAATCAGTGCAAACAATAATACATACATTGCCGCTAGCAGATGTTGGAAATCATCCGAGGAGGTCAATCCCAACACGCTGGAAAGGCATTTCAGCTGGTGGAATTGGTATGAGTCGGCCACGTGGTTTCTGAGGCTCTGCCTTTCTCCTCTGGCACTCTCAACAGTGCGACACTTAGTGATGGACACTTCTAAATAAACCTGGTGACAAAAATCTCTTGCAGATCCTATCGTATGTCTTAATAAATCCTATATGTCCGGCGTCAGTCGTGTCATGGAATTTCTGTAGAACATCTAAGCGCATGCGTTCAGGAATCACTGGTAGCCACCTCTTTCCAAACGGACGAAAGTTTTTCTTTCAAAGTAATCCATTAACTACCTTAAATTGTCCTTTCATATCCCCTTACCGATTTAAGGCAAGCATATTTTGAGATATCTTGGCGTCGTCCTGCTGCTCAGCAGAGATATCCTGGAGTGCAGCGAGACAGTTGCTATCTTCGTCAGAATCTTAATGGTATTGCACAGGGTTTCTAGAGAGACAGTCAGCGTCTTGGTGTTTTCTTCCACTTTTGTACACTATGGCAATGTCATACTCTTGAAGGCGTAGTGTCCACCTGGCAAGGCATCCTGTTGGATCTTTAAGACCTGTCAACTAACAAAGTGACTGATGGTCTATAGCAACTGTGAATGGCCTTCCATAGAGATACTGTCGAAATTTGCACATGGCCCAGATCACAGCAAGACATTCTCTTTCTATAGTTGAGTAGTCTCTCTCAGCTTTTGTAAGTGTCCTAGAAGCATAGGCTATAATCTTCTCTTTTCCATCCAAAATTTGCTCCATAACAGCACCAATCCCATACCTACTGGCATCTGTGTATAGTTATGCACGTGCTCCCTCATCATACAGACCAAGTGTAGGGTCAGTTGTCAGAGCTTTTCACAGCACATTGAAAGAGTCTTGTTGGGCACCACCCCAGATAAATTTAACATTGGCTTTTAACAACTCTTGGAGTGGCCTGGCTTTGATAAAACAACGGTATTAAGAACATAATCCAAGGAAGCTTCTCACATCTCTAATACTTTTTAGGAATAGAAAATTCTGTTGTAGATCTCACCTTTTCTGGGTCTAGCTGCACACCTTTGTTTGACACAGTGTGTCTAAGTATTTTGATTTCATTTGCTCCAAAGAGATACTTTCTATGATTAAGTTTCAGTCCGCCTTGTTGGAGACACTTAAGAATGGCCCTCAGTCTTTTTACATGTTCATCAAATGTCTCTGAGAACTCTCTAATGTCGTCTAAATAACAAACACACATCGTCAACTTCAGGTGACTTAGAAGATTATGCATCATCTGTTCAAAAGTTGCTGGTGCATTACGCAAACCAAACAGCAGTATCTTAAACTCATACAGGCCCTCAGGGGTGATGAGTGCAGTTTTCTCACAATCAGCCTCATCTACTTCGATTTGCCAGTATCCCGAGTAAATGTCCATGGTTGAGAAAAATCTAGTGTATTGCCAATTCGTGGAATGGGGCATACGTCCTTTTTAGTTATCTTATTAAGCTTCCTGTAATCAACACAAAAGCGCCAACTGCCATCCTTCTTCCTGACAAGAACCACTGGTGACGACCATGGGCTCTGAGAAGGCTAAATGATGACATTCTTCATCATTTTCTGTACCTCGTCATGAATTATTCAACGTTCCGTTGCTGACACATGGTATGCTCTCTGGCTTATTGGTTGATGGTCTCCAGTGCTAATCTGGTGTTTCATTGTCGATTTGTCTAATTTGCTCTTCACCTGTGGATTGAATCATTCAGAGAACTCTTGAAGAATAGCAAGTAGCTTCTTCTGCTGTTCCTTAGTGAGATGTGGCGGTAGTTGAGCTAGAAGATCTTGTCTCATAGTGGTAGTGCCAGTTTCGCCCACAGACTGGGCATGGGAGGTTTCTGTGATGCTCAGCTGTTCGGCAATTAACGACTCAGCATTTGCTATGCATATGCATCTTGGAAGGATCTGTGGTTCTCGGTGACAGTTAACTATCCTCAGTTCACCGAATCCATTGTTAAACGAGATGACAGAGGCTGGGATGGCCAAGTTATTCTTCAGTGGTATGCTTCTCTTACATTCCACTACAAGATCCATGGGTTGATGCATGGCATGACACATGACAGTTACCTTTCTAGTGCTGACTGCAGGAATGATCACTTCATCCAGCACACACAGTCTCCACACACTCGGATCCGCATCTTCCTGTCCACAGTATCTCATCTCATCTAGCATAATCTTCGAGTGACCACAATCTATAATTGCCTGAGAAGCTTTCAAAAAGTCTGAGAATGACGTCATGACTACACACAAATGACACATCTTCCTGTAGGTTTTCCATATTTCCCATTAGTCACCTTCAGCAGAGATGTTTTTTTGTTGACGAATATGGTTTTGTGCAACTGGCGACAGTACTTCTCCAAAATGACTGAATATGATGCTCCAGAGTCCACAATAGCTTGGCTGGTCGGCCATCCATGAGAGTATCGACATAGTTTCCTATCGTTGTTGTGGTGATCGATGGCGGAGGATTTTTCTCTTTGACGGCCTCACCCCCAAGGAAGGTGTTGGCAGCTAGGTGATCGGCTGGAGCTTTTAAACGGCGATGGAGACCTTGATTGGCGCGTTGAGGAGCATTCTCTCCAGCAGCTAGCTTGCAGTGATGGTGACCAGTGTCGTCCTGCACCCACATCTTCTTTTTCATCATCATTGTCCCAGAGTTGGCAGGCTAAGATCGGTCTGTTGTCTTCTGGCATGGGCGTCATCAAATATCCACCGTCTTTCTCAACAATAGCACACCACATGTCCCGGTCGTTCGCAGTGGAAACATACTGGTTAGTTGTCTTGGGTCCTCCAGACGTCAGTCTTCCTTGGTGCCCCAACAGGTTCTTAATGCGGCATTGTAGGAACGTAACTTTGCCTGGATCTCGACTTTTTCACCGTTTTAAAGGGAAATTAAGGACGAGAGATTGGGTTCAATGTCTGTTCCATTTCTACCCTTATGACCTCTTGAAGCATCTCAGTTTTTTGCTCGCCGTGCAATCCTAGTGCCTTCAGCGCTTCCTCTCTCACTATCTGATGAAGAACACTTGTGAAATCAGTTCCTCCCTCCATCGCAGACATTGATACGATGTTTGGAAGCCGTTCAAACTTCTTGTGTATAATTCTTTTTTGATGCATTGTCTCGATATACTGGCACCATTTTATGAAGTCGTCTGTTGTCGAAACCACCTTCAGGAGTGGGGCTTGATACATGTACTCAGCAACACCCTTCATGAGATGTGCAACCTTATCTTCCTCCTTCATTCTACGATCCACTATTTTACGCAACTCCAATACGTCTTGGATATAGGATGCTGTAGTTTCTCCTGGATGCTGTGACCTGCACTTTAATTTATCTTCAGCCTTGCACTTCTGTCATTGAGTGTCGCTGAAATACTTGCGCAGTTCCACCTGGAATACTTTCCAGCTTGTGAACTTCTCCTCATTGTTCTCATACCATTGCTTGGCAGGGCCCTTCAAGTAGAAAAATACATTAGCCAAATACAAGGTGTCTTACTATTTGTTAAATTTGGCTATATACTCATATACCTTCAGCCACTTGTTTGGATCATGGTCATCATCACCAGAGAACCCGGAAGAATGTCTCATGTGGTGGCACACAGTTGCTGTCATCATAACGTCCTCTTCATCCCCGATAGATTGCGATCTATTGAATATGGCTCGAACTTGGGTTTCTCGCCATGTAAACGGTGGCTCTGTCATGGCCTGATAGGAACCACTGTGTCGTCGATAATGTGCGCTATCACAAATTCCAATACCCGGCGCCTCCACCGGAATGTCACATAGATGAGGGTGTAGTGAGATGAATGACAAACACTAACTTCACTTAACAAAGGTTTATTCAGCATTTGCACATACAAGAGCGCGGAGCAAACTGCCTCCGGCCAGACCACATACGGTCTTCATAGAACATTCCAGTACAGTGATTCTTGACATTTGTGGATGCTTCTAGAATGTACTCGAACAGAATAAAGAAATTAAAATTTTACAGTTCAGGTGAGTTTTGAACTCACTGCCCTCCATGCAACAGTCTAGTATCATAACCTCTACACCACAGTGACTGTGCTACTCACATTCTTCTGCGACAATATTTTTGTTGAATTGGGAAGTTGATGGACGTCCAGAATGAGGTTTGTCCTCAGTTGACATGTCGCCATTTTTAAATAGAGCAAACCATTCATATACTTAGTTTTTTCCCATGGTGGCAACTTGATAAGATATTTTCAACATTAAAACGATTTCAGCAGCATTTTTAGAGAGTAGAAAACAAAATTTCACAGCTGCGTGGTGTTCACTTAAATTTGCCATCATAAAAAAATGAAACAAAAACAAAACAGCGCTAACAAAAACAATCACTGCTGATGAACAGAACATTCCAGGTCTACAACACAGGCGGCACTGAACAGGCAATGAGTTGCACTATACATACCAAGCGGCAGAAATGCATACTGCACAAGCTTTGCCCACAACATTATTCTGGTTGATTTCAGGTATCCTCTCGTATATGTGAGTTTTCTTTTTTGAAAATGGGTTTGGCCTAAAGCTAAATAGTGTAAAAGTCTTTTCATTGTGCTGTCTGCAACTCAGTGGGTCATCTATATGGTGAACTGCAATCTATCCTTTTTCTTGTATTTTAAACATTTTATTATTTTTCTTTCGTCTGACTCAGCACTTCTTTTTAATGAATCCCGGTTACAACAGAATATTAAGTCATTGGTGCTTCCCTGTTTGAATTTTATATTCTCTCCCTCAATATTTCTATTCTAAGTGAAATGAAAATTATATACATCATATGTAGCATCAATTTTCTTCATCATGTCTACCATCTTTAAAACTGATCGTCTTGTAAACTGTTGTTAAGTGATATAAATAGAGCATCCAGTCCTTGATTATTGCTGTGCTGAGAACTGGGTGTATAGCAATGATTAGGTTTGATAAAATCTTTTTTGAATTCCCTTAAAGATGGACTTTAGTCTGCCATTATACCACGTCATACAGTTTTTTCATATGAAGATAAAAATTGAAGCTCGTGAGGGATAAGGACAAAAAATACACCTAAGCTGTTTGAATCGTATTTAGATTTTCATGACAGTCCACTGTCTCATGTTACGAGAACTGTCTCCTAACTTCTAGTTGAAGGTGTTACGTATAAATAATGATTATGTCCAATATATGGTGAGCATATGAAGACAAAGAAGGAGTATAGTAATGTAGGCTCAGAGTAACTCTATTGCAGTAATTTTTACAGGCAGATCTACTTTATAATTAAAACATGGCACAATATAAAAGCCTTGTTTCTAACAGAAAGAGAAATGAAATCATCAGAGGAGACAGTAGAAAATTGTTCATAAAATTTACACAAATATGACACTTGTGCATTCATCACAAAGACATTGTGACTGTTGATTCACTATTAAACAGAGGAGAGAAGTTCTTTCAGTAGCGTGATAGTTTTGGCATTCAGTCAATAGTAGTATGTACGGTTGCAGGCATCACAAAGGTTTGTGAACTGTCAGTTTTTTGAGGTGTGATTAGCATACATTATTGAATTACAATTTCATTTGAGAAAACAGCGATTTGTAACAGTTTTGTGGAAAGTAATACACAAAAAAGGAACTTTAAAAATTTTGTGAAGTACAATGCAAAAGTTCTTTGTTTTTTAAAAATTAAGGTATCACCATACAGCGGAGATGCTGAGTCACGGATGGGCACAACAAAAAAGACTGTCAAACAAGTAAGCTTTTGGTCAAAACGGCCTTCATCAGAATTACATAATGCTCTCTCTCTCTCTCTCTCTCTCTCTCTCTCTCTCTCTCTCTCTCTCTCTCTCTCTCTCTCTCCCTCAAAGACTGTGGTTGTGTGTGTGTGTGTGTGTTGTGTGTGTTGTGTGTGTGTGTTGCCAGTGAATTGCAGCCATAGCTGCAATAATAAATGGTAACACAAAGTGGAATGTGAAGAATCGGTTTAAGGCTGATTCCAGTGAATGCCTTTTTGACTGGAAGCTTACCTTTTTTTTTACAACCTTATTTTGTGCTTATCTGTGACTCAGCATCCTTACTATATGTTGAGTAGCAAACTGTCCTTTTCATAATACTGTAATTACTACTTTACTATTTCAGAATGTCACTTTATAATTTTTTCATTGAAAAAAGAAAGTTTTAATGCAGATATTATTTGTATGTAGAAATAAATTGTGAAGTTGAGTTGCAGACAGGCACAATGAAAAGATGTACGACTATGGTTTCTGCCAAAGCCTTCTTCAAAAAAGAAAGGAGAAAAACCGCACATACACAATACATTTCATACTCCAGCCTGACTGCAACTGTTCCATTGAACGAAAGCAGCAATCAGGAGTGGTGCAGTGAAGAGGGAGGGATAGAAAAGTGTGGGTGGGGAAAGAGGAGTGTGCTGACTGTTGGAGCATGCAGGGACTAGAAGGCGGCAGGATAAAGTTGCCAGGGGTAGCATTGGGAGGCTGTGAGCGGAGGAGAGGAGCAGAGAGGGGAAAAGATTGGCGGGTACATTGGCAGAGAGTGAGCACAATGCTGGTGAGGGGATGCAAATTGGGAGGAGGTTATAGGACAGTGGGGGTGGAAATTGTTTGTTGGAGGGTGTGGGGACAGTAGGTTATTGTAGGTTAAGCCGGATAATTTTGAGAGCGGAGAATGTGTGTTTAGGATAACTTCCATCTGTGCAGTTCATAAAAGCTGCTATTGGAGGCAACTATCCAGATGGTTCAGGTTGTGAAGCAGCAGTTGCAATCTAGGATGTTTTGTTAAGCTGCATGTTGTGCTACAGGGTGGTCCACTTTGCTCTTGGCCGCAGTTTGGCAGTAGCCCTTCATCCTTGTAGACAGATGGTTGGTAGTCATACCATTATAAAACACCGTGCAATGATAGCAGCAGAGCTGAAATATGACATGGCTGTTTTCACAGGTGGCCCGGCCTCAGATGGAGTAAGATAAGTCTGTGGCGAGTGGAATAGGAATTGCTGGGTGGGTGAATTGGGCAGATCTTGCACCTGGGTCTCCGACAGGGATATTACCTCCGTGGCAAGGGGCTGGGATTGAGAGTGGCATATAATTGGACTAGGATGTTGTGGAGGTTGGATGGATGACAGAACACCACTTTAGGAATAGTGGGAAGGATCTTAGGTAGGGTGTCCCTCATTTCAGGACATGATGGCCCTGGCTAGGTATGTGGTTCAGCTGTTCCAGTCCGGTGTGGTATTGCAGTATTGGGTGTCGAAGAGGGTGTTCCTATCCAGTTGGTTCGTGTGATTGGTGGGATGATTGGGGCTGTTTGGGGGCATGGCACAGGAGCTCATTTGTGAACTAGCTAGGGAATACTTCTCATTGCTGATAAGCTGTTGCCAGGTGGCCAGGCTATATGGGAGGACTTTTTTGGGGTGTGGAAGGGATGGCAGCTGTCAAAATTTACATGGAGGAGTCATACTGTTGGTAAAGGCCTTCCACCAGGTAGTCATTGCAATTCATAACAACAGCAGTGGAACTTTTGTCTGTAGATAGAATGATTAGGTGAGCATCTGTTTTGAGGCTATATATTCTTCTGCTGAAATGTTAGTGTTCATAGGGAAAGGGCTTGGGGAAGTATTGCGTAGCCAAGTTGGAGGTAAGAAATTCCTGGGAGGTTTCCAGGGGGTGGTTAGGAAGGTGGGGTGGGAGGGGGAGGGGGGAAGATGATCATGGTTGAATGGTGGTATGAGCTGGTAGAGGCAGGTTCAGTGATGAGATTAGGTTGGCTTTGGTTGGAGAGATTGGTGACATGAAAGCGTTTCCATTGCAGGAATCAAGAGAAGGAGCCTATGTTTTTGACAAGTCCAGCATGGTTAAATTTTGGTGCAGTGCTGAAGGTGAGGTGGCTGGATAGGACTGAAACTGAGATTTTTGTTGGAAATGTTAACAGCAGTGTTCCAGGATTGTCTAAGCTCTTGATTAGGTAGAGTATTGGTAGGGAGTTTTGGGGGAGGTGGCAAGTTTAAAAGGTCACTTAGGCAGGGTCTAGGTGCTACGAGGGTTTTGAGGAGGAGAAGGAACACTGTAAGTAGGATAATAGTACACCCAAGAACCAGCTACATACGAGTGCCCCCCTTTGTCATCCAATAACACCTCTGACTGGAACAGCTGAACAACATCCTTTGTCAGGGCTTTGATTACCTGTCATGATGCCCTGAAATGATCTCTTTGGAAAATTCAGGTGCAAGATCTGTCCAATCCACACAACCAGCACTCCCCATTCCACTCCTGTCACAGCCTTATCCTACCCCACCAGAGGATGGGCCACCTGTGAAAGCATCCATGTCAGATACCAGGTCTGCTGCAGTCATTACAGTTATATTTTTATATTGGTATGACTACCAACCAGCTGTCCATCAGGATGAATGGCCACCACCAAACTGTGGCCAAGAGCAAAGTAGACCCACCCTGTGGCACAACATGCAGCTGAACATAACATGCTAGATTTTAATGGCTGCTTCATAACACGGGCCATCTGGATCCACCCCTCCAGCACCAGTTTTCCTGCTCCAAACCTCCTCCCAATTCAAGTCCCCATTGTATTGCCTTGCCAATGCACCCACCTGTCTTACCCCCTCTGTTGCTCTCCTTTTCTACTCCCTGCCCCCCCCCCTCCTGCCTCCCCCCACAGCCCCCCAACACTCCAACACTGTCCCTAACAACCTCATCCTACTGCCTTCCAGTCCCTGCACGCTCTACCAGACAGCACTCTTCTCTTCCCCCATCCTTACTATGCTATCCCTCGCTGTTGCCTGCCTCACTCTTGATGGCTACTTTTCTTAAACCTAACAGTAGCAGCGTGGCTAAAATGGCTGGAGGTAGCAGTCATGTGTGCCTGCTTGTTTGAGTGTCTCTGTGTATTTCTTTCTTTTCTGAAGAAGGCTTTTGTTGAAAGCTTGCTGTGTAACATTCTTTTCGTTATGCCTGTCTGTAACTCAACATGTGTTCTCAATGGAATCTTTCCATTTATAATTGTTGATATTCCAACCTCGATTTTCCACTGTTTGATTTTGCAATTAATTTTAAGTTATCTGCTGGAAAGGGATGGGGATAATTTTCTACTGACAACACTATTTATTTCTTACATCTAATGAAAAACATTCAATGGGCTGTGCAATTTAGTGCCACTAAAGTATGAGACACCATAAATTAGAATTGCGTGGTCTTGTCCAACTTTTAACATTTTATACTGACCCTCTTTCTTTCTTTTTTTCTTTACTTTCAGGTGAAATCAGTGAAATCTGGCTCAATATTTTGGTCCTGTATGACTGCACTATCATATTTTTATATGGTGAGTATTAAGTTGTATCATTTATATCAGTTTTTTTGAAATGATTTTATTATACCATTAATAGTTTTAGGCCTGAGCCCATCATCAGATGCTAGGATTGGCTTCTTGCAAGTTCCACATTTTTATCTTCCTGAAAACTCCTCCTTTACATATAATAGGACAGAGGTTTGACTTTCTTTTACAGTTCATACTTGTCAGTGAACTAGTAATGGTATAAGAAAATCATTTACAGAAACCTTGTGGCTGGTTGCGGTATAGTCTGCAATGTAATTTACAAACAGCTGTTGTGTTCTCCAACAAAAATGAATAAAAAGTTAAGCTTACTGTTTTTCTCTGATAAAGAACTTTGTTTTAAATCTCTAAGGATTACTGAATTAAAGCATAAGATTGGAAGAAATTGATTTAATATATTAAAATAGTATTAAACTTTGATGTAGGCTACTTATTTCATTTAACTTTACTTTTTGTGGTCATTTGTTTTATTTAACTTATTTAACTGGGTTGAAGTGGAATGTTTGAAACTTATCTAGATTGGTTGGAAAAACATCAGGCATACAGAAAAACAAAGTTTTTGGTTGTCTTCTGAAGAAATACTTTTAACGGAAGATAAGAATAGTGTTTTACCAATACTAGGCAAGCTTTCTCTGAAAACCCTACTGTAGAAAAAAATCAGCTGATTGAACTTATTTTTACCAAGTCTATATTGAACAAAATATTTTTGATGTGATTTGTTATACAAAACCAGTTAATGAAAAATACACCCAAATTGTAAGACTGGAATACTGAATGCTGTGATTGCATTCATTGCAAAATCCTTGACATTATCAGAGTTTTCAATTGTTGGTGAAACTGTTCCTGATTTTTCTTCTAGAGCTGCACTAGACATTTCCAGAGGTTCTCCTAGTTCAATGAATTTTGCCAGTTGACGAGTCAGACTTCGGGGAGCAGCATAAATGCTGTGAAAAGGGGGGCATGGTAAAAATTTTCACATGATCGACAGAGAGAATCTGTGTCAGGAAAGCATGAAGTGAAGTTTTCCAAAACCAAAATTCTATCTGCGATGAAGAACTACTGTCCACAGTGATATGGAGAAGCCATGGGGATACATGGGGTTAATTTTAGCAGAAAAAAGACGCCACAAAGCATAGTGATACATGGACAGCAACTCTACAGAACTGATAGATAAAACTTATCTTTGATTGGTGATAGTTCAGTAGTTAAGTTTTATCTTTGAGAACGATTATCTCTGCTGATCTCGTGTAAACTTATACAATGCCCTCCACCCTTCCCTCTGCCCCTCTAATTGTTTTTCACATTGTTTATGGCTCTCTCCAATGTCTGACCCATCAGTTGGCAAGACTCAGTGGAACCAAGAGCTCCACTGAAGAAGTCCAGCACAGCTCTGCACAAAGCGTCAGGAATGAAAAAGTTTCAGGGACCAAGATCCTACAACCCAGAAGATCAACCAGCAGCAGAGACATCTGGTCATGGAAGACTTCATTGCATATTTAGAGTTCTTGTTATGTTTGACTGTCACAGGTAAGAACAAAGAACTGTAATTGTAACTTTAGAAATAGGCAAATGGGTGTTCCATACTTTAGACTTCGAATTAGCATTGGAAAGATGAAAAATACAAATGTAAATTCAGGCAAAAATGGAGGAAAGTGGTCTGAGTCATGATTATTTTAAGTGAAACAAATTATTGGTAAAATTTGGAATAATCAAGATAACAGAATTCTTAATGAGCCTCTAATGTGATATGAGTACAAGAGAATTTTCAGCCGTCATTTTATTGGTCTTTGCTGCATGCTTTACAAGAGAAAGTTGTGGGTGTATTTTTAGTGTTTTCAGCAGCTATGTGTATTATAAATACATAATTATGGCAGTAGAAATATAAGTTTTTGTCCATGTAGCTGACCTTTGAAAAGTTTGTTGATTTTTGTTTTCATGTCATACAGTTGTACTTGTGGGCCAATTTTGCAGTAACTTAAGATACTAGATGAACAGGATTGAAATTCACATTAGTGATCCTGATTAGGCTTTCCAATGTTTCCCAAAATTTCTAGAGGCTAATGTTGGGATGGTTCCTGAAATAACACAACAGCTGATTTTATTCCCCTTTGTTGTCCAATTCAAACATAAGGTCTGTTTCTAATGAGTTTGAGACCATTAAAATGTGGAACTCTCAGCTACTTTCCTTACTTTTGAGAGTCCCTCTCAACCTTTTGTGCACACCCTTTGCCCCCCTCCCCCCGTCACATCTAAGTGTAGTACATAATGTGTTGACCATATCTTTTATTTTGTTGTCAGTATTTATTTTTTGATTACTAATATTTAAGTCTTCATCTTCAGTATTTAATGTTTTGTTTATGTTACATAAAAATTTCCATGTTTGCAGGTTTCAGCTTGGGGTGGATACGTTTTTATTATAAACCTAATACCTCTTCACGTTTTTGCTTTACTGTTAATGGGGCGATACTCAAATCGCCTTTTCACAAGCTACACAACATTTTACATCTTGGGGCTTATCCTTAGTATGCAGATACCATTTGTTGGCTTTCAGCCAATTCGTACTAGTGAACATATGGCTGCTACAGGTCTGTGGATTGAATTTAATATTTTCATTAACTTACAGTCAGTAAATAATGTCTGAATTTGAGAAAATGATTTGATTGATTATTTCTTTCAGGTGTATTTGCTCTCTTAATGGCAGTTGCATTCTTGAAATACCTGCAGAGTATTCTGTCAAAGGCAGAATTCAAATATTTCTTCACTGTGTCTGCCCTGGCGTCTGCTGGAATTGTTTTTCTAACAGTAGTAGGTCTCACTTACGCAGGAGTAATTGCTCCTTGGAGCGGAAGGTAATCATTGAAGGAAATAATTGCTTCTTTGTTGCAAACTATTTTCTCATAAATTTATTGTTAATCATTTTGTGTTGAGAGGTTGATATTTGTGTATTTTGACTGATAGTAATTACTGTGATATGTGAATGCAATTTTTTTTTCAGTTTGTATCAGTCAGTTATTTTTAATAGTGTTGTGTTCTCCCTCCCTCCCTCTCTCCCTCCCTCCCCCTCCCTTCCCCTCTCTCCTTTGAACTCAGTTCTAAATAAGGAGTTGCTCAAGCAACTGCTACAGTCAGTTGTGCAGGACAATAGAACTTTTTACATATAACAGAAGAAAGTGTGGTTCATAGTTAGTTTTGGTTATGACTTATGCCATGTAGAATAATTTATGTTATTGAAATGGCTGGTGGATCCTTAAAGCCTATAGGGAAGCTACCAGTGTGCTGTAGAGCATGCAGTTAAACAGGAATAACACTAAAGTATATCAGAATTGCTGATTTTGTGTGGCATTATCATCTTTTAGTAATACACTGCATTGACATATTGTGACATGCTTTCAGGGTTTCAGGTTCATAAATGTCAGAAGATAGTAATGCCATGCTCAAATAGATAATCATTATCACTTCTTTGACATCAGGATAATAAACTCTCTGCCTCAACTAAGTCATCATTTGCCAGGAATACAGTCCGCAGGATGAGATGCAAGGGCTAGAAAATGAGTGATGTCACTGACTGGTGACAAGTCATTGAAAAATAATGGTAATTCCAGTTGCAAAATAGTTTTAGATGTCATAGGTGGTTGTATTATGAGAAGTAAGCGCCAGGAATGTTATAAAATTCAAAAAGGAAAGTCAGTACATCTGCAGGTATACACAGTGAATCACTGTGTACTGTGTAGCAAAGGATACTTTGTATTTACAGAATGTTAATATTTCTTCCCATTCCATTCAGGGAGGAATGACTTACTAGAAACCAGTTCGAAAACTGTTACATGTTGATATGTCAGTATTGAAATGACAATATCAAATTCCAGTATTTTTATTTTGCATTATATTTTTTTGACAATTTTCCATAAATATTTGAAATCATTGTTTTGTAATTGTAGTGGTACAGTAATTTTACTTTCACTGTGTGAAGGAGTCTTACTACTTTTTGAGGTCTCATCACGTCCAGTCTTTCCCTTTGACTGTGAGATCCAAATATATATGGCACAAATTAGTCTGATTGCACTGGGGGCTTGGCAGTGTGAATGGAATAACAAAATTAGTTATCTGGAGAAATAGCACATGAATTGGTTTAAAAACAATTTTTAACACAATTAGTGTGCTATTTCTTCACATCAGCATTCTTCAAAAGCAGTGGCTGAAAATGATGTACAAAAATCTAAATGAAAAGATTGGTCTCTGGTGTGGGCGGAGACGTGAGGGGAAATGCTGACATAATTGGCACTTGCCACTACAACAGAAACTGCAACATTTAACTTCACCACATGACTTTGACATTACAGCTGCTAGGTCACTGGTGTTGGCAGAAATAAAAAAAAACAGGCAAGTTGACATGAAGTGTTCCGGACAAATCCGATTTGTGACGAAACTGAACCACAGACCTGTCGGACATCTTTTACTGTGTCACTTACATGCAGTTACCATTGTTACCAAAGTGGTTATCATCAAGTGTGAACGTTCATTGTTTTCCTTTCAATTCTTGCAGTAAGGGGAATAAGCAGACTGCTAGTTCGTTGATTTACTGAATATATATTAATAAATCAATACTTAAAATACAGCTCTAAAACCGTCAGTATATTTACAGTGTGCAGCCGATATTTTTATAGGCTGTTACATCAATATTTTTTCTGTAGATATATCTATATATCAGTACTTTTCTTCATTATATCAAGAACTGATAATGGTATTTTTTTAAATATCAATATATCGGATTCCCGATATTTTGTAAAAAAACAACAGTCTTAGTGCACACATGCCCAACCCCTCCCCCTCCTCCAACGCGTATAATTATGTTGTGCGGGCTGAATGCACAATGTAATTGTGTGTGTGTGTGTGTGTGTGTGTGTGTGTGTGTGTGTGTGTGTGTGTTCGCGTATAATTATGTTGTGCGGGCTGAATGCACAATGTAATTTTGTGTGTGTGTGTGTGTGTGTGTGTGTGTGTGTGTGTGTGTGTGTGCGGGTGCCGCTGGTCTTGGTTTAGCTGTGATAGTTCTGTGTGTTTCAACTTTACAGTCACATTACCAACAGTCAGCTTGGGCAGCTTTAGAAGGGGTGAAATGCTCCTGATAAATTTGTTGCTGAGTTGGCATCCAATAACTAGTCCATGTTCAAAGTCACTGAGCTGTGCTTACCATCCCATTCTGTTGTTACTGCTTCTTTGCTGACAACACCATGATCCATGTCATCTGTTACACTGGCAGGTCTGCTTTTGTGACATCTAGTGCCATTTCTGCAGTACATAGAGGTGTCTGGATACTTTTGATCAAATATGTGTGTGCACTGTAGCTCAAAAAACGATTCTTTCCAAAAGCTAGAAAAGTTTTCATTCATGTTTGTGTGTCTGTCGATGACTCAACACTTCTAGTATCTGGTGAGTTGTGACCTTTACTCCTAAATTATTTTAATTCTGCCAATAATAAATAATCTCGACAGGCAGTTCAACTATCCTATTTGTAACTGAAATGCAGCTTTAATTTTGCAGGTTCTATTCGCTATGGGACACGGGATATGCTAAAATACATATTCCCATCATTGCCTCAGTGTCAGAACATCAGCCTACTACATGGTTTTCCTTCTTTTTTGATCTCCACATACTTGCTACTATGTTTCCTGTTGGGTTGTGGTATTGCATAAAAAATGTAAATGATGAAAGAGTGTTTGGTAAGAAAAAACATTTTAATTAATGAGAGACATTAAAGTGTTTACAATATTATACAGAATGTTTTAATAATGATCCTGCTTCATGTTCCAGTTGTTCTTTATGCACTTAGTGCTGTATATTTTGCTGGTGTTATGGTTCGTCTTATGCTCACACTGACGCCTGTTGTTTGTGTCCTGAGTGGAATCGCTTTTTCTCAACTTCTCGAGTTGTATCTTAAAGAAGATGAAAGTCCACATGTCTCCTACAGTGACAGTGAAGATGACAGCAATGGTGACAAAAACAGTCGCAATATGTATGATAAGGTATGTTAAAAGGTAAATAAAGGTAAATCTTGTATTGTGTTACTACCCCTCCCCCACACTCACAACATACTTCTAGCTTAAACCTTGCATTGTGTATCCCAAATTTTTTGAAAATATAACCACTGCCATGTGGTCTCAAAATTTCAAAATAGCTCACATGAAAGAACAATCTGGTTACATGAATTATTTCTTATGCTGAAAACAATAGTAGTTGAAAAAACATCAATTGATAGCAGCTTCTATGTGCATGCTTTAACCCAGTCAAGAATATTTTAATGGCTTAAGACTTCCAAAAGAAGATTAGTGGAACTCTGTGGAAGATGGCAAATGTTCAGATAAATAATTATCATCCACAACTCCAGTAATGATTGCAAAAATGTGGAAAGTGAACCACAATGATAGGAGGCAGACAACCAACAGTTTTGTAATGTTGTTGACATGTTATATGAGTCACGTTCAACTGGATGGGTTGAAATGAGACAAACTTCACATGAATATTTCATTCTGGTTAATATTGAATATAGCAAAAAAAAAAAAGCCAAATTTGGCAAAAATGAACATCAAACTAAGCAAAAATGAACATCAAATTCAACAAAAAATAACATTGCATTTTTGAAAAAAAAAACACCAAATTTGACTGAAAAACACCAAGTGTGGCAAAAAATTACACCAATGTGGCAAAAATATAGCACCACATTTGACAGAAAAAAACCAAAAACACCAAATTCGGCAACATATAAAACAATTTGTTCATGTCCGTAGTTATTAAGCATATATCATCAATTCACTTCTTTGTATTTAATGGCTTGACAGGTCATCTTTTTACTCTGGTTTCTTTGTTTATTCAGTGGAGATGGCATCATATTAAATAACTGCTTTGTCTGCAGCAACATCACAATAAAGCTTATTCATAGTATCTGAGAAATGTAGCACTCATTCATTCATAGCTCAAGAATTATAAAATTTTTGTAGAATTATACATTCAAGAATCTTCATTGTTTGATTGTTGACAATAGAAAAGACTTATTCAATTACATAAAAATGTTTGCAAAATATGTTCACCGAGAGTCAAAAGATACAAACACCCAGAAAGACATTGCAATGCTAGCTTTCGGAACCAGAGTCTCTTTGTGGCAGAAGAGTGGAAAGATTTGGAGGAAAACAGATGTAGAAAAAGTAGCACACAACCCTGGCTTGGTGGATATTTCCTGTTCAGAATGAGAGGCAAAAAATGTACTGTTGATACTGCACAAAATTTGAAAACCTAAGGACGTTGAAGTGGCAGAGAAGGCTGTGGAAAAATCAGAGATGGGTGCAAGTACACCATAATATGAGTTTTCACATATGGCTCTTTCTTTGTCAGAATAAATATTTTCAGTAATGAAACTGCTGGTGGTAGTGTTTAGATTGTGCATAAGATAAGTCTTACAGAACCATAAACTAAGTAAATGCCGTTCTGTCTAAATTCTCAGTTCCTCAAAGTTTCACATATGGGAACTTTCCTGACAACATGCACTGTTTTTCATCCTCTCCTGCTCTCGGTTAACAGTAATTTTTTTATTCCATTTTTTTCCTTCTGTTAACCTTTCCTTTTAGTTTTGAATAATTTTTCTCTGTAAAATTTTCCTCTGCTTAGTTTTCCCCTTCTTTTAGCATAGAGACAACTATACAGTAGTATAACAGCCAAGTATCTTTTTGAGGACTGATGACACAGTGCAGTGTGAAAAATTGCAAGGAACAACTGTTTTGGACTTCTGCACTTCTGCCATTTTTCTCTTTCTTGTGTATATGTCTCACACAAAATTAAAAGCTTATGGAGGTGGATACCTATTGCCTGGGGCGCAACCACAACGGAGGGGTATCTGTTGAGAGGCCAGACAAACGTGTGGTTCCTGAAGAGGGGCAGCAGCCTTTTCAGTAGTTGTAGGGGCAACAGTCTGGATGATTGACTGATCTGGCCTTGTAACACTAACCAAAATGGCCTTGCTGTGCTGGTACTGCGAACGGCTGAAAGCAAGGGGAAACTACAGCCGTCATTTTTCCCGAGGGCATGCAGTTTTACTGTATGGTTAAATGATGATGGCGTCCTCTTGGGTAAAATATTCCGGAGGTAAAATAGTCCCCCATTCGGATCTCCAGGCGGGGACTACTCAGGAGGTCGTTGTTATCAGGAGAAAGAAAACTGGCGTTCTACGGATCGGAGCGTGGAATGTCAGATCCCTTAACCAGGTAGGTAGGTTAGAAAATTTAAAAAGGGAAATGGATTGGTTAAAGTTAGATATAATGGTCATTAGTGAAGTTTGGTGGCAGGAGGAACAAGACTTCTGGTCAGGTGAATACAGGGTTTAAATACAAAATCAAATAGGGGTAATGCAGTAGTAGGTTTAATAATGAATAGGAAAATAGGAATGCGGGTAAACTACTACAAACAGCATAGTGAACGCATTATTGTGGCCAAGATAGATACAAAGCCCACACCTATCACAGTAGTACAAGTTTATATGCCTACTAGCTCCGCAGATGATGAAGAGATTGAAGAAATGTATGATGAGATAAAAAAATTATTCAGATAGTGAAGGGAGCTGAAAATTTAATAGTCATGGGTGACTGGAATTCAGTAGTAGGAAAAGGGAGAGAAGGAAATGTAGTAAGTGAATATGGATTGGAGGGAAGAAATGGAAGAGGAAGCCGTCTGGTAGAATTTTGCACAGAGCATAACTTAACCATAGCTAACACTTGGTTCAAGAATCGTGAAAGGAGGTTGTATACATGGAAGAAGCCTGGATATACTAGAAGGTATCAGATAGATAGATAGAGATTCAGGAACCAGGTTTTAAATTGTAAGACATTTCCAGGGGCAGATGTGGTCTCTGACCACAATCTATTGGTTATGAACTGTAGATTAAAACTGAAGAAACTGCAAAAAGGTGGGAATTTAAGGAGATGGAACCTGGATAAACTGAAAGAACCAGAGGTTGTACAGAGATTCAGGGAGAGCATAAGGGAGCAATTGACAGGAATGGGGGAAATAAATACAGTAGAAGAAGAATGGGTAGCTTTGAGGGATGAAGTAGTGAAGGTAGCAGAGGATCAAGTAGGTAAAAAGGTGAGGGCTAATAGAAATCCTTGGGTAACAGAAGAGATATTGAATTTAATTGATGAAAGGACAAAAAAAAAAAAAAAAAATGCAGTAAATGAAGCAGGCAAAAAGGAATACAAACGTCTCAAAAATGAGATCGACAGGAAGTGCAAAATGGCTAAGCAGGCATGGCTAGAGGACAAATGTAAGGATGCAGAGTCTTATCTCACTAGGGGTAAGATAGATACTGCCTACAGGAAAATAAGAGACATTTGGAGAAAAGAGAACCAGTTGCATGAATATCAAGTGCTCAGATGGAAACCCAATTCTAAGCAAAGAAGGGAAAGCAGAAAGGTGGAAGGAGTATATAGAGGGTCTATATAAAGGCAATGTTCTTGAGGACAATATTATAGAAATGGAAGAGAATGTAGATGAAGATGAAACAGGAGATATGATACTGCGTGAAGAGTTTAGCAGAGCACTGAAAGACCTAAGTCGAAACAAGGCCCCGGGAGTAGACAACATTCCATTGGAACTACTGACGGCCTTGGGAGAGCCAGTCCTGACAAAACTCTACCATCTGGTGAGCAAGATGTATGAAACAGGCGAAATACCCTCAGACTTCTAATAATTCCAATCCCAAAGGAAGCAGGTGTTGACAGATGTGAAAATTATCGAACTATCAGTTTAATAAGCCACGGCTGCAAAATACTAACACGAATTCTTTACAGACGAATGGAAAAACTGGTAGAAGCTGAGCTCGGGGAAGATCAGTTTGGATTCCGTAGAAATGTGTTGGAACACACGAGGCAATACTGATCCTACGACTTATCGTAGAAAATACATTAAGTAAAGGCAAACCTACATTTCTAGCATTTGTAGACTTAGAGAAAGCTTTTGACAATGTTGATTGGGATACTCTCTTTCAAGTTCTAAAGGTGGCAGGAGTTAAATACAGGGAGCAAAAGGATATTTACAATTTGTACAGAAACCAGATGACAGTTATAAGAGTCTGGGGACATGAAAGGGAAGCAGTGGTTGGGAAGGGAGTGAGACAGGGTTGTAGCCTATCCCCGATGTTATTCGATCTGTATATTGAGCAAGCAGTAAAGGAAACAAAAGAAAAATTCGTAGTAGGTATTAAAATCCATGGAGAAGAAATAAAAACTTTGAGGTTCGGCGATTACATTGTAATTCTGTCAGAGACAGCAAAGGACTTGGAAGAGCAGCTGAATGGAATGGACAGTGTCTTGAAAGGAAGATATAAGATGAACATCAACAAAAGCAAAATGAAGATAATGGAATGTAGTCGAATTAAATCGGGTGATGCTGCAGGAATTAATTTAGGAAATGAGATGCTTAAAGTAGTAAACGAGTTTTGCTATTTGGGGAGCAAAATAACTGATGATGGTCAAAGTAAAGAGGATATAGAATGTAGACTGGCAGTGGCAAGGGAAGCATTTCTGAAGAAGAGAAATTGTTAACATAGAGTATAGATTAAAGTGTCAGGAAGTCGTTTCTGAAAGTATTTGTATGGAGTGTAGCCATGTGTGGAAGTAAAACATGGACGATAAATAGTTTAGACAAGAAGAGAATAGAAGCTTTTGAAATGTGGTGCTACAGAAGAATGCTGAAGATTAGATGGGTAGATCAAATAACTAATGAGGAGGTACTGAACAGAATTGGGGAGAAGAGAAATTTGTGGCACAACTTGACTAGAAGAAGGGATCGGTTGGTAGGGCATATTCTGAGGCATCAAGGGATCACCAATTTAGTATTGGAGGGCAGTGTGGAGGGTAAAAATCGTAGAGGGAGACCAAGAGATGAATACACTATACAGATTCAGAAGGCTGTAGGCTGCAGTAGGTACTGGGAGATGAAGAACTTTGCACAGGATAGAGTAGCATGAAGAGCTGCATCAAACCAGTCCCTGGACTGAAGACCACAACAACAACAACATCACTGAATGGGTTATAAGTGACACAAATGACACGGTTGGTGGTGGCGTTATGGGAATATATTTTAGGCCATTGCAGAGAGGGGAAACATGAGAAAAAAAATGCTGATGTGATCCACCGTCAGCATTACCAGCGCAACTTACAATGTTTAGCTTCACCATGCAGCTAAGATAGAATTACTGGTAGGTTGCGGCAGCAATGGAAAAACAGGACAGTTGATATGAAGTGTTCCAGACCTACCAATATGCGATGTGCCTCTTATAATTCAGTCTCATCTTTTTGCATGTGTTCTGATGTACTGTATTCAGTAACAGTATCGCTCGTCAATCTTAAATTCGAGCACTAAGTCTCGAAGAGTATACTGTATTAGAATCAAGGAAACATCAGCCATTTCCGACTAGTGAGCTCTTATTGGCCAGCAACTGGTTACACCACTCAACAGGCACCACATCACACTAACACATACAATGAACTTGAGCTTGCCTGCTGGATGTGTGAAGAGGGGGAGTGGCCCTTCAGTGACAAAGTGCGTATAGGGGTGGTAGTGTTTTGTGACGTTCTGAAAATATACTTTTCATGCAGCTCATGTGCTATGGCAGAGACGTTATATGGATTTTTGCGATAGAACATTTTAAAGACTTGTGTTCAAATCTGACAAGACACAGTTGCAACAACTACATACGCTATTGACGTATATACTCTGCACCAGCCACTATAGGTAATAAAGATTGGCAGCAGTGATAAAAGGCATGAAGCAAAACTGTAACATCTGAGCTTTCTTTTAACTTTAGATTTTACACAGTGTACATAAATTCTGTGAGCTGACTTCAGATAAGCTTGTGACGTTAGTGGGGGAAGTAAACTCATTTTTTTTTCACGTGTGTCTTCCTCTCCTTGAGAGAAGGAAAACACACACTGCACATGTTAGATTCCAATGCCTTTCTCCGTACTTCAGTTTAATTCACCATTTTCATCAATTATTTCTTTTTTCTAAGTGAGCACAATGGAAAGCTCTCTCAAAATTGTGTGTTTTGACGTATGATTTGTCACTGTAGAATGTCAGAAAATAGCTCAATTACCTTGTACCCAGTTATCATTTTTAATTTTTGACTAGCTTTTACATACTGTACACATCTGTGATTTTTTAAGGACTGATAAAATTCATTATCACAAAATATTGTACAAACATTTTTGTACATTTAATTTCCTTCACTTATACTGATTTTATACAATGTATTGGAGAAAATTATATTTTTAATAGTACATGCCAATCACATATGTTTTTGCTGATATTTTGGGGGTTTTAATGTTATCCTCAGTTCTGCATTTTCCTCAATTTTATGTTTTATATGGGCAGACCACACAAAAACATAAAATACGGGTTTCTCTACATTGTCACATTCTTGTGACGGTGTATCAATCTCCGAAATCATAACACATTCAGAAGAAACAGGCAAATGTTTTGCCAACTAAGATTATTTATTTAATTTAAGCTGTGCTGTTAAAACCCATCCTGAACACAACTTCGTAATTTGTAACATTCAGAAGGAAAAAAAAAAAAAGAAGAAGAAGAAGAAGAAGAAGAAGAAAAGTGACACCAAAGATTATTAATTTCATTTTTGTCAACAAAACTGATGTACAAGGGGTGATCAATAAGTAATGCAAAACATTATTTTTCCGAAAGCAGTTTGCTTTTATTCAGGATACCTTTACGCAGTGTTATTCCCCATTCCTTTGGCTACAAAACCCTACTTTTCGATGTAATCTCCATTCAATGCGATGGCCTTACGCCACCATACTGTGAGGGCCTGTATGTCCACATGGTACCAATCTTCTTGTCAGTGTCATAGCCAATGTCTTGCTGCATCAGTAACCTCACCAATATCCATGTTCTGCTTCCCGTGAGGTGCATCCTTCATTTGGACAAACATATGGAAGTTGGAAGACACGAGATACGGCATGTAGGGTGGATGAGGAAGAGCAGTTCTGTGAAGTTTTGGTAGGTGCTCATGGGTGTGCTGTCGTGCTTTGTTATGTAAAAGTGGAAGTTCACAATATTATGAAAAGGATAGTTGTTATTCACTATATAGCGAAAATGTTGAGTCACAGGTAGCCATTAGAAAAGACTGTCAGAGAGTGAGCTTTCTGCCAACAAGGCCTTCACCGAAAATAGAACCCCCCCCCCCCCCCACACACACACACACACACACACACACGTGCAAATGCAACTCACACACACATTCTCTGGCAGCTGGAGCCAGACTGTGGGCAGCAGTGCATGATGAGAGAGGCAGCCGTGTGGGGGGTAAGGAGGAGGTTGGGGCGGGGAGGGGGAGGGATAGCAGGAGGGTGTGGGGGATGATAAAGAGCTGCTAGTGGGAGCTTGCATTTGCATTTTTGTGGCTGCAAACATGCTGAAGCTGTTTCTTCAATTTTCTGAGGGTAGCACAGCTGTGTGCATCTGGACAGCACAAGTGAGATCAGACAGATTTGCACAACTTGTTGTGATGATGACAGGTGCATCCAACGACTCAATGTGCTTTTGTTCTCTGCCAGGTCTCGGTACACATTCTGCAAGCACCTGTTAATATCTGCATGATGCTCTGGTTTTCTGCCAAAAGAAATTCAATGGCAGCTCTCTGGTTGGGATGTAAGTCCATTAGAGATGCCACTTTGGGGGCTACATATAGTGCCACCACCTATCGGAACTTCATGAAACTATAGGGTCTGAAGTGGGAATATTCCACTATGTCTCACAACCAATTCCACATTTTTTTCAACCGAAATTGGCTGAGAAAAAAGAAAGTTGCTTTACTTCTTGAATGCCCTCTGTATTGCAACCTGAGTTAGGCTTCAGCCAAAGCTGTGGGTCGGATTGGCACCACAACCAGGTATTTTAGCTTTTAACAGTATTACATATTAGTATTGTTACTCACCGCATAGAGTAGGTGCTGAGTCGCAGACAGGCACAATGAAAAAATTGTTAAACATTTAAGCTTTTGGACAAAAAAGTCCTCCTTCAGAAATAGAAAACACATATACACACAAGCAGAACTCACACATTGTCTCTGGGCTTTGTGGCCTGACTCAGTCTGCATCTGAAGGGAGCAGCAATTTGCAGTGGGTGGTAGGGATAAGGAGGAAGCATGGATTTGGGAAGGTGAAGATTATAAATTAAATTGCTGCTCATTTCACCCACAAAAATGTAAGTTGTGCTATAAGGTCCCAACCTAACTGCAACCTTGTAATTTGTGTCATATTCAGGAGGAAAAAAAGTCAAATATTTGTGGGAACAGTGAAGAAGGGAATGGTTTCTAATTGAATGATAGAAATTCATTGCCTTTTTTTCTCAACTCTCATTGGTTACGAGAAAGTATCATTCCAATGGGTACTCAAAATTGATGCATTGCCAACCTGTGAGCCATAGAGAATCACTGCTGTGGCTGCTACTGGCCCGATATAGACTTTCGCCTTGGAGATTTGTTGAATTACTCACATTAGTGCAGGAGGGCACTGTTCGTATGTTGGACTGGGAAGCATTCAAATACAAACCATGCTTTCTGTGCACCTTTAGGCTGTTCGTTTGTTACTGAAAGCACATCAGCTGTCAATTGAATGTTGTGCAAATACAGTACAGCTTTAGGCAAACAGAGAAGTCCTTGTGTGAGCTAAATGGCAACAGTAGGTAACAACAAAATCCAAATCATAGTCCAGGAGAAAACTACATAGTACAGGATGGTTGTCAGTAGGTAGCTTGGAGAACTTACTGTAGACATTGGCTGGTTGCAACATGTAAGGCATGACAGCCCTTAAATCTGCTGTGGGTGTTTTGCTACATGACATAGTGCTGGGAGATGTATCCTACCGCACTGTGCCTAACGATCTCACCGGATATATGAGTAATTATGTCAGTTGATCTATCCAATAAGGAAAATTATAAATAACCACAATAATGATGACAATGTTGGTGCTGGTGGTGGTGGTGGTGGTGGTGGTGGTGGTGGTAGTAGTAGTAGTAGTAGTAGTAGTAGTAGTATCATCTATTGTTCTTTTTTTGGGAAAATAACAACGCATCCTCCTGGAATGCAGTTCTGCTACTGATCTATGTTCCACTTTGATTCAGCTTTACATAATGGATGTCTGGTAATACACTGCAATATTCCCTCGGCTGTGTGTTTTGTTACTTCCTTTGAGAGTAAAATTGGTAATATCGTTTTCTTATGTATCAACAAGTCAAGATCATTTAAAGATAGACTTTGTGATGCATTTCTGTCGTGTTTTAATAATTAAATAATTAAAATTACAGTGTGAGATTGGTCATGTTCTGACCATGAATACTAGGTTTTAAATCACTATGGCCAGTATTTTACTTTGTTTATTTACTTGCCACTGATGATGTATAATTCCCAGGTAGAATTAATTTGTTAACTGTTACTCTGACTTATGGATTCAATCATTAACTTTCAAAATGTTGGAGGGGAAACCCCATTGACATCTGTAGCTGTATGTGGGTAAATTGAGCAGTGTCTTAGGAGTTAGAGAAAGCATTCTCAGAAGTGCAAGATCCAAACATGTATTTTCATTACCTAAAGATTACTTTCAGAAGACACTCAGTCCAGAAACTTTCAATGAAATTATACAAGTGTAATTTTGCAGTAAAGAAGTATTGTGTTCTTTTTTTTCCTCCATTGTAAAGTCAAATTGCCAAACCTTACAACTTCCTTTATGTATAAATCTATGGCATATTATGCTAATAATAATAATAATAATAATAATAATAATAATAATGATGGTGGTGGCAATGGACCACTTTAATGATGTGCACATCATTGATGATGATGATGATGATGATGATGATAACACACCACCATGACCCCAGGAGATAAAATCTCAGACCCCATTGGGAATCAAACTCGGTCCCCTACATGGCAGTCAGCCAAGTTGGTCATTCAGTTATCGAGGCAGATATAATAATAATAAAACAATAATAATAATAATTATTATTATTATTTTAGTGTGATTAGTTGGTTCAGGACAGAACTAAAGAAGCCTCGGACAAGCGCTGTCATGGTCGGGGACGACGCTTGAACCCTATGCCCGTCCACAATGGTAACGACACTGCTAGCCACACGGAAAATGATTTGAATCCAAATAGAGTTGTTTTGCAGGATATGCTTCCTGCAACCACTCTAGAAGGAAAACAAAGACAGAGGATGAGATGGTCAGATGAAGTTAACCGACACCTCATGTTCTGTTATTACCAAGCAACAAACTTAGGAACAAACACAACTGGATACAGATCACAAGTATACACAACATTTATTACCAGATACCCAGAATTAAAATTTTTAACAGAACGACGACTAGCTGATCAGATCCGTGTAATAATCAAAAATAACAGGATACCCCAGTCAGAATTAGAAAACAGCAAACAACAAGTACAACAAATACTAGAACAAAATAACGTGCAATCAGAAGGAGAAGAAAATACGGTAATGGACTCAAACATCCCAGAGCAAACAAACAAAGAACAACACGCATCAGTTAAACAATCAGAGGAAAACGAAATCTTAAGACAGCCACCAGAACAAGCACAAATAGAACACGAAGTGACACACATGTTAGATATAGAAGAAAAATTTCAGCTGACATATATATAATACAAAGACACAAATACAGACATTAGACCATTCTTGCATAGACCACCAAATAACCCACAAGTCGAAACAACAACAACAACAACTATCAACACAGTCATGCATAACAAAATAAATGAAAATACAACTATGGAAGAGTTACAACTACTGATTTATATAGGAGCACTAAATATCCACACTAGGCAGAGATCAGAACCAATCAACACACAGAAGAAACCCACAAAACCAGCATGGCAACACAGGCTACAGATCAGAATAGAAAAACTGAGAAAAGACATCGGACAGCTAACACAATTTATAAGAAATGAAATATCAGACAAAAAACGAAAAAGGTTAGGTAAAATCTCACAACAAGAAGCGATAGGGCAGTTAGATGAAAAGAAGCCGAAATTACAAGCATTGGCCAAACAACTTACAAGATACAAAAAAAGTGAAAATAGAAGGAAACAAAACCAAACATTCAACACAAATCAAAAGAAATTTTACCAGACAGTAGATAACACACATATTAAAATAGACAATCCACCAAACATAACAGACCTGGAACACTTCTGGAGCAACATATGGTCAAACCCGGTACAACATAACAGGCATGCACGGTGGATACAAGCAGAAACAGACACATACAAGATGATACCACAAATGCCTGAAGTGATAATTTTGCAACTTGAAGTCACCCAAGCAATTAATTCTACTCACAATTGGAAAGCCCCTGGAAAAGATAAAATAGCAAATTTCTGGCTAAAGAAGTTCACCTCAACAAATTCACATCTAACTAAATTATTTAACAGTTACATTGCAGACCCATGCACATTCCCTGATACACTCACACATGGAATAACTTATCTGAAACCTAAAGATCAAGCAGACACAGCAAACCCAGCTAAATATCGCCCCATAACGTGCCTACCAACAATATACAAAATATTAACTTCAGTCATTACACAGAAATTAATGACACATACAACAGAGAACAAAATTATAAATGAAGAACAAAAAGGCTGTTGCAAAGGAGCACGAGGATGTAAAGAGCAACTGATAATAGATGCAGAGGTGACATACCAAGCTAAAACCAAACAAAGGTCACTACACTACGCATACATTGATTACAAAAAAGTTTTTGATAGTGTACCCCACTCATGGTTACTACAAATATTGGAAATATACAAAGTAGATCCTAAATTGATACAGTTCCTAAACATAGTAATGAAAAATTGGAAAACCACACTTAATATCCAAACAAATTCAAATACTATCACATCACAGCCAATACAGATTAAGCGTGGAAAATACCAAGGGGACTCATTAAGTCCTTTCTGGTTCTGCCTTGCTCTGAATCCACTATCCAACATGCTAAATAATACAAATTATGGACACAATATTACTGGAACATACCAACACAAAATCACACATTTGCCATACATGGATGATCTAAAACTACTGGCAGTAACAAATCAGCAACTCAACCAATTACTAAAGATAACAGAAGTATTCAGCAATGATATAAATATGGCTTTTGGAACAGACAAATGTAAGAAAAATGGCATAGTCAAGGGAAAACACACTAAACAAGAAGATTACATATTGGATAACCACAGCGACTGCATAGAAGCGATGGAAAAAACAGATGCCTATAAATATCTAGGATACAGACAAAAAATAGGAATAGATAATACAAATATTAAAGAAGAACTAAAAGAAAAATATAGACAAAGACTAACAAAAATACTGAAAACAGAACTGACAGCAAGAAACAAGACAAAAGGTATAAATACTGACGCTATACCAGTATTGACCTACACATTTGGAGTAGTGAAATGGAGTAACACAGACCTAGAAGCACTCAATACACTTACACGATCACAATGCCACAAATATAGAATACATCACATACATTCAGCAACAGAAAGATTCACATTAAGCAGAAAGGAAGGAGGAAGGGGATTTATCGGCATAAAAAAACCTACATTATGGACAGGTAGACAATTTAAGAAAATTCTTTATAGAACGAGCAGAAACTAGCAAAATACACAAAGCAATCACTCTTATAAATACTTCGGCTACACCACTACAATTTTATAACCACCTCTACAACCCTTTAGATCACATAACATCAACAGATATGAAGAAAGTAAATTGGGAAAAGAAAACCAAGCAAGCACCCATATCATCTAACACAGCCACACATCGATCAAGACGCATCCAACACATGGCTAAGAAAAGGCAATATATACAGTGAGACGGAAGGATTCATGATTGCAATACAGGATCAAACAATAAACACCAGATATTACAGCAAGCATATTATTAAAGATCCCAATACCACAACAGATAAATGCAGACTTTGTAAACAATAAATAGAAACAGTAGATCACATCACAAGCGGATTTACAATACTAGCAAATACAGAATATCCCAGAAGACATGACAATGTAGCAAAAACAATACATCAACAACTTGCCATACAACATAAACTAATAAAACAACACGTCCCCACATACAAGTATGCACCACAAAATGTACTGGAGAATGATGAATACAAATTATACTGGAACAGAACCATTATAACAGATAAAACAACACCACATAACAAACCTGACATCATACTCACCAATAAAAAGGAGAAATTAACACGACTATTCGAAATATCCATACCCAATACAACAAATATACAGAAGAAAACAGGAGAAAAAATTGAAAAATACATCCAACTGGCTACATCGAAACTTATATATACAACTACAGAAATCTGTAATTATTGATACTTGTTCAATTACCCGAAAGTTCCTAAATGCAATGTAACATATACCGTACAGTTAAAAGAAAGTCACACTTGATCAAGATCCGCTTCACTTTCCATTTTTAACCAGACATAACATCTGAGAAAGAAAAGAAATAATAATAATTATAATAATAACAATGACAACACTGTCCCTCAGGTTTGGGTGTCTAACTCCTTTTAAGTGTACACTGTATTCAGGTCTGTATCAATTTTCTGATTGGGCACAGGATACCAAACCCCAGTAAAAAGGAATGGAACGCTATATGTGCCATTCATTGTTAGCTGGATTATTGTGTGAAATACTTGGAAACAAATAGCAGTTATTTGTTTATTAAACATCTCTTGAAATTTTTGAAATTTGGAATTTCTTGTGTATGCTAGTATGTCAGAATTAATAGAGTAGCAGTATGATAGTTACCTATATCTAAAGTGAATTGTATTTGAAGGCAGGAAAATTAAGGAAGATGAAGCATGAACAGCAAAGAGAATCTGATGGCCTCGGAGTCAACATACGCAGTATTATTATTGTTGCAATTCTGATGTTGCTAATGATGTTTGCAGTACATTGCACATGGGTAACTAGCAATGCCTATTCTAGTCCCAGTATTGTATTGGCGTCTTATGGTCACGACGGGTGAGTTCAGATTTAGATTTAGTCTGCACACTCATTTTGGTTCATGTTTGTTTTTCATCTTTTTAATGTAACTAGAACTTCTAGCTGGACTGTACATATTTTTATTTGTTGTTTTTTGCTTAACAAAATTATGAAGTGATGTGTTTAATACTGAAAGGCAGGAAGATTTTCGTGAAAAATTTATATTATGGAGTAGTTTATCAAAAGTTTTATGTAGCAGCTGCGTGCAATAGCCAGTTTGTTAAATAGGCAGAATTAACTCCTGGAATACAGAGTGGCTACCATTGATATGAGGTGCCATCTATCATGCACTTTACAATGGCTTGTGCTGAGAGTTTATGCAGATATAGTAAAATATCCTTCACTAGCCATTTTATGGATTTTTTTGAAAATATTTTTGTGTTGCTAGTGGTACTAAAGAATAAATTTGAAACATCTTATAAGATTTGTCTGTAACAAAAGTATCAAACTTTGATCCAGAAAGCAAGTCCTACATCTAATTGATTTACGGTATTATTTATAAGGTGCCAAACTGTTCTGGGTAGAACTGTGGGGCTGTCATTGTTTGGAGGTACATGTATGTAATCCGGGTACGCAGTGAAATCTGGATGCCACAGTAACATAGCACATGACCTGAGGAGCCAGAAAGAAGACTGTGCTGCCCATCCCCACTTAATCAGTGGGTTAGACCATTTAGTTTTGTGTCCTGGCTATGGTACTGCAGCAAGTGAACTTCAGTGTTTCCTGTGTACAATCAAAGATTTGTGGAACTTTATATTTTTGAGGGGATAATTAAATCTTAGACCATCTCTTGTACAAATAATGGAAGGTTTAAAGATAAGATTTGTAGAAGGGATGACAGGCACTTAAACAAAATTGAAAATGTTGCTAAGCTTTAAGATAATATCTTTCCTCTGTGTTCACTGACTGATAAAGATATACATACACATGTATGGCTACATTGTACTGGATGACTCAATTGTCCCAGAACTGCAGCCTGATTTGGGTGAGAGGTTGCATTGGATGTGAGAGGAAGGGAAGAGTGGAAGGAATGGAGGGTGATAGCTGGGAGAAAGAAGCAATAGGGAAATGTGTTTGGAACATGGGGCTCATAATACCGCATGGCACAGGGTAGAGAAGTCTAGTGTGGTTCTCAAAGTGAGGGATTGGACTGCGTGTGGGATAATCAGAGGCAGAGGAAGACTGTGGAGAGAACACCGTGGGTGGAGATTAATAGAGTTTGGTGGTAGCCATATGTTCAAGAGTGGAGGTAGGTATGAGATGGGCTAGCAGGGATTGAGACCAGGAAGATTTTGGAATAGAAGGATGTGTTGGAAGGACAGTCCACATCTACATGTTTCATTCCTCCGCTTCATGTGCCACATGTAATTTCCCCCGTTGGCACCATTGTGAGCTTGCTGGTGCCACATTCTTGTCCTGTACTCTTGCGGTTTCCCCCTCCCAACTGTCAGTGTCTGTTCCTGCCTCCCCTCTTCCTCAGTACGCTCACCTGCTGCACCCAATACAACTACTCTTCCCAGCAGGGTCACAATGCCAGAATAAGGTAACCGATTCCTGTGTGTGTGTGTGTGTGTGTGTGTGAGGGAGAGAGAGAGAGAGAGAGAGAGAGAGAGAGAGAGAGAGAGAGAGAGAGTCTTGTTTTTGTGGCAGTTGACTGATCAGTGCCTTAACGATGCAGTGAAAGGTTTCTTTTACCCCTTTTTTGATTATAGTATTATTCCCCTGAAGAGCTGGATCATAATTCAAATTTCCTTCCACCTGTTGAAAAATTGTGGAAATATCCTTGCGGGATATTTTCTGTGGGTCTCAGGTGTCTCTTGTTATTATAACTGAATTTTTATTTTCAGTTTATATCTGAAACCTATGATCATTTTCATGGGGTACCTAGACTTGCGTATGGTACACAGGGCCATTTTTTGTTAATTCCAATGGTGGATTGCTTAACAAAAACAGTTGTAGCAAAAATGTAGCTACTGTCATTGTAACCACATACTCAGATTTATGTTTCATTTATCAAATTTATGTAACATTTATCAAATTTATGTAACATTTATCAAATTTATGTAACATTATCAAATTTATGTAACATTTATCAAATTTATGTAACATCGATAAAATCTTTGCTGGAAGCTTTTTAAACTTTTCCATGTGATTTATGTTTGCATATCTTCTAATTTGGACCATAAATTGCATTGCTATTGCTGTTGCTGCAAATCTTTGATCACTGTAGTCCGCGGCTCGTGGTCTTGTGGTAGCATTCTCGCTTCTTGCGCACGGGATCCCGGGTTCGATTCCCAGCGGGGTCAGGGATTTTCTCTACCTCGTGATGACTGGGTGTTGTGTGTTCTTCATCATCATTGACTCGCAAGTCGCCGAAGTGACGTCAACTGAAAAGGACTTGCAATACGGCGGCCGAACTTCCTCGCATGGGGCCTCCCGGCCAACAATGCCATATGATCATTTCATTTCATTTGATCACTGTGAAGCGAACACAACGGCCATATTTTGTACTGTGTCCCACATTGCAGTTACTGTAATGACTAGAGGCTCTAAGAGGAAGCATAAAATAATGCTTGTGTATGCAAATAGGTTCTTCATACACATCTTGTGGCCACATTTAAATTATTATTGCTTAACTCAAAAAAAGTATAAAATAAATTGATCTTATATACTTCCTGTACAGTCCATATATGGTATGTAATTCGTGAAGTTTCTTGCGGGATCATATATTCAGTAAGTTTACCAAATTCTGCAGAACCATGACTATTTCTGGGACCAATATTTTACATGGTAACTATTAAGCCATAGAGTTGGAGACTGAACAGTAGAAATCTTTTTTAACAAATTTGTATGGAACGTGTTTTACCAGAGTAAGTGGAAGGAGTGACTCAGAATGTGATGTAGATGCTATTTAATTACAAATTACACTTTTCACAGAACGTTTCCACTCTTCCCTCTCTCTCTCTCTCTCTCTCTCTCTCTCTCACTCACTCACTCACTCACTCACTCCTCTTCTTTTTTCTTTTAAGAACAAGTCAAGAAGAGTTGTTTAGTTTGCCCTTACAGCATATTGTAGTGAAATAAGTTGGTTCTCCACTTGGTTGATTGTAGTTTGAATTGATTCATCTATATTTAAAGAGGAAAAGAAATTCTTCATCATAATCAGTTCACACATTGGGGTTCAGTTCGAAGGTGGACTCATCACTGAAGACAATTATACTCCAGTTGATGAGGGTCTGCCCCCGATGACCAGCGAAGACATGTCTGGAGACAACCCGGATGGTGGTGGTATACCAACATGACTGTCACCCACAATAGGACCCAACAACCAGGAGTGATAGTCTGGGGTGCCATTTCTTTTCATAGCAGAACCACTTTGGTTGTCATTCATGGCACCTTTACACCACAGCCATACATCAGGGATATGTTACAACCTGTTTTGTTGCCCTTCATGGCCAGCCATCCTGAGTTCACATTACAGCAAGATGTCTGTCCACACATGGCAAGAGCTGCTACTGCTTGACTTCATGCTTGCTAAACCCATCCTTGTCCAGAAAGGTCACCGGATCTCTCTTCAGTTGAGAATGTTTGGAGCATTATGGGTAGGGCCATCCAATAAGTTTGGGATTCTAATGAGCTAACACACCAGTTGGATAGAGTTTGGACAGTATCTCTCAGAAGGACTTACTGTGACTCTTTATCAGTCATACTGAGCCAAATAACTGCTTGCATCCAGAGGTGGACCAAAAAGTTATTGACGTACTCAGTTTGCGAAGCTCTTCAGAGAGATTTTGTGAGCTTTCTCTTGAGTATGTTTCTGCTTACGAGAATGCTGCTGCTTCTCATATCTTGAAATCACTTTAAAATAATATTTTCCACATCTTCAGATGTACAGACTGTATAGATAATGAATCTTCTTCCTTTTGGGTCCAGAGGAATTGTTAGGTCTGGCATTTAACAATGATTCCTTATTTTTGAGTATATTGACAATGTAGACTGTAGTAAATCCTATTTCTACTCCATATTAGAAAGTTTTGTTATGATTAGATATCGTGGGTAATTGTCAGCTTTTGCTGAATTGTAAGCTTTCTATACATTTAACTACAATTCTCCATGCCCTTCAACAAATCCTAACAGTTTCATATCATTATTTCCCGATTCCAAGGTTTTCTAGTTTTTGTGCTTGTAACAGAGTCCTTAACATTTCAAGTACCATTTTTTTTTTTTCATATTGCACCTCCTTTGAAGTAGTACAAACAGATATATTGATCAACCAGGTGTATATGCCAACTTCAGAATATGATGACCAGCTCGTAGAGGAAACATATTGCATAACAGAGAAAATAATGGATGATAATGAAAGATGCTGCAAAATAATAATGGATGATTGGAATAACCATTGTGGGAGAAGAGGAGGAAACCATAGTAGGCAGTCATGCTCTTGGAAGGAGGAATGACATAGGTGAGTGACTTATTGACTTCTGCTGGGAAAGACAACTGATAGTGGCAAATACATGGTTAAAAAATTATGGGAGGGTGATCTACACTTGGCAATCACCAGCAGATAAGAATAGAAATCAAACTGATTTTTATACTGGCGGAAGAAAAGTACAGAAACTGAGTAAAGAAGAAGTGCACATTACTAGGTGCAGATATTAATACTGGCCATAATTTGCTTATGGCAGGTATAGAAATGCAAATGAAAAAACTGAAGAAGGTTGCCTTAGTGAAGAAGTGGTGATTAGAGAAGATTAGATCCAGGAAAGAAAGAACTACGGAAATGCTATCAATTGAACTTACAAATACATTACAAGACAAAGGACCATCTGATAGTGTCAACAAGTATTGGAATACATTGAAAGAAGAAATCATAAAAGGGGGCAGGAATGTATAGGATATGTAAATAGGAAAATGACAGAAGAGCCATGATTTACACGGAAAACAATTTTTAAGATGAAGGAGATAAGAAAATTCAAAAACAAGAATGAAGAAGAAGCAAGAAATTGTACCAAAAGCTATATAATGAACTGTGTAGAGAAACAGAGCAGGCTAGAGAAAAACAGACTAGGGTAAAGTGGGGTAAGTGTAACCATGTTTTGACATAGTTCAACTTTGACACCAAATTGCCAACTTGTTATTGAAGATATGATTTTGAAATTTCTCATGCTTAAAGTTTGACTTATTGACTTTTAAACAATCTACATTTTGTTTTTGAAAACAGAAATTATATGGTCAATTAATTGTTTTCAAAATTTTGTGTTGTGAGGTTACACTTGCCCCATGGTTCGGGGCAAGTGTAACCCCGCATTGTTGTACCCATACAGAGCATTGTAAAAGAGACTTGGGGTAAGTGACCTGATTACCCAATTTTTACTGAATTTGAGGATTTTTAAATTATTAAAATATCTTAAATTTTACTCATGATATGAACGTTTTTGCACACGCCTCTTTGTATATTATGAAATACACAGAAAATGTTAGCTAAACTAAAAAATAAGTGTTAGCCTAAACCATAAAACACTGAAACAGAATGCTTCATAGATGATTTATTTTTGTTTTAGGCCAGTAATTTATTAGTTTAAATTCTACAAAAGTAATATTTTTTTCTTTAGTAGGCAATTTAACAAAAATAATAAAATATCTAGCATCAAGAGAAAAGAAAAATTCACTTTATAAGTTCACTTTCTATTATTTTTCATGGTAATTGAACTAAAGTTGTTGGTAATTTGTGTTTAACGCTAAACTGCCCTAATTCAACTTATTATATTCACACTTAGGCCCTAACTATTATTTAGTCACTGAATGTTGTATGAACGAAATGTAACACCAAATGTCAGGTCTCCCCTGCGACTCAAAGTAGGCTCAGGCAGCACTGAAATGACATCAGAGGATGGAACTTCCGTCTCATCTCTTCTATCAGGCCAGTAGAATGTGGTGCCATGCTTTGTCTTAATTTTGCATCTGAGGAAAATCACTTCTGGATCTCCTAAATCACTAATTTTTGTAACTTGGCCAATAAAATGAACTTTCTTACATTTTGTTGCAAAAGCTACCAGAACATAGTTTCCAACTGTAATTTTATCTTTGGCTTCAAAAAAGTTTGCCTCTTTTTCTTCTTCACAGTTTATCATTTCTTTCCTGATATTGTCCAGTGTTATTATGGTCCCATTTCCTTCAACACTACTTATTAAAGATAGGCCTCCTTCAGTTTCACTTTCTTCACTTGTTGATTCAACTTCCACTTTTTTTCTTGTTACCCACATGAGCAATCAGGGATTTTTTTCCACAACATTCTGAGATGCCATTTCGAATAAAGTAACAGCACTTTGTTTGGAAGATTTACGTTTCATTACCAAGCCCTTTTTTATGTCGATAATGCTTTTCCGTTTTGCTTTCTCCTTATTATTCTTGTTTCCTTTAAAATCTTTTTCTTTATAGATGGCATCTTGAAAAGTGATAACTTCAGCTCCTGGTGTAATCCTTTTCTTCTTTGTTTTACCAGTGAGACTACACTGTTGGACTTTGTCATATTTTATAAAAGGAAACGTGGTTTAAAAATATAGTAGACTTAAATAAAAAATAAAATATATCTCACACAAACTCAGTGGTCTACAAATCCAGCACATCAAGTATTCTGGTATCCATATGTACAGGAAGGCCAGTTTAGTTGATCTTGTGTGATAGCAAAAACAAAGTTACGGCTTAAATAAATAAATCTGTTCTGGTAAGATTGTTTGGGGCAAGTGTAACCCCCCCTGGTTACACTTTCCCCAGCCTGTTGGTTACACTTGCCCCACATGGGAGAAAGTTGGGGTAAGTGTAACCATGCCTGGCATACCAAGAGCTTTATCAGTAGAGAAAAATGAATCTAATATTTGAAATTGTCATGCAAAAGTTAGTTTGTAACCAAAAAATTGTGCAGTTATCTTTAAAACTGCAAAAATGACAGACCACCAAATTCTGAGCATGTCACTCACTTGCAGAGTGAAAATGTAGACGTCAATTCAAGTCCAAAAATTAACTACCAATTTATGTCAGATTTGACAACTTATGGTGAAATATAACAAAGAAAGGAGTAAATTAATATGTGTGATGGGTCAGAGGTAAAAATACAGCTTCTTTAAGGCACCATAAGCCGTGGTTACACTAACCCCATGGTTACACTTACCCCACTTCACCCTAATGACTAAAAATATGGAATCAAAACAAACCAGGAAATGCTACTATGGAAATTATCAGTAAAGATGAACGAGCTATATGCCACAGAACACAACCGACAATTCTGGAATTTAAACCCTTGAACACTATGAATGCTGATGGGAAAGGACCAACGACAATAATAGAAGAATTAAAGAGTGCAATAGCTGCAATGAGAAATAGGAGAGCAGTAGGTAGAGATATGATACCAGCAGCAATACTTAAATGTTTGAACCAAGAAGAATTAAGAAATAGCGAAGTTATATAACAAAATATGGTAATGTTGAATACCAGGTGAATTTCTGACAAAGGTAATGATTCCAGTACGAAAGAAACAAGGAACCAAGAAATACAGTGTGCTGAGGACGATTAGACTCATTTCACATGCAGCTAAAGCTACATTAAGAATCATTAATAAAAAATTGGAGAAGGTTATTGAAGTGAATCTGACTGAAGAGCAATTTAGTTTTAGACAGAATTCAGGTACAAGAGATGTATTGAGACTCTTGTGAATTCTGGGAGAAGTTTATTGAAAAGGCCTGGAAAAGGCATTTGATAATGTGGCTTGGTATCAGCTTGCGACTATATTGAGAGAAAGGAGTGTGGACTGGAAAATCAAATGACTGGTTAACTCATTACAACTGGATAGAAGGAGGGAAGGAAGTAAGACAGGGCTGCTGTCTGTCTCCTAACCTTTTCCATCTACACTTAGAAAATATGGTTGACCACAGCTCATTAGATAACAAGGAGGTAAAAATTGAAGGAAGAATAATATGATGATTCAGATTTGCAAGTGAAGTGATTCCTCTAGTAACAGATGAAAAGGAATTGCAGGATATAATTGAAGTTAAAGGAAAGATTTATGGAATGAAGATCCACACAAAGAAAACAAAAGTAAGGGCACTTGAGGAAACAAAAGAGTAAAAATAATGCTGACTGGAGAAGTATTAGAAAATGTTCAAAGCTTTAAATATCTTGGAAGCAGGCTAGAAATCAACTGGAAAATCAGCACTGAAATTAAAAATAGAACATCAGTGGTGAAAAAGGCATCGTATGAGAAAAGTAAAATTTTCTGCAGCAGTATGGACAAAGACTTGATAAAAAAGACGTATAACATGTTTTGTATGGGGTGTCCTTATAAGGAAAGTCTTTAAAAACAGTCTTAGAGTGGTATGTGGAAGGGAAGGGGAGATGAAGGAGGAAGAGATTTCAGATCCTGCTGTGATGGACGGTAGACTATTCAGCAGCATTAAAAAGGAAGGAATGGATCTCAGGAAATAGAGGTACAGAGGATGTGGGAACATAGTGGAAAACTGAAGATGATGAAGCTTTCTGTGCTTGCTGGTCATCACTCTAAAAAATTAAAACTGATAACTTTGAGATTTCAGTAAATAGTACTTGTCGCACTTAATAGACTCTGCGACTGAAGTCAGATTGTGGAATGTAAGTCACATAGAAGCAGGGCAGAATTTCAATTTCTATTTTGTTCAGGGCAGTTTCCAGTTTCGCTACAAAGGAGGTTGCGTTATTGACTAAAAAGCTACAATCTAGGTACATGTCAACTGCAAGAATCAATTACCATTTTCTGCATTACATGACACAAAAGTATGACCTGTGAGAGATTGAAAGAAATCAGAAACAGACCTGGACATGTTCCAAATTATGTAAAAACAGGATTTGAATTTGCAAACTGTTTCATGTATATTCTCCTTTTCTTAAAATGAGATTCATTAAAAGTGGTGAGAACAGCATTGTTCTTACGAAGTTTCACCAGGACTGATAGAAATATTCATTAAAAGTGGGTTCATTAATTTGTGGTTTTACTGTACTTCTATAGAAGCCAAAAACTTATTTCTACTTTGGGATGCTATCCAGTGCAAATCCTTGGAAAATGACTTATTGTAACTTCACAGAGCATGTGCCATGGGTGAAATGATGTGCCACATCCACACCTTTTTTCCTAACAGGGGATCTGATCAAAAGTATCAGGACACCTGTTAGGGGACATTAATGTGGAATGTGTCCACCCAGCTCCTTTGGGATGACATGAAATCTGCTAGAGACATTTTCAGTGAGGTGTCTGAACGTTTGTGGAGGAATGGCAGGGCATTCTTTCTCGACAGTTGAAACTAAAGGAGGAGGTAGTGATGTTGGGCTCTGGACCGAAGTTAACATTCTAACTCATCCCAAAGATGTACCATTGGATTCATTTGAGGCTCTGGGCAAGCCAGACCATTTCAGAAATATTCTCCAAAAACCGTTGCCTCACAGTTGGTACTTTGTGACAAGTTATATTATCATGCTGATACAAATAAACATCATCTTTAGATTTTTCCACTACTGTACACAGTGTACATTGCTGTAAAATGTGTTCATATTCTTCCACATTTAACATTTTCTCGTCTGTACTTCACTGTTGGCATTACACAATGCTCTCCAGGTATTTACCAAACCATTCCTGATTCATCACTCCAAATCACTCATTTCCAATCACCCACTGTTCTGTGGCATCGCTCTTTATACCACTTCAAGTGTTGCTCACTATTGACTACAACAATATGTGACTTATGAGGAGCTGCTTGACCATTATTCTCCATTCTTCTTAACTCCCTAGACACAGTGATTGTGGTAGCTGGACTGCTAGTAGACAACCACCCTCCACAATGCTCAACAGTCCCCGTCCATAAGCACCTGTTGTCTGATTCCACTCCACAGCCATATCACTATCAGCCAAATTTGGCAGCTTTAGAAGTGATAAAATGTACCTGATGGATTTGCTACTCAGATGATACCTAATGAGTAGTCTATATTCGAAATCAATGAGCTCTCCTGATTGACTGATTCTACTATTACTGCTTCTTTACAGATAGTGTATAAACTTCAATTACTTGAGAATACATGCATAAAAGATGAAATACATAACTTATTATGTATAAATAAAGCCTATTTGGGTAGCAACGAAGGCTGCCATTTCTGCAATTATTATGCATCAGTTGGTTACTGCCAAAAATGGTGACATGTTCGATTAACAAAGATCAAAAATTAAATAAAAAAAGTCAGCTCTTAGAATGAAGACAGGTTAGAAGCAGATCATCTTCATGAGTGAGTAATCTGCTTGGTAGTCACATTGTAATGCTCTTCCTCCACTATAAAATCCTAAAAGGATGAAATGTGGGAAATGGCACTTGGTCACATTTTATCAAGTGATTTAGGACAAAATCGAATACAGCATCTCCAACATTTGCCTTGTGGCATACCTGTAGATGTGACGTAGGACAGTTAGGGACAAGGGACTGACTCTTCGTGAAGCCCATAAGATCTGTATTATGCAGAAGCCATGCTACCCAAACCTCTTGTACATAGAGCTTAACCAGTATCGTCATTTCTTGTTGTACAAAATTCTTTATGCCGACCAATAAGTTGCCTAATATTTGAAGAAAGAAATTTTACGGTTGGATGCTTTGCTCTGGTACAGTGACTCTTATACTTAGCGAAACAATTGATGTGTTCTTTTACTAAATCAGTTCTTCCCTGTGGGATTTGTTGGCTGACTTTTTCTTCCCTCTCTGATCTGTGTGAAACACAAGTTTTAGTTTGCTACTTTTTTCGATACAACATTGCTAATCTTCTTGTTAGACTCATCCAAAGTTAAGCGAAAAAATTTGCTCCAAACTCATTCACCACTTTTTTTTCTATCTTTACCTTGTCTTCTTTTTTTAATTCTCTTTGGATCTTACAGTGTGGCTAATATGTAAAAGAATTTTGTAAGTCGCGGTTGCCCAATTTCCAATAATCATCAGAAATCTTTTGCCACTTTATTAGAGATACTTTTAAAGTTACTTGGATTTACATTTATGAGGCTAATTTTTTAGTGGCTTACCTGCATGAAACTTTCCTTTCCTGTCAGTATATTCCTTCCCAAAGCTCTGTATACAGATGCACTTGTTCACTTCCACAAGTGTTATCTTCTGAACTTTTTCCTGGAGAATCTTGGGCTGGAATGGTGATGTAGTTTTGATTCTGAAGAATTAAACACCATCTGAAGCAGTCTCATTGACCATCTCTTTGTCAGTTCGCAAAGAAACTGCAATAAAACAAAAAACATAGTTTACTCTTGTTGCATTAACAGTCTCTATTACATTAGCTCATAATAACTAGTTTAGTACTTTTGACTATTAGTTCTTACCGTCATCTAAAACCATAGGACGAGCTAAGCCAAAATCCAGTAGTCTTTGTTTACTTCTTGATTCACTCACTATCTCCTCATTAGGTACCTGTGTTTTATCATTGTCACTGTCTGGAAATAAACAATAATTTTAGGTTCAGTTGCAAATTATTGTATGTATTAAATAAAGTTTAATTTGCATGTCCACTTAAAAAGATCATTATTATTTACCATCAAAGTACAGTTTATGTTTATCGAAAGAATCATTCATCATGTTCATTTCAAACTACTTAGCATGCATTTAAGTACTTCTTTTAAAATTAAGCAATAAAAAATTCTTTGTTTACCTTTTGTGTTCATTTGTTGCTCAGTAAGCTAAAGAGGCATGAAATTCTTTTGAAAATAGTCGGCATGTCACTACAACACCTTGTGAAGCAGCAGTGTAGTTAGAAGTCAATTGAGGTAAATGCTTCACACATCCTTGTTGGCTTCCAAACTAAGTTTTACTCCTCTTGGCTTACATGGATAATATTTGTTTTTTCGTAATTCAACTTGCTGCCACTAGATGTACGCATCTGTTGAATTCTCACTCATATTTCTTGGCCATAACGTGTTATGTAATTTAACTATACAGTCATTCCATCCCAAATGGTCTAGAGGTGCCCACATGACCATCATGGATTTTGATAAAATTTTGTGTAAATCCTGGTAAAGTTTCATGATCACTAGTTCAATACTTCTGGAGATAAAGTCATTTGTTATATATCTGGCAACATTTTCTTCAAAGGAACAAAGTTAAGCCTTCTTGTAAAACTTTTTGCGCTCTCTTAAGTGAAATAATGAATAAAGATTTCCCGAGCAATTTTCAGATGAATAATTTGAACTAAAGTCGGCTGAAAAAAATAGATGATCGAAAAAAATGTTAAGTTGAGCTTTTTGTAGCTCCGGAAGTAATTGTGGGATAAACCTTAAATTTTGCAGCTAATAACTTACTAATACGGTGTCTTAGAATATAAAATTTCATTCTCGTACTGCTTTCCAATAGTGTGCAAACTGATGGCAAATTTGACAGTTTTTCAAAAATTGCTAAAATGGCATTTTTGGCCCAGTTTTAGAAAAAAGTGTCTTCTGCAAACTCTTTTAAACTATTTTTGTTAGAAAGACCATGTTATCAACCACTTAATAAACTAGATTTGGTTTTGCAATGTGAGCATATAAGGCCCTAGCATATAAGGCCCTAAAAACAAAGACAAGGTGGAGGTGTATTGAAAATTGACCTGTATTCTGCTGGTAGAATTTCGTGATGAAAATTATGTTGCTGGCAAGATAATGTCACTGATGGAATTGTTTGGGAAGGAATTTTGATAAGACAGAACTCGAAAAATTACCCTTTTCAAATGTGATTGCTTCAGTTTATTAGAATCACAAAAAAGAGAACTGTCATTTTCATTTGTTTCCCTACTACATTTCATCTTTGATAAAAAAAAAAAAAAAATAGAGCTGAATGCTGTAGAGATGTCAAAAAGACTGTGTATTTCCTGTTTTTTCTGATTCAAGTTCATTTCTTAGTTGCCAGAACTTTCAATATTAGTTTCCACAAAGAGTACTAAACAATTTTAGAACATAATAAAATACGTCAGATTTGAGTACCAGTTGTACCATGGTCCCATTTTCAATATACTCCACCTTGTTGTTGTTTGTAGGGCCTTATATGCTTGCATTGCAAAACTAAATATACTTTCTTAGGTGGTGGAGAACATGGTCTTTCTAATGAAAATGGTTTAAAAGAGTTTGGGGAAGAATATTTTTTGTAAAAGTGGGGGAAAAAGGCCATTTTTGCCGTTTCTAGAAAAATTGTCAACTGATAACTTATTACATGCAAATGTCACATTTATCCTGCAATTACTTCCAGAGATATACAAAGCTAAACTTCAGGTTTTTTCATGTGTTTATTTTCTCAGCCGACTTTGCTTCTGATGATCCATATGAAAATTGCACAGGAAATCTTTTTTTATTATTTCACGTAAGAGATTGCAAAAAGTTGTACAAGATGGCATAGTCTTGGTTCTTTCGTGAAAATATTATTGGATATATGTCTCAAAGTTGCCAAAAATTCACAGGTGCACTATTGATAGCTGCCCTGTGGGGTCAAACAAATGATTATATCCCTGCAAGGATTAAATTGGCAAAAGAAAAAAACTTTACCAATGTGTGGAAACATTCACAAAAAATTTCAGCAAAATCTCTGATGGTTACGTGGGAACGTTTTGCTAAATTAGACCACTTGGCATGGAGTGCCCCTATATCTTTCTGCACTTAACTCATATTTTTCAAAAAATGCATTCTCCTTCTTGGCCCCTTGATGCCTCAATTCCAGTTCTTTTAAGGATCGGCTCTGAACTGATCTTTGTTTAACAGATCTTGGCTGCACTTGTCAACATTTCTTTTGGGAACGGGCGCTGATAACCTCGTTGTTGTGCGCCCTAAAACACTAATCATCATCATCATCATCATCATCATCATCATCCAGTTCTTTTAGAAATATTTCTAAAAACTAATGTTGATAATGTTTATTTCGAATAGTTCTGATGCCTTGTGAAATGGGTGTTTCAGTAAACAGGTATATCTTAACTTTGAAAATATAATAAGGCAAGGACTGAGCAGATATTTAAAGCTTTTTATTTTATGTGAGTTTGCAGTCTCTGTCAGTCTGTGTATCAGTATATCGAAATTCGGTTTGCCTCTAGTGTTTTGAAGGTATATATTTCCCCTGATGTTGAATTCACGTAAGCTGCTTTTGACATCAAGCAATGCTCTTATATGTATAGGTTCACAGCAGTCAGTACCTTCAGCTTGATAAATGGAGGTCAGCAGTGTTCCTTAAGATTTACTTTGTTCATTTTTCTGATTACTTTTCTGTTCTCACAGCATAACATGAATGTCTCAATATCGGTAAGCTGTTGCAAATGTGTGACTGGCAAACACCAAAACATGCCATCGTCAGATAACCATTAATGACTCCATCAGTCAGTTTCCACATGATATAGCACACAGTTGATATTCTTGTGGAGACTTGGCTAAAACAGCCCTTCTGGTTCAGTTTTCTTTCTGCAGTTTTAGTTAACACCAGAATTAGTTCCTTTATTTACCAGGAGTACAAAGTAGTTCATTAGAAGAAAACCAATTCATTGTTCTAATTTTTCTTACGTTGCCTGGGTGCAACATGGTAAGGTAAATCATTAATTGGAGTTATTACAATGAAAGTATTGATTGCACAACAGTGAACAGTAAGAATAATAGGTGGTATACATTCACAGTTGTCATGTAGGTACCTCTTCAAGGAATTAGATATTCTGACAGCACTGTAACCTCTGCCGGCGTAACAACAACTCAGGCAGCATGGGCCACGCCCAGTCAGTTAACATCAGGCATGCCTAGGACACAGTCCCGGTCTACGCTAAGTGAAGTGTGACGTAAACGTGAACAGTGTTACTACAGCGATAATAGAAACTGGTAGTTTTGGGGCAGACCTATGTGTTCCTTTTTGAAGACTGATATCATTGTACCAGTTTTGAGTGCACCAGGGAAGACTTATACACATGCATTAAAAATAAAGCAAAGTGCGAATTTTTTTTTAAATTACGTAACAAATAACAGCCCATTTAGGGAACCTTGACGTCTTTTATAATGTCCTTCAGGGGGACAACATTCAAATGAAAGGCATCTCTCCTATGTGCCTCAGCGTCTTAACAGGTCTAATGCACAGCGTCTTAACAGGTCTAATGCACATGTGCCATTTTGCTTGATTTTGTTTTTCAGCTCACTTATTGGGTTTAAAAGTAATCGTTTACTTCTTCTTGGTGTTACTTTTGATTAATGGTGAACAGCAGAACCAAAACACTGAGATTTTTCTGCAAATCGCCAAAACTGTTTCATCAGCACCCGTTCCAGTTTGTGTGTGTGTGTATGTATATGTCCCAGCTAACATCAGCAAATCTACAAATAAATAAGTTAATATATTCATTTTTTGGTCCACTTATCCATGTAAGGCTAGACTTGCTGTTGACTGATATTTCTGACTTAAGACAATTGTTCACAACAGAAAGTTAAAATTAATGATTCATAATCTGCTAGAGCTCTACCAGCAAGTCTTACATCGTAAATACCTGTTGAAAAATTAGCTACAATATTATATAAGCAAGCACTACTTTGTATGGGGTTGTAGTTTGTACAATATAAATCCAGTGATCTTAAGATATTAAAAAATGTTCTTGTAATATGTTTATATGTGTTGGCAATTTCAGTGTTGAAATCACCACAAATAATGAATTCTGTTTTAGATTTTTAATATTTTCCTTATAAGTAGCTCATATCTTAAAAAAAAAGAATCATCTCCATCTGGATATCTGTATAAGCAAACAATTATGATATTCTCTACGTTCAGTATTTACAACTAAATTCTCCATCCAGTTCAGTGCAGTACGAGCTAGCGCACTGAGTGAGGTGGTGCAGTGGTTAGCACACTGGACTCGAATTCAGGACAACAGTTCAAACCCCATCATCTGGCCATCGTGATTCAGGTTTTCCATGATTTCCTAAATCGCTTTGGACAAGTGCGGGGATTGTTCCTTTGAAAGGGCATGGATTATTTCCTTCCCCGTCCTTGCCTAATCCGATGGGACCGAGGACCTCGCTGTTTAGTCCCCTCCTCCCAAATCAGCCAACCTACCAAACTAGCACACATCTTAGAATACATTACAGTTTCTCTAATAAATAATAGAGTATCTCCATTCTTCATGTCACTTCTGTGCACAATGTCTCCTACAGAAAAACTTTGAGGAACAAAATATTCTTTCTGATCTTGTGTCAGCCAACGTTCTGACACAGATACAACCTCATCATTGCCAGCATTGCAAAAATGGTCTAACTTTGTTCCTAATGCAGTGAATATGTGTTTGTATTATAGTAATAAATTTATTGTTTGTTGCCATAAACATTTTACCATTTTTCTGATTCTCTCAGCATTAGGTTCAAGTGCAGGAGGTTTATTACCTGTCGAGTAACTTACTTTTATCCTAAAAATAATTTACGTTCCTGTTGTTACTCGATCCACTGCATCCATAGATAGTTTTATTCCATTTGAATCTTTATTTAAATATTTCATTGACATGGTCACACAAACATTTTTACCTTCATAGTTTAAGTGCATCATATGCTTGGTGTGAAGGTTTCAGTACAGCTTACGTATTTCCACTACAGCTCAATTTGTCTATTCAGAACACAATTTATTCATTTAATGTTTTTTATAATGTTGTTAGTTACTCAGGAGCAGCAAAGGCAAGAGTTCTGAAGGCTGCAAACTTCTTGTAGTGTCATAGTAGTGGATACTTTGAGGCAAACATATCTTCCCTATTGTTATTTTACAGAGCTTTTGTTTGATCACAAATGTACTACACTTGTATTGTGTATGTGTCTGCATGACCATCCTATCTAAGGACCTTGGACTTCATTCACCATGGGGGCACAGATTGGCAACAGGAGCCTTCAAGACCAGCTGTAGATCCATCCTCACGGTGGCAACATGCATATAAGAGTCTGTCAGTGCCCCAGTCCCCAGCTTTTAGTCCTCTTATTTAACCGTCAGAAAAATGAATGTATGTAAATCACAGAAGGATAACAAGGTATTTTAGAGTTAGGGCAATGGTGCTAATTGCAGACCATTGTGTCATGGACCTAAATGTTGTAACACAGTGTTGGAGCAAGTATCCTCCTTGGTTAATAGTGAGGAAAAGGCTGTTTTTAAATTTGACTAAGTACAAGAAATCATCCAAACCAACCTGTTACAAATTTTTAGATAAGTATCAAAACTTAAACTAAGCAAGGCCATACTGTATGCTTGTCAGGAGTTTATGCTAGTGTTTTTTTAGGAGCCAGCTTCCAGATGAATTTACAGTCATTGGCGCAGAGCTCTGTGCTGTCTTAAAGACTCTGGAACCGATAAGAGGCTATCAGTGAAACAATTTTCTAGTCTGATCTAAGGCCCTGCTGGTCATCCAGTAAATGTACCCAGCACACAAAGTGGTCCAAAGCTTACAGGATGCTCTTTATGTACTACTTCTGCAAAGGAAGGAAGCAACATTCTGCTGTGTACTGGGCCATATGGAAATCTTGGAAAATCTAGGAAGCTGACATGGCAGCAAGGGACACTCACATCTACCTTTGTGCCTTGGATGTTATTCTCTCAGTGTTGCAGAGTGCATTAAGTGTCAGTGGGAAAATGAGTGGTTGGTGGATCTAAATACCAAATTAAAGCTGGTGAAGCCCACAGTTTTGTGATGATGAACATTGTTTCAGTCACACAGATGAAATACTCACCAGGTGTTTGCGGCCTGTGTTGCTTGTGGTGTACACATGTCAGTGTGCAACATATAACTTGAATAGACTTTTATACTCCAACAAGAGGGCGGCAGTTTTTTCTGATATTGATTTTTCCTCCATTTTAAATGAAAAGTTGTGTGTGTTTTCCGAATTCTTTGCCAAATTACTGATAACTTATTTTAATGTTTTTCAGAGTGACTGTTCTATTCTTTTTTAGTCAGTAGTCAAACCACTCAGATTAGCTGAATTATATTTTTACAATTCAGACTTTGTGTCCCTTTATCTCTTAACATATATTTTTTTATCTGAGATTTTATTTAAGATTTTATTTATTTAAGCAGTTTTAATAGTATTTATTTAAGCAATTTTAGTATCTGTGTATACATATGTTAATCAACTTTTATTTATTTTCTCATTGCCTAGCTGTTTCTCTGTTTTTATTAGGGTTAGCCAGCCACATGTACCAGGGAAGAAGCTGTAGCATTCTTATCAGTTAATAATTCTCACTTTATTTAATATTTGATGTCATGACTTTTGTTATAGATTTACTTAAGCATGAGGAAAAGCGATGAATGTGTGCATTGAAATGCACGCTCTCATGTGAGCTTTCATTATCCATTTGAATGTTTTGATAAGTAGCTGCTGTCCTTGTTTTCATTGCTAGACAATCTCTCAAGTCTCTAAAATGTGTTAATGGGTCATTGTCCCAAGAAGATTGCTTATGATAAAAGACTTTGTTCATCTTACTAGGCACGTTCATATCTGTAGGCTTGCTGATAACCATATCATTGGGTGCCCTGGAACCAATATCCTTCCAATATCCTTCCCTCGTCTGGGTAAATTATAGATAGTAATAGCATAGGTTGTCATATGAATGATAATTTCTGTTCTCCAACGTAGTGCTGTAATGAATATTTTCATCTGCACAATTCAGAGAAGTTAGCGTTAGTAGTAGGATGCAAATGGCTAGGGTAGTTAACAAGCCTTTGAAGTCAACCATATTGTGCTTAACAGTTGAGTTGGAGTTGAGTACCAACACCAGGACAATGCAGCTGTGTGTGTGTGTGTGTGTGTGTGTGTGTGTGTGTGTGCGCGCGCGTGTGTGTGCGTGTGTATATGTGTACTTTGTAGGGCAACACCTAAGATATGACTATCCAATTTAGTTTCTGTGTGTATTCACAGCTCACTATCATATTTTCCCACTCTCATATATGTTTGTTTCTTTTCTCTTTTTCAATTTATATTGTTTTTGTGAATACATTTTAGTGTAACTAACAGTCTCATGTCAGTAATTATTTCTTCCTTTAGGTCCAGACAGATTTTGGATGATTTTCGTGAAGCTTATTATTGGTTGTCGCAAAATACACATAGTGATGCTAGAGTAATGAGTTGGTGGGACTATGGATATCAGATTGCTGGAATGGCAAATCGTACAACATTGGTTGATAACAATACATGGAACAACAGCCATATTGCATTGGTGTGTAGTTGCTATACTTTCTTCAGTTTGTACACATTGACAAAATAATATGGAAAGTTGTCATAGATTTGATTATCTTGTAACATACACTGTCAAAACATAAAGGTCATATTTTTCATATCTCTATTTCAGGTAGGAAAAGCAATGTCATCAAATGAAAGTGAAGCCTACAAAATAATGATTTCTTTGGATGTGGATTATGTCCTTGTTATATTTGGTGGTGTTATAGGATACTCCGGTGATGACATCAACAAATTTTTGTGGATGGTTAGAATAGCTGAAGGTGAACATCCGAAAGACATTCGGGTATGTACTGCTGTGTATTGCAGGATAATTGGATTTGAAATTTCAGCCTAGTAAAACTTACATATTTTCCATTCTGCAGGAGAGTGATTATTTCACCGATCGTGGGGAATTCAGGGTTGATGCTGAAGGCACACCCACACTTCTCAACTGCCTGATGTACAAACTAAGTTATTATAAGTTTGGAGAACTGAAGGTAATTTTCAAATTTTGGATTATATGTAAAGGAAGACCTGGAAAGAGAAATGATGGCACATTAGATTTAAAATCTTTAAGTACATTTGTGTGAAAACTGCTGTTTGGTGTTATATAGTAAAAGTGTTGCTAACTCTTTGCTTCAAAATGCTTCACCCATGTATGTTTTATCTAAGGAGTAATGTTCCTCCACATTTTACACATGTATGTGGGTAAGAAACTCTGACGACAGTGCAGTGTGAATGACTGTTCTTCCTTAGTTTGGTTCCATGACTTGTCGATTATTTTAGCCATCTGTCAATGCATGTATTGGAGCGAGTCAGCTTAGTTTATCTTTTAGGCAATTTAATTATATCTGCAAATGTATCACTTGTTTCTTGGCAAGAGTTTCTTTTTCTTGAAGATAATGATTGAACATTCTGATACATTGAGACCTATAAATGAACAAGAAGATAATTTTGATAAAGACATATTCAAAATCTAAAGATGCTTTTCTGCTAACTTATGAATTCCACAGTATGCAGCTGATTGCATAAGATGCTCTGCTCTGACATAAGTTGAATAATGCTTTTATTCACAGTGTTCAGTCCAAGTGAATCTCATGAGTGTAGGAATTAAAATTAACAAAACTAATATTTTCTTACCAAAGATAAATTACTTCTACAGTTTATTTATGATGTGACTATTGGTATGCGATTCACAATTGTTATTTTCAATTTTTTTCTGACAAATAATATTTCCCTGCTTCCCATTCTGACATGAATGCTACAAATTTTACATTGTGTTGGTATTTGGCTGGCACAGTGTGCAATATTGGAAGCCATCTCCAATTCTGTCATCCACTAAATACAAGCTGAGGCAAAACTACAAATAATATCACTTATATCCTCTATCGTTGAGAAACTTGTACCAGAACTGATTCTGTATTTGAGAGACTGAATTCTTGCTTATTGTGTTGATTTACTGATGTTCTTCTTTGCATTGGTGTCTAGCTTGGACTACAGTTTATCTAAAATACTTCAATGTTACACCAGATAGCACATTTCCTCATACAGGATATTTCTTTCATTGATGCATCACACAAATTTTAATTACTGACTAACAGTAATGTTTCCATCTGTGGTTATAGAAGTTGTTGGAACTGTATTGTAACCATAGTCTTCTGTATAAATGGAAATGAAGCTTCAGTCTCTGAAAAGCCAGCATTTTCGTCATCAGACCAGTGCAATTAAATGAATGTTAGGTGATGTATTTGATTTCTGCTTTAAGGTAACCATTAATGTAAGAGATTTTAAATTGACCTAGAAATTCATATGATACTGAATAATGAAACAATTTAAAATTCTAAAAAACTTTATAACACTGACTAATGTTTCTCTACTTTCCAGCTTGATTATCGAAGTCCAGCAGGGTTCGATAGAACAAGAAATGCAATAATTGGAAATAAGAATTTTGAACTAACATATTTAGAAGAAGCCTATACGACTGAACACTGGCTTGTCAGAATATACAGGTATTTAATTACTCTACTGCTGCAAGCATTAATGTTTTACCCTTTGGGCATTCAATAGAGTATCTGTTGTAAGCTGTGGATATATTGAAATATGAAATGATTGCCATGGTAAATATTGTGGATATTTTATCAATAACTGAAGCCAACCCCGTGGTGAAGTGGTGTCATTTGTTCTCATATGCTTTTACATTCATACACAAACTGTACATTCTGTCAGTATCATCATCATCATCATCATCATCATTGTCGTCGTCACCACTTCCATCCATCCATCCTATGATGGAAAAATGCCTGCTGTACACTTTTCCATACATTGTGGTCTTCGGCTATCCGCATCCATATTGCTTCTCCAGGTCTTCTGATGTCTTCTACTCATCTTCCAGCAGCCCTTTGTCTCAGGTCTTTCTTATATCTTGGACTTCGGGAAAGAACTTCCGTCTATCATCTATTCAATTTGCTCTATGTTCTACCATTCATGACTGTACAGTTATGACTATATTTTCTACCCTTAGTTGATTCTGTTAGTCACTTATTTGTTCTCCAGTATGTCACTGTAAACCTCCTCCTCCCCCCCCCCCCCCACCCTCCCACCCCACCCCACCCCTCTCCCAAACATTTCTCCATTGTTCACTTAGCAACCTTCAGCCATTGAATGGTTTTTAAATTAAAATGTGATGTCCCACAGCCATAAATCGGAATTGGTAATATACACTGACTGCTATCATTCCTTCTCAGATTGCTAGAAAGCTTGGTTTTGAAAACATTATGTAATTTACCAAAAGTACTCCAGGATGTGTTTACTCTTCTGTTTATTTCCTTGTGGGTCCAGTCCAATTGCTTTCAAATGATGTAAATACAAATGCTCATCACCTGGTTCTATGATTCCATTGCTACTTTGTATTGTTTTATTTTAAATATGTTATTTATCCACTGTGGTCAAAATCAAACTGACCTGGAAAATAGAATGGAATACTTTTAGAATAGAGTATTTTATTCGCCGTTCAGTATTTTTAATACAATTGGCTTCATCAAAGTTTACAATGGAGTCAAGTTTCTTACAATCATCAACTACATATACAGAAAATAACTAGCTTATTTGAGAATGAAAAGACACACAATGATTGGTTTCTAAGAATTCTTCAATTGAATAGAATTCACTGTATTTCACTGCCATGTGTGTAATATGTTTTTATATTTATTTAGTGGTACTACACAAGCTTGATTATGGTAACTTATCCAAAAATTTTATGCACAAATATTTATAGTTATTATGGACTGCAGCAAGTATTGAGGAAGGCAGATACAACAAGTGACTTTTTGGTATTATTATCATATGTCATGTTGAATTTTTGCAGATTTTCTCTTGCATGTATTAAACAGCTTATTTAACAAACAGTGGAAAATCCAGGATGGAATGTAACAATATAAGGAAAAGGAAAGTTGCTACTCACCATATAGCAGAGATGCTGAGTCGCAGATTGGCACAACAAAAAGACTGCCACAATATAAGCTTTTGGCCAACAAGGCCTTTGTCCAAAAAAGTATGAAGTTTGCCTGATGGCTTTTCTTCGGTCCTATCTCAGTGCTCTTTTCCTTTGTTACCATTTTCTAATGCATTACTTTACTCACTGTCCATCCTTTCTGTTCTTTCCCATGTTTCTCTTGTCACAGGCAGTTGTATATGTGAGTTGCATTTGTGTGTGTGTGTGTGTGTGTGTGTGTGTGTGTGTGTGTGTTGTCTATTTTTGACAAAGGCCTTGTTGGCCGAAAGCTTATATTGTGACAGTCTTTTTGTTGTGCCTATTTGCGACTAAACAGTTTATTTATGTATATATCAGCATAATGACAGTACCTACCCTCTGTTTGTGCATGAGGGAAGGGGCCGGGGTGTTCGCATGCATGCACGCACACGCGCGCTCGCACACACACACACACACACACACACACACACACACACACACACACAGAGAGAGAGAGAGAGAGAGAGAGAGAGAGAGAGAGAGAGGGGGGGGGGGGGAGGGGGGGGGGTAGCTACTGCAGACAATAAATGGGAAAGGGCTACAAACAGAGCCTTGGAGTATTTTCTTTTTATTGGGAGTATTGCTGATCTCTGCTTATTTGCATGCGCAAGCCGTAACCTATTGCTTAAATAAGATTTTAATGAACTGACAGGTGATTATGAGGAAGAAGTAGTGAATTTTCATCGCTGCGTGATAAATATGCACCATGAACATTCCGATATGTTATCACAAATTGGTAACGCAAATCGAACACTAGTCTATTTTAAGATTCCACTCAACAACACTGTGAACATTAAAGCGTTATCCATCACCAGTCTACGAACTAGCCACAATGAGAAGAAAAGTGGTTAGTGATGTTGTGTGTAACTGGCAATGGGCGAAAGCTACCACCTTATTTAAAAGGAAAATTATTCTGGAAATATCAGCGAAAGGCATATTGGTGAGAGTGTATCCAAAAGGGTGGATGGACAATGACTTGTGGGTGGCTGGGTGACGCACGTTTTGCAGTGTAGCCCTGGTGCATTACTGAATTTACATAACTGTTGGCCGTGGACAGTTTCTGTGCTCTACAACTGAGGAAGTGTGAGACACAGGGAAAACTGTCTTGATCATTATTCCTGTAGACCTAACATTCATCCTGCAACCATAAGATGTGTATATAAGTCGGCCATTCAAAGTTGCTCATTATCAGTGATACAAGCAATGAATGAATGGATAATGAAAACTACAAGTTCACGCCAGATGGAGGGGGGAGGGGGGGGGGGGGAGAAAAAAAAAACAAGTGGCTGGTTTAGTGCCAGATTTGTGAGTGGGTAAAATGGGTATGGAACTCCATTCCACTACCACTGGTGGAAAAGTCCTTCAAAAAATGTATCACACATTCAGTGGCAGAACTGAGGATGACACTCGGTGAGAAGATAGCAATGGCAACAGTGGTTCTTCTGGTAGTGATGACTGTGAAAGTGATAATGAATAGAATCATTGTGTTAGAATATTTTTTTGTAAATAAAACACAATATTTCTTATATTGGTGCAGATTATTTGCATGCAATAGTCTCCTGTTTTGGAATTTCTTAGTTTGTATATATATTGACAGTATTATGAAAAGGATAGTTTGATACACACTGTTTAGGGGAGATGTTGAGTTGCAGGAAGGCACAACGAAAAGACTGCTGAACAACTAAGCTTTTGGCCAAAAAGTCTTCTTCCAAATTAGACACACACACACACACACACACACACACACACACACACACATTCTTGAAAACACCACCATCTCTGGCTGCCCAGGCCAGACTGCAAGAAACAGGGCATGTTGGGAGAAGCAGTCTGGATGGTGGGTCTTAGGAGGAGGGAGAGGAAGTGAGGGGGAAGGATAACGGGTGGTAAAGTGCTGCTCGTGGGTGCATACAGTAACAAGGTGGGGAGACGGTAGGGCAGCTAAGTGCAGTTGGGAGTTAGATGGAGGGCAGGAAGAGGGGGATGATAAAGAAGAGAAGTAAAAAGACTGTGGGTGAGTAGTGGAATATTAGGCTGTGTAATACTGGAGTGGGAACATTGAAGGGGATAGATGGGTGAAGGGCAGTGAATAAAAAAGGTCGAGGCCAGCAGGTTTATGGGAATGTATTATTGCAGGTAAAGCTCCCTCCTGCGCAATTCGGAAAATCTGGTGTGGGTAAGGAGGATCCAGATGACACAGGCTGTGAAGCCATCATTGAAATGAAGAACGCTGTGTTGGGCTGCATGCCCAACAACTGGATGGTCCAGATGTTTCTTGGCTATAATTTTTTGGTAGCCATTCATGTGGACAGACAGCTTGTTGATTCTCATGCTGATGTAGAATGCAGCACAGTGGTTGCACCATAGCTTGTAGATCACATAACTGCCTTCTATTCAACACTCTCAGCAAGACTTTAGTTGCATGAGAAAGTAGACTGATGGTCTGGTGCTCTTAACATTTTTTAGTGTTTCTCTTTTTCTCTATTGGTATCATAACTGTTGCAAGGAAGTCCTCAGGCCATTGCCCTTTGTCATATATCTCATTACAGTAGTAGACTATTTCTTTTCTTGCCTTGTTTCCCAGACTCTTCAACCTTTCTGCTGGCAAATCATCAATTCCACATGCCTTCCTATTCTTCATCTCCTTCAGCACCTTTTGTACTTCTGCTTCCAAGATGGTGAATCCCTGTCCATCTTCTGGCACATATTGCTCCTCTTCAACCTTAATTTCGCTTTGCATTTCATTCCCCTTATACAGACATTCAATATATTCTTACCACCTGTTCAAAACCTTCTGTGGTTCTTCTGCTAGAGTACATCTGCTCTTTCTATTTCCATGTTATTCGTCTTTCTTTTACGTTCAAAAACTATCTCACTGGCCAGTCTATACATCATTTCATACTGTCCCTCTTTCTCCATTTTCTCTATTTCGTCGTATTTCTGTTCATCCATTTTTCCATTGCTTCTTCAGTTTCTCTTCTTAATTCATTATTCCGTTTCCTGTACCTCTTTTTGCCTTCTTAAGTTTCACTTACACTTTTCCACTTTCTCTGCTCTTCCGTCTTTTTCAATATGTCTTCTGTTATCCATTCTTCCCTGGTGCTTTGGGATACTCTAATTGCTAGTATTTCTTTGGCAGAGTCCATGAGTCCTTCCCTCATTTTTATCCATTTGTCATTAACACTTTCATCTTTGCCATTTTTTTCATAAATCTGTTTTCCAAAATCTGATGCCTTTCCTACCTCTTTGAGTCTTTCTATGTTTAGTCTTGCCTTTGCTTTACCTCTCCAGACTTTTTCCTACTTCACTTGTATTTCTCCCATTGCTAGGTTGTGATCTGAATTTATATCTGCTCCTGGATAAGCTTTAGCTTTCTTCAAACAGTTCCTAAACCTTTTTTGTATCAGGACCTAGTCCAACTGATATCTTTCCCTATTCAAATTTGATATCAATGTGTAACATCTCCTTTTGCGGTGGTCAAATAATGTGTTACCAATTGCTAATGAATTTTCTTTACAGAAACTAATTAGTCATTCACCTCTCTCATTTCTTATTCCTAATCCAAATTGTCCTACTCCATCTTCATCTCTTCCTTCACCCACCACTGCATTCCAGTCCCCCATGATGATAACGCAGGCATTTCTGTTTTCTTTCTCGATGAGTTACTGTATTTTCTCTTAATATTCTTCCACTTCCTCATCTCTATGCTGGCTGGTTGACATGTATACCTGTATTAACACCAAATCTTTTGAACTACCCTTCAGTTGTATCTTCATCAGTCTTCCATCAATATATTGTACCTTCATTATCTTATTTTTCAACTTTTGCCCTATCAATATTTCTACTCCGTTGTTTTCACCACTCTTGATTTCCCCGACTAAAAGAGCGGTATAATCTCCACTTTCTATCTCCCCATTCTCTCCCCATCTCATTTCACACAAACTGAGGGCATCTAATCTCTTTCTTTTCATCTCCTGTTTTGCATTCTGTGACTTTCCTGCTTGTAGTAGTGTCCTCACATTCCCTGTTCCAATTCTTATCTTTCCTCCATTCACTGTCCCTTTCTTCCTTTCAAATATGTCTTCTCTCAATGTGTTCTCATCCCGGAGATCCGAATGAGAGGAAGTTTTAACTCTGGAATCTTTCACATGGAGAGACATTCCATGTACTGCTTGGGAATGTGATGTGGTATATTCCCGCTACTTTCCACATAGGCAGTAGGATGCCCAGCCAAAAGTAAGCCACTCACCTGAGTCACTCACATTTATACTCAAGCCACCCAATGGTGTGTGACAGAGGGCACTTTACGTGCCACTGTCATTACCTCCCTTTCCTGTTCCAGTCGCGTATGGTTCGCAGGAAGAAAGCCTCCATGCTCACTCAAATCTCTCTAATTTTACATTTGTGATCTCCTCGGGAGGTATAAGTAGGGGGAGCAATATATTCGATATCTCATCCAGAAATGCACCCTCTCAAAACCTGGACAGCAAGCTACACCGCAATGCAGAGCGCCTCTCTTGCAGAGTCTGCCACTTGAGTTTGTTAAACATCTCCATAATGCTATCACGCTTGCTAAATAAGCGCCAAATAGCCACCCCTCTGGGGTTTAGTTGCTACTTGTACTCTTTTTGTACCTAAAGAGAAAAGGTGCCTCTTCCGCCAGCTCTACCGTACCAAAGTCCATCTTCTCCACCTTCGGTGCCGTTGAGGTAACATGAGTGCCACTAAAATACCCTTCATTGACTTGTAATTTAAGTTTAGGAAGGAAGGAATTTGCAATAAGATGGATCTGGTAAGTAATGTAGGTAGGGGTTAGTGATAATGAATCCTGTGCAAGGAGGAAGGTGAGTGCAGATGCAATGTCGCGATGAGGCAACCACTATTTGTTCTTACACCTTCCAGACTATTTGTGTCGAATATTGCAGGGCGACTTCTCTGTAACAGTCTGAGCAGGCGAAATTAATTCTGTATTGATAATTCTGTGAATATAATCCAGTTTCTTATTGGCTTGTTGCTGTGAATTTTGTCTGTGTTAACTGTAAAGACAATTTGTGACGTCACATATTATTTGCCTTTTCATTACTAGTTTTGCTTTGCCAACAAGGCTATCTTAGCTTGGCATGCCAGTGCTGTGCAGTATGGGATTTATTCCACAGATGTGCTCTTGTGCACTTCAAGAGGGTCCATGTAGTTGTCAGTTGACTGAATCCTCTTTACATGAAATCCTAACAGGTACTATATCCTTTGCAGAAAACACCCAAAGTTGCTTCAATTGGGTCTTTTGTTCAGGGCATGGAGAGAACAGAATTTTCCACTGTGGAGATTAGTTACACTTAGGGTCTTGAAAATGTATAATCTATTTTTGGCAAAATTTACATTTAAATTTTTTAATTTGTAAATGATTAGACATGAAAATTTGAAATGATGTCACACCACCCTTCATGCCAGGAGACAAAACATCAACGCTCTGCATTTGGCTATTAAAGAAAAAATGGTTTTTGGGAAGCTTTTCCACTGGAATGTTTGCGTTTGCAAAAACTTCAAGAATTTAATTTATTTTTCCCTTCTGCTTGTTTTTTGCTCTATTTAAGATATCAGCAAATGACTGTTTCTGTTGAGAAGAAACAGCATTCTCCCACCCGTGAATGGAGCGCTTCCCTGATTTAAGATGTTTCTTGACATTATTTTGCTTTTCTCACCTAATTTTGTAATTGAAATCTGCAGAAAATAGAGTTTTGACATTTTGTGGACTTTCATAACCATACAGTCCACTACCTGACATATCCATCCACGCACATATCCATCCACACATACAGACACAAGCTTGTCTCTGTATGTGTGGATGGATATGTGCGTGTGTGCGAGTGTATACCTGTCCTTTTTTCCCCCTAAGGTAAGTCTTTCCGCTCCCGGGATTGGAATGACTCCTTACCCTCTCGCTTAAAATCCACTTCCTTTCGTCTTCCCCTCTCCTTCCCTCTTTCCTGATGAGGCAACAGTTTGTTGCGAAAGCTTGAATTTGTGTTTATGTTTGTGTTTGTTTGTGTGTCTATCGACCTGCCAGCGCTTTCGTTCGGTAAGTCACCTCATCTTTGTTTTTATATATAATTTTTCCCACGTGGAATGTTTCCTTCTATTATATTGATTTGATATTCTGTATGCTTGTATTTTGTTCACAAGACAACAGTGTAAAACTGTGTCAAATACCTTCTGGAACTTGAGGAACAAGGCATAAACCTGGGTTACCTAGCCTTTGCTTGTTGACAACACACTAGCTTAATCTAAATCTGTGTAGAAACAACTTTGTAACTAAAATTATACTCACTGCTAGTCCACATTTCCATCCCCATTTGTCAGTGGAGCTCAATAAATTAACATTTCCAATCTTTCTCAGTCCCCAGCTTCACATTCACATGTTTTGAATATTTCATCTTCCAGTAAGTGCAGCCATTATGTTTACTTTTACTCAGTGTACAGTAAGTCAATGTCTGACAAAACTCACCATTTTTTAAATATTTCTGTTTTCTATTTTTTTTTCACTAATGCAATGGGGCACACATCATGAAACAGAAGATCTTCACTTGTGAAGAATCATATACTTTTTTCCTTGGCATGTGTGAAGTAGTGACAGTGATAAATATGTTTAATAATCTCATCACTTCATAGAGTACTGTAAATAGAGTATAATTGCTATAATTGGGGTATCTTTTTATTTGCAGGGTTAAAAAGCCTGACGAGTTCAATCGACCTCGCATACCTGTATCAGAACGTAAGATTAAACGAAGCAGAGCATTCATCTCAAAGAAGGTATAATATTTATGATAGGTTTTTGTTTCCAGCGGCAAGTACCTGATTCTTTTTTTTTTCTCAGTATTAAACTTTTATTTTCATCTGTGATGTTTCAGACCAATAAACGTAAGAAAGGTACAATAAAAAATAAGCCTATTGTTATAAAGGGCAAAAAGCCAGCTTCTCGTCAAGCATCCTAGTATGGAGACATGAACCTTTGCCTGCCTTCACAGTGTGCCTGAGCCAACAAGACATACCACAGTACTGTTATAAAGTCTGAACATTTTTGTTGATAAAAATTGTTGAATATTTTTCATTGTATTTATTGACTATTTCTAAGTCACAGACTTTTCAAGAATGAACAATAAAATCATTACAGCTTTTTTTCCTTTTATTTTAATAGAAATGCATGTTTCTAAAATTAGAGAGCTGATTCGTTATTTTCCTCAAATATTGAGGATTCAAATTTTGTTTTGTCATTTTTTAATTATTATTTTGTGTCTTTGCTTTTGACAGTGGGTTTATTTACTTCAGTACAGGCATTATGTTTCATTGCATTACATCTCATTGTCTTGAATCCTTGATCATTATCAAAAGGCCCATATAATTCTTAGGACAAACTTAAGTGATTTTATAATTACAAATCATTTGTGGATTACCAACAATCTATCTAAATTCTCAGGGCCTGTAAATTTCACCCTGTGTTAGTAGCATATTGGTTTTAAGAAAACCAGAGTTACATATGTGAAAGCACAGAAAATATGATTTAATTTGCCTTTGTTTTTTTGTGCATAAAGTGAAACAGTTCTGTGGCATGGCTTACACTTTTTAATGCAGTTGTTTGTAGGGAGCAGAAATGCACTGCCTATTTAAATATATTTTACTGGCTGAAACATCGTGTACTCCTTTTGACAACACGAAAACTGACTGCAGTTTTTATTAACTGTATTAGCATCTCAATGGAGCTGGTTTTATTATGACATTAATGACTTTTGTAATATTGTCATAACAGCATGAACTAATTTCATTGTTTTGTGAGCCTGTCATAAAATAGATTCTTGGTTATTCTTTGGGATAGCATCTACTTTGTACATCTCGGTGAAACACGGAATTTATTACTCGAGAGGAGTTTTTTGTATTGTTTGTTAAATAGTGAGCACATTAAATGAATAAAAGAAAATTTTGTTATTTTGTGGTTACATAGCTGTTGTCATTTTCTATGCCATATTTGACAACTATTTAATCACTCAACAGTATACATGCATTTGTTTCACTGTCCCAGCGTGTGACTTTACCCAAAACATGAATTAACTGTAAGTCAACTACTTCTATTGAATGTTGTTTGTAGAAACAATTTATATAATTCACAAATGTATGTGTGTGCTAGTAATAGTGTTCTTTTCTTCTCATTTGAACACCGATTGGGGTGGCAGATCACTAGCCTTTAATATCAAGTACTGGATGGTAGACGACATAAAAATTAGGGATGACTGCTTGTTTTTAAGCCTTGTTTCTCTGAGCAGGTGGTTTCAGAAAACAGATCTGGACACCTTTCTGATGCCACACACTCATTCATACTACAGGAGAGAGAGAGAGAGAGTGAGTGAGTGTGTGTGTGTGTGTGTGTGTGTGTGTGTGTGTGTGTGTGTGTGTGTTCTTGAACCCTATTACTTTAATGTTTGCAAATAGGTCGCCATCAGAGAGGGAGCTTGGATTGGTGAATGATGGGTTTTGAAACTGGCTATGCCCCTTTTGAGAGGAACCATTCCAGCTATTATCATAGGCAGTTTAGGTTATGTCATGGAAAACCTAAATCTGCATGGCAATTTGAACTACACTTGTTAGAGTGACTGTTTTGTGATGGTTGCCCATACTAGTATATGTGGTATCTGGTAGAACTGAACATTTATTTCCACATAAAACACATCTATACAGGGTAGCTTGCAAGCGTGGAAAGCTGAACAGTCAACTGTTAAGAGAGGCATGGAATCGTCTTATATCACTAATGTCGAAGAGTAACTGTAATGACAAATACTAGTCACATGGAATGTTTATATACCATTGTACACTCACATTTGTGAGGATGGAATGAGATGCTACATGACTCCTCCCCTAGTGCTAAGAATATCGCAGACACGTCACCCTGCAGGTGTTACCATTGCTTTCTTGAAACTTGGCATTGTGCCACTGGAGCCAGTAGTTCCAGCAGGATGTGAGGTACTAGTCTTCCCTATCGTTTTCTTCTCCAAGGTGCCTGGTGTCCATAGTGTCTTGTGGTGGCTGTGGGGTAAGGGGACATTTTCTGGTGCTACATTCGTATCTCCTTGTTCTCCTCCTGCAGTCCTTGCTGCATCCAATGCGTGAAAAAATGCAGCTTCAGTCTTTCTATTGTGACAGTGGTAGGTATATCATTTACTCTAATCTGGAATGTGTGGCCACCTCTGCTAATCACCAGATACGGTCTATTGTATGGTGGCTGCAACAGCTTCCGTACTGCATCATTGCATATGAAAATGTGTGCAGATTTCAAGATCTGCGAACACAAACTTGTCTCCCAGCCTGACTTCTGGGCGCCATTGATCAAAGCTGGCGTATGTGTTCTTGTAATCTAGCAGCAAAATCTGATGCATCGACTGTATTGTCCGCCATGCTGTGCAAGAATTCTCCTGGCAGATGTAGCGTTTGCCCATACACTGGCTCTGCTGCCATAGCTTTTAGATTGCTTTTGAATGCGCTTCATGCCTAATGCTCTGAAAAGGTAGGCTTCAAATTGTTGTCCTTGGTCTGTGGCGATCCAACCACAAAAAAAAAGTCTCCTTCATGGGAAATGTTTCAGGCCACCTGGTAAATTGGTCCACAAATGTAAGACAATAATTATGGCCTTCTGAGCCTATGAGTGGGCCTACAATATCAACGTGCACATGTTTGAAACATTGATTCGATGGCAGAAATGCGCCAAGCAGTGCTCTGACATGCAGTGTGATCTTGTTCCCTTGGCATGCAATTCATCGCCTGACAAATGTTTTGCAATCTGCGTGCATTCCAGGCCAGACGAAACTTTGTTTGACCAGTCTAATAGTGGCTCGTACTCTGGATGTGCCAGATTGTGTACTGATGCAATTGGGTGTGCTCGGATGCATTGCGGCACAAATGGACATGCTTTCACTCCAGATATGTCACAATACAATTGAACGTTTGCTTCAGACATTGCAACACATTGTAACTTCAGTTGTCCTGGTTGTTTCAACAAATCTTGTAACTCATTATCAAGTTGCTGGGCCTCTGCGAGGGCATCAAAATCAATGGTAGCCATTACAGCTTCAACATGTGACCATGTTTCTACTGTCGCATTCACAGCCCCTACACATGATAGCACATCCGCAAGTATGTTCAGTTTCCTTTGTATATAAACAATGCAGGTGGTGAATTGGCTAATGTAATCTAAACGGCATGGTTGCCTCAGCAATGCTTTCTCAGCATACAGTAGCGGCTTGTGACCTGTATAAAAAGTGAACTGTCAGCCGTCTAGTAAATGCCTGAATTACTTGACTGCGACGTATGCTGCTAGCAGTTCGCGGTCATAGGCTGCCCAATGTTGCGGTGAAGGTGACAACTTCTGACGGAAGAATGCTATGGGCTGCCAACAACGCTCGACCTGTTATTGCAGTACAGCGCCAACGGCTGTAGACGAGATATCAACCATAAGTGCAAGTGGAGCCTGTGCCATGGGGTGTGCTAATTGTGCAGCCTCTGCAATTGCTGTTTTTATGGCTCAAAACGTATCGTCTGCTTCGCTTGTCTAATGAAACTTGTTATTTTTCTTTGGTGTGCCCTTAAGACATTCATTCAGGGGCACTGTTATCAATGCATAATTGTATACAAATCTTTGGTAAAAATTTATGACCCCTAAAAATGGGTGTAGGATTGTAATGGCACAAGGATATTTTTTTATGACTTCCACTTTATCGTGCGGCAGTCGAATACAATGCACGTCTACCGTGTAACCTAGATATTTCACTTCTTTCGCTCCAAAAGTACACTTTGAAGGATTAATTACTAAGCATTGTGTGCATAAATGATTAACTATCAGAGCCAGATGATGTACATGGTCTTCTTCCATCACAGACATCACAAAAATATCATCTATGTAAACATAACAGAAGTCGAAATTCCTTGTGATCTCATCCATGAAATGTTGAAATGTCTGTGCTGTGTTGCACAGGCCAAAAGGCATCCTAGTGAACTCGAATAGACCGAAAGGTGTGGTCACTGCTGTCTTGAGAACATTTTCTGTGACAACAGTGATCTGATAATATGCCCAGTCTAGATCGATAGTGGAAAATATAGCTTTACCATGAACAGTGGCAGAGAAGTGTTCTATATGTGGCCCCGTGTACAGATCTGGGATGGCCCTCGCATTGATCTCTCGGTAATTGCCACAGGGATGCCATTCGTTCTTCTTCTTTGGTGCCACATGGATTGGGGCTGCCCAGCTGCTACTCGAAACTCTGCAAATGCCCACTGACAGCATGCTGTGGAATTCCTGCTTCACCACTCGCAACTTCTCTGGCATCAAACGTCTAGGCTTATCATGAAATGGCGGGCCTGGCATGGTCAAAATGCACTGTGCCATTGTGTGTTTAACTGGCGGGGGAGTAGGCGACTGCTGCATGATTTTGGAAAATTCTTTTAGTAATCATGTGTACGGTGCATCTTCTGCTATCGTACGTATTTTCATTGAAGTGATGAAACACACCTTCTCTGGAGTATGCAAGTTTGTAGTGCAATTGATCAGCTGCTTGCGTCGGAGATCAGGTATTAGATCATAAGAGGATGAACAATCAGCTCCTATGTGATAGGCTGCACTGTATCAACTACTGTGAAGCACCACTGAAATGTATGGTGTAGGTTAAGCAACGATGTGACCTGAATATATGTTTTAATCTTAAAAGTTGTTAACAGCAAACAGACAAGAATTGTTGCAGGTCTGGCGTGGAACACGTACACTTCTACCCCCGTGATGTCCACTAGGTATTGTACGTTTGTGTTGCGGTCAGTGACAAAAAGTTAACATGCATTACTGGTATGAGTAGTTGTTGCTGCTGTTTTCTGCTTCATGTTTCCACTTGCATGGTGGTGTATGCTTTCATGCGTCATTACCGAATTTCGTGTGGTACCAACACAAATTTTGTGCCGATGGCGAGAGGTTACAACTTGACGACTGGCGGCACAGTCGATGATGTGTGTGCCTCATTTGTAATGCAACTATTTGCACAGTAAGCTGCACTGATGGCAACTGGAGCAATGCTAGTGTTGCTGCAGACATATGCTTTGGCCATGCTGTCAGTGTTGACACGTTTGTTGCAGAATACATCTCAACGATCTGCCCATTGTGTGCGCTAGTGGATTTAAACCACCCGTGCACACTGTGAGATTTTTTGAGAGTCAGTGGGTAATCGGGGCAGCCAAATATTGCGCAGCATGTCGTCACTCACTATGCTGCTTGCCAGTGTATGCAAATGGTGTAAAAGTTGCCGATCTCCTCAGTCCATAAAATTTTCTCTAGTCACTTCGCTTCTGATTGTGATAGGCGCATCACTGGTGCCTTCTTAATTGACACAGATCGTTTGGCATTGGGTGGTGCAGCAAGGATATCTTGTACCTCAACAGCTAAGTCTTCTGTTAGTGTCAACAGCTAAGTCTTCTGTTAGTGCTGCGACTACATAGCTATACTATATTTTGTCTGCTGCTATCTGTGCAAGGACAAACTGGCTTTCGAGCTGTGTAAACCACAACACCGGGTTGTGTTGCCAGAACAACAGGGTCTAATTGTAAACCTATTAACTGTGCTGCTTGTTGCTGGCTCTGTGGTGACTGGCAGATTGTCCGTTTTCGTGTGAGAACGAGCGCAGTGCGGCTGACGCGGAAGTAATGAACATTCACATTATGGTGTGATGCGGAACCTCTGAAGTCAACGTGGTCATGTTGTTGTATTATTGTCAGGGCCACCAAATATGTGGTAGGTAGTAGAATTGAATGTCTATACATGATAGCTTGCATGTGTGGAAGACTGAACAGTTAACTGTTAAGAGAGGCATGGCATTGTCTGTATCAGTAATGTCCAATAGTAACTTTAAAGACAAATACTAGTCACATGGAATGTTTATATACCACTGTACACTTGCGTTTGTGGGGACAGAATGAGATGCTACACATAATTCCAGAAAGACAACCTGGATCCAAACAGCCTCAATCTAATGTTATCTTCTAAGACACATTTGAAGACAAGTCATAATTGTGGATGTCAATGACAGGTAAGTAATAGTAAGAAGACATTTGGAGTGTCAACTTCCAAGTGCTAGGGAGTAGTGAAGTAGTGCCTGGCTACTCAACAGGGAAGAAATTGGATCTGCTGAAGCTGATCACTATATCAGATTGTTTTCTCTGCAGATGGTTTCACAACAGTATCTAGAGCCCAGTTGTGTTGCGTATTTGCCTTCATACATTCACTGTCCTAATCTGCTACAATCATAAGTCTAAGCTGGGCACCAGAAAACTACAGCCTGGGAGCCAAATCTGGCCTGCCACATCCTTTCTACGGCCTGAAAGTTAAGAATGGATTTTACATTTTCAAATTCTTAAAAATTTGAAGTGTGAAAACACAGAATGAAATGAGAAAATGATGTGAAAGTAACACATATTTCAGCGTCTATGAAGCTGGATTGTCATAATGTTACATCTTTAAATACGTATTGCCACTGACTGGTAATGCGCTCTACGGTTGACCTGTGAGGTGAGTGTTTGCAAGAAAATGTGTGTTTTGTGGTTCTTCATACAGGAAGCTAGCTGAGTAAGCCACGACTCTGCACTGCCACTTTGGTGACCTGCCATTTTAGTAGTACCTGTGTATCGCTGTTCTGTAACATTCTGTTCTTATTTCTACTACAAGTGCATTTTCATAATGTTGCTGTCAAAACCACAAAAGAAGATAAGAATGGACTTTGAATGTCATGCTTTTATAGCAGAGTGGGCTGGGAATTATTTTGTTACTGATTTAGTTGGCATTGTGTATATTGTGCATTGACACTATAGTTGTACTAAAAGAGTACAATATGTACCAGCATTACCAGGCTAAGCATTCAGCACAATATTCCCAATTTATTTGGAAAGAATGGCTAAAAAAATTAGAAACTTTGGAACAGGGTATGTCACTACAATGCAACTAAGGTAAGTTTACAAATTTCTCATTTGTTAGCCAAGCAGTAGAAACTGTTTACTGATGATAAGTTAATTTTATCATGTCTGATTATAACAGCCAAAGAAATATGTCCTGAGAAAATAGTTTTGTATTTCTAAATCAAACAAGTGAACCTCAGCAGCCAGAGATGGAGGTTGTGTGTGTCAGTCGTGTTGCGTCACGTGCATGAGTGCGCACGTGTGTGTGTGTGTGTGTGTGTGTGTGTGTGTGTGTGTGCGTGTATTTATTTTTGATGAAGGCCTTCCTGGACAATCTGACAATCTATTTCTTGAGCCTATCTGCAACTCAGCATCTCTGCTATATGGTGAGTAGCAACTATCCTTTTCATAATATCATTTATTTAATTCTATTAGCCTTTCCCCAAGAACAATTGAGAATATTGGCAGCAACACTAGTAACCAATTAATTAACAAGGCAAATGATTTCAAGTGGTTTTCCCTGGCTCTTGAGGAGTTAATAGAGATTACAGATACTGCTCAGTTGCTGCTGTTTATTTGAGGAGTCAATGCTGACTTTGAAGTGACTGATGAATTAGCTTGTATGAGTAGTCTGCATGGAACTATTTGGCAAAAATATTTTGAAAGCTCAACAAACATTAATGAAGTACAGCCTGCAATAGAATCAGCTTACGATGTGTCCTGACTGATTATGGTAAAAAAATGTGTGTGGAATGGACAAAGGCTTTGTTGGACCCATTTACAAAGCTTATGAAAATAAAGGATGATCAAAACCTATGGTTATTCACTGCATTACTCATCAGCAGGTACTCTGTGGCAAATATGTGAATCTACCATATGTTTTAGGAGCAGTTGTGTCAGTGGTGAACTTCATTTGTTCTTGTGGACGCTCAGAAGTGGATTTCGTGACTTGATCCACCATACACCAGTTCGATGGCTAAGCGATGGTAAAGTTTTGTTATGATTTTTGAATTCTAGGCAGAGATTATCATTTTTCTATGTGAAGAAGAACTGCCATAAACCACTATTATTGAATACAGAATGACACTGAGTATAAGCTGTTGCTGCCAATATCATAGGATTTCTTAATGGATTCAATTTGAAATTAAGAGACAAAACAGTGGGAATAAGTGAAACCTAAACTGCGATAAAGGTAGCTTGGCAACAACTGGCTATGATTGAGTGACAAACCATTTCAAGCATTTCCCATGCTGTTAAATACTGCAAGAAGTAGTGAAATCTCCATTCCCTTACAAATTTGCAAGAGATACATTTTCTGAGCTCAAAGAACAGTTCCAACAATATTTCATGGGTCTTGGAGCAAGTGCAGAAGACATTTCTATATTTGAGACTCCATTTGGGTGTACCATTCAGAAACTTCCACCTCACTTCTATTTGGAAGTGATTAATCTGCAGTGTGACAACATGATAAAAGGCAAATTTCAAGAGAAGAATCCAACAGAATTCTGTAAGTGTCTTGCAGGTGCCCAATATGTTGGGACTAAGATCACAGTTATTTAATTAGTTACATGGATCATGTTTCACAATAGAGCATAATGATGTGGAATGAGTCAGTTTAATTCAAACTGCAAATTAATTTGTACATATACATAAGTTAATGGAAACTCCAGGTAGGAATATCAAACACGTAAAAAAAAAAGAAAAAAAAGACGAAAAAGACAGATTGCTACTTACTGTAAAGAAGACACGTTAAATTGCAGACAGTCACAATCAAGACACTTAAAGCTTTTGGCCACTGGCTTAATCATCAAAAGAGAAATGCACACCTCATGTACACATGACTGCCAACTCCAGCATCTTGGGTCAGAAAGCAACTATCATGTGAGATGCAAGCAGTAATCTGGAGGGTAAGGGATAGTAGTATACAGGCGAGGAGAGAGATGAACGCTGTCTGGTGGAGTGTGCAGGGTCTAGACTGCCAGTAGGTGCAGTGTCAAGAGATTGTGGGGCAGGGAGGTGAGGAAGAAAAGAGCGTAAAAGGAGAGGAGGAGGAAAAGATGGGCACATGCATTGGCAGAGGGCTGCAAATAAACAGAGTGAGAGACAAGAATGGGGAGGAGATGACAGGACAGAAAGGATGAAAACTGTTGGTTGGAGGGTATGGGGACAGTATATATTACCATAGGTTGAGGCCTGGATGATTACAGCAATGGAGAACGTGTTGTAAGGATAACTCCCATCTGTGGTGTTCAGAAAAGCTGGTGATGGAGGGAAGGATTCAGGTGGCTCGGTTAGTGAAGCAGCCATTGAAATCAAGTATGTTATGTTCAGCTGCACGTTGTGCCACAGGGTGATATCTACTTTGCTCTTGACCACAGTTTGGCAGTGGCTGTTCATGCTGGTTGGTAGTCATATCAATATAAAAAGCTGTACAATGAATGCAGTAGAGCTGGTAAATGACATGGCTGCTTTCACAGGTGGCCCGGCCCCTGAAGGGTTAGGATAAACCTGTGAGAGGACTGGAACAGGAAGTGCTGGGTGGTTGGTTGGGTAGGTCTTGCACTGGGTCTTCCACAGTTATATGATCCTTGTGACAAGAGGTTGGGATTGGGAGTGGCATAGAGATTGACTAGGAGATTGTGTAGATTGGGGGGGTGATGAAAACCAGTTAGGAAGGGTGGGGAAGTATCATGGGTAGGATGTCCGTTATTTCAGGGCATGGTGATAGGTAATCAAAGCCCTGGTGAAGGATGTGGTTCAGTTGTTCCAGTATGGGGTGGTAACATCGAGTGTGTCACGGGAAATGGCACAGGATATCTGTTTGCGGACTAGATAGCACCTATCTGTTGGTGACACCCATAGCATACTGAACAAGGGAGTTCTTAACACTGCAGATACACCATCCCTGGTTGGCCAGGCTGCATGGGATGGATTTTGTGGTGTCAAGGGGGATTTTGTGGTGTCAAGAGGATGACAGCTGTCAAATTGCAGGTACGGTTGATGGTAGGAATCTGAACAGAGGTGCAGATGGAACCATCAGAGAGGAGGTGAATATCGAGGAAGGTGGCACACTGAGTTGAGGAGGACCACATGAAGCGGATGGGAGAGAAGGTGTTGAGGTTACGAAGGAACAAAGATAGGGTGTCTCGGCCCTGAGTCCAGATCATGAAGAAGTCATCGGTGAACCTGAAACAGACTAGGGGTTTGGTGTTTTGGGAGGCTAGGAGGGTGTCCTGTAGATGGCCCATAAAAAGGTTAGCATAGGAGGATGCCATGCAGGTGCCCATGGCTGAGTCATGAATTTGTTTGTATACCTTCCCTTCTAATGAGAAATAGTTGTGGGTTAGAATAAAGTTAGTTAGGTGTATGAGGAATGAGGTAGTGGGTGTGGAGTTTGAAGGACATTGAGAAAGGAAGCGTTCAATAGCAGTAAGACTATGGTCATTGAGGAATGTTGGTGTATAGGGAGGTGGCATCAACAGTGACTAGTAGCAATCCAGGAGGTAAAGGGGTGGAAACAGTGGAGAGTCGTAGAAGGTAGTAGTTTGTGTCTTTGATGTGGGAGGCTAGATTATGGGCAATTGGCTGGAGGTATCAGTCTATGAGTGCTGAAATCCTTCCAGTGAGGGCACAATAACCAGCCACAATGGGGTGTTCAGGATTTTTGGGTTTTTCGATTTTGGGGAGTATGTAGAAGGTGGATGTGTGGAGGGAAATGGATTCAGGGGAGATGTTCTGTGGAGGGCCTAAGGCTTTAAGCGGGGATTGGAGTCTTTTCTGGACTTTTGGGAGGGAATCACTCTGACTAAGTCTATAGGTGGAAGAATCAGACAATTGGCAGAGGTCTTCTGTCAGGTAGTCACTGCGATTCATACAATCATTGGTGGAAGCTTTGTCTGCAGGTGGGATGATTAGGTCAGAATTTGTTTTGAGATTGTGTATGGCTGTTCATTCTTCTACTGAAAGTTTGGTGTTCTGAGGAAGGGACCTGGGGAAGGATGGACAGGCTAAGTTGGAGGCTGGAAGGTGACCAGCAGAGGTTTACGTGGGAGGGGGGGGGGGGGGAGGTTACAGCTGGATGGTGGTATGAACTAGAAGAGGCAGGGTTCAGTGTAGGAATTAGGCTGATTTTGGTTTTGGGGGGATTGGCAGCAAAGAAGTGTAGGTCTTCGAAAAGTCCAGCATGGCTAAATTTGGGTGTAGGGCTCAAGGTGAAGCCTTTGGATAGGACTGAAACATCTGTGCAACTGAGGGTTTTGTTGGAGGGTTGGTAGGGAGTTTCGGGGGACGTGGAAAGTTGAAAAGGTCAGCTAGGCAAGGTTTAGCTGCCATTGAGGTGTAGACGAGGAGGAACACTGTGGGTACTATAGGGGTGTGATAGCATTGCCCCACGGAGGCAGTTGGATGTCAGCAGGTTGGGTAATTTTTGGAGGTGGTGTCTGGAATGCTCCTCCAGGTGCTGCAGAGCAAGGGATTCAATTACTGAGACGTGATGTATGTCATAGGGATTGAAGAATAATCGTACCTTACTGAGAGAGCAGAGGTGGTTCTGGGATGCCTGTGCTATGGATATATGTTTTTGCAGTACCAGGTTTGTGAGGGCTAGGGATTGGTGGAATCTGAAAAGGTGTAGATCACTGTGAAAGGAGGGGTGGGATCCAGAGAAAGGAATCTTTAAAGTTAAGCAATTTGGGGGAGGGATTCCATGGGTTAGGCAACTTTTGAGAAACAGGATGTGGTACTGGGCTTTGGAAAGGGATAATTTACCAAACTAGTGCAGAAAGATGGAGAAAGGGAAACCATTTAAAACTACACACACACACTCCTGGATCCCTACTCGTTACTGCTGACGTCACCTCCCTATACACCAACATCCTTCAGACTCCATAAACAGTACCTCATTGCTCATACACCTCACTATCTTTATCCTAACCACAACTACTTCTCATCTGAAGGTAAAGAATATAAATAAATCCATGGCACGGCCATAGGCACCCTCCTATGGCAACCTTTTTATGGGCCATCTAGAGGACACCTTCCTAGCCTCCCAGAACACCAAACCCCTAGTCTGGTTCAGGTTATTGATGATACCTTCATGATCTGGGCTCAGGCCCAAGACACCCTATCTTTGTTCCTTTGCAACCTCAATACCTTCTCTCCCATCCGCTTCGCGTTGTTCTCCTTAACCCAGCGTGCCACCTTTCTTGATTTTGACACCTCCTTCTCTCTGATGGCTCCATCCCCACCTCTGTCCACATTAAACCTGCTTTTTGACAGCTGTCATCCTTCCCATATGGCATGGCTCTCTGAGGATGGTGTATCTGCAGTGATAAAAACTCCCTTGCTCAATATGCTGAGGTTCTCAATGAGGCCTTCACAGACAGACACTACCCCACACCTAGCCTGCAAACAAAGCTTCAACATTAGTTTTTCATGTTTATATTAGTTCTTTCATAGATAGCAAATTATGCAATAATGGTGGCAAAAAGTATAATTGTCGTAAAAAAAGTGTGAAGTGAGCTCTTCACTAATTTCTCACATAATCGACTTCACTACGGAAAGGTCAAAGTACTCGACGGAACTTGTATTCAGCCAGGTAACCAATGAAATGTTCAGTGCACAGCAGTGAAACTCACTATCGTGCTTGTCAGAAATATTCAGCTGCTGCAATTTAAGCTATACTCTTAGGATCCTGCCTAACCACTCGCACAGAAAAACAGCAAAAAATTTTTTATGTCCAGCAATATAAGTGAAACTGTACATATTATTGCGCCATATTTTCCCAAATTCAAAGTTCACTTCCAGTCCACTCTAAGTGCTACTATGGTCTCAGTTTCTGTATCATAGCATGGGCATCACACTTCTTATATTTGGTGTTCTGTGTTGAGAAACTATTATGCTGTATTTGGTGAATTCGTATTTATTCTTTTATAATACCAAACTGTGCCGTGTACTTGACACTGCGCATTAAAGACCTTTCCAAAATGGGTTGTTTTGTAGCTGGGAGTGACAAGAAGTACTACACCAGCATATAACACCTTTACCATTCAAACGAGTGTTACGTTGTACAGCTCCGAGGGAAAGTATATTATCACTTCATAAGGAAAAAATACTTTCACTTGAGGTATAGTGTAATGTCACTCAGAAAAAAGTGCGTGTTCAACCCCCCCCCCCCCCCCCCCCCAAAAAAAAAAGAGTGTGTTCTTAACTGGTAAATCTGGGAAATTTTTTTTTTTTTCTTGTCGACGTATACACCCTGGTCCAGGATTGTTGGGTTTGTGGATTTTGGGGAGCATGTAGAAGGTGGGCATCATAGGGGTGAGGATGGAAATTGCTTCAGGGAAGAGATTCTGGGAAGGGCCTAAGGCTTTAAGCAGGAATTGGAGGTTGTGTTGGACTTTTGGAAAGGGATCAGTCTGACAGAGTTTATAGTTGGAGGACTCACATAATTTGAGGGAGCCTTCTGTCAAGTACTCACTGCAATTCATACCAACAGTGGTGGAAGCTTTGTCTGCAGGCAGGATGATCAGGTCAGGATTTGTTTTGAGGTTATGTATGGCTATTCTTTCTTCTACTGAAAGGTTGGTGTTCTGAGGAAGGGACCTGGGGAAGGATGATGAGGCTAAGCTGGAAGTAAGGAATTCCTGGAAGGTGACCGGCATGTGGTTTTGTGTGTGTGTGTGTGTGTGTGTGTGGGGGGGGGGGGGGGGGGAGAGATCACGGTTGGGTGGTGGTGTGAACTGGAAGAGGTAGGGTTCAGTTTTGGAATTGGGGTGGTTTTGGTTGTGGTGGCAAAGAATTGCTTCCATCGCAGGGATCAGAAGAAGGAGCGTGGGTCTTAGACACGTCCAGGATGGTTAAATTTGGGTGCAGGGCTGAAAAGTTGACACCTTTGGATAGGACTGATACTTCTGTGGAGCTGTGGGTTTTGGTGGGAGGGTTAACAATAGTGTTACAGGAATGTTTTGGCCCTAGATTTGATGCAGAGTTAGTAGGCAGAGTTTAGCTTCTATGAGGGCTGGACAGGGAGGATCTTTGTAGGTATGGCTGAATAGTGAAGCCCCGAGACAGCAGTAGGATGTTAGCAAGTTGGATAACTTGAGGTGGTGTTTGGAATGCTCCTCCAGATGCTGGAGAGCAAGAGATTTAATTTCAGGAAAGCATTCCAGACACCACCTCCATAAGAAGAGATTCTGGGAAGGGCCTAAGGCTTTAAGCAGGAATTGGAGGTTGTGTTGGACTTTTGGAAAGGGATCAGTCTGACAGAGTTTATAGTTGGAGGACTCACATAATTTGAGGGAGCCTTCTGTCAAGTCGGGCACACAGTTTTAATCTGCCAGGAAGTTTCATATCAGCGCACACTCCGCTGCAGAGTGAAAATCTCATTCTGGAAACATCCCCCAGGCTGTGGCTAAGCCATGTCTCCGCAATATCCTTTCTTTCAGGAGTGCTAGTTCTGCAAGGTTCGCAGGAGAGCTTCTGTAAAGTTTGGAAGGTAGGAGACGAGGTACTGGCAGAAGTAAAGCTGTGAGTACCGGACGTGAGTCGTGCTTCGGTAGCTCAGTTGGTAGAGCACTTGCCCGTGAAAGGCAAAGGTCCCGAGTTCGAGTCTCGGTCGGGCACACAGTTTTAATCTGCCAGGAAGTTTCATATCAGCGCACACTCCGCTGCAGAGTGAAAATCTCATTCTGGAAACATCCCCCAGGCTGTGGCTAAGCCATGTCTCCGCAATATCCTTTCTTTCAGGAGTGCTAGTTCTGCAAGGTTCGCAGGAGAGCTTCTGTAAAGTTTGGAAGGTAGGAGACGAGGTACTGGCAGAAGTAAAGCTGTGAGTACCGGACGTGAGTCGTGCTTCGGTAGCTCAGTTGGTAGAGCACTTGCCCGTGAAAGGCAAAGGTCCCGAGTTCGAGTCTCGGTCGGGCACACAGTTTTAATCTGCCAGGAAGTTTCATATCAGCGCACACTCCGCTGCAGAGTGAAAATCTCATTCTGGAAACATCCCCCAGGCTGTGGCTAAGCCATGTCTCCGCAATATCCTTTCTTTCAGGAGTGCTAGTTCTGCAAGGTTCGCAGGAGAGCTTCTGTAAAGTTTGGAAGGTAGGAGACGAGGTACTGGCAGAAGTAAAGCTGTGAGTACCGGACGTGAGTCGTGCTTCGGTAGCTCAGTTGGTAGAGCACTTGCCCGTGAAAGGCAAAGGTCCCGAGTTCGAGTCTCGGTCGGGCACACAGTTTTAATCTGCCAGGAAGTTTCATATCAGCGCACACTCCGCTGCAGAGTGAAAATCTCATTCTGGAAACATCCCCCAGGCTGTGGCTAAGCCATGTCTCCGCAATATCCTTTCTTTCAGGAGTGCTAGTTCTGCAAGGTTCGCAGGAGAGCTTCTGTAAAGTTTGGAAGGTAGGAGACGAGGTACTGGCAGAAGTAAAGCTGTGAGTACCGGACGTGAGTCGTGCTTCGGTAGCTCAGTTGGTAGAGCACTTGCCCGTGAAAGGCAAAGGTCCCGAGTTCGAGTCTCTGTCGGGCACACAGTTTTAATCTGCCAGGAAGTTTCATATCAGCGCACACTCCGCTGCAGAGTGAAAATCTCATTCTGGAAACATCCCCCAGGCTGTGGCTAAGCCATGTCTCCGCAATATCCTTTCTTTCAGGAGTGCTAGTTCTGCAAGGTTCGCAGGAGAGCTTCTGTAAAGTTTGGAAGGTAGGAGACGAGGTACTGGCAGAAGTAAAGCTGTGAGTACCGGACGTGAGTCGTGCTTCGGTAGCTCAGTTGGTAGAGCACTTGCCCGTGAAAGGCAAAGGTCCCGAGTTCGAGTCTCGGTCGGGCACACAGTTTTAATCTGCCAGGAAGTTTCATATCAGCGCACACTCCGCTGCAGAGTGAAAATCTCATTCTGGAAACATCCCCCAGGCTGTGGCTAAGCCATGTCTCCGCAATATCCTTTCTTTCAGGAGTGCTAGTTCTGCAAGGTTCGCAGGAGAGCTTCTGTAAAGTTTGGAAGGTAGGAGACGAGGTACTGGCAGAAGTAAAGCTGTGAGTACCGGACGTGAGTCGTGCTTCGGTAGCTCAGTTGGTAGAGCACTTGCCCGTGAAAGGCAAAGGTCCCGAGTTCGAGTCTCGGTCGGGCACACAGTTTTAATCTGCCAGGAAGTTTCATATCAGCGCACACTCCGCTGCAGAGTGAAAATCTCATTCTGGAAACATCCCCCAGGCTGTGGCTAAGCCATGTCTCCGCAATATCCTTTCTTTCAGGAGTGCTAGTTCTGCAAGGTTCGCAGGAGAGCTTCTGTAAAGTTTGGAAGGTAGGAGACGAGGTACTGGCAGAAGTAAAGCTGTGAGTACCGGACGTGAGTCGTGCTTCGGTAGCTCAGTTGGTAGAGCACTTGCCCGTGAAAGGCAAAGGTCCCGAGTTCGAGTCTCGGTCGGGCACACAGTTTTAATCTGCCAGGAAGTTTCACCACCTCCATAAGTTATACAATCTGCTGAATCCTACTACCGCCCCTTGTAGAAGCTAAACCCTACCCAGCTGCCCTTTTCAACTTGCCACATTCCCTGAAACTTCCTACCTACTTTCCACCACATCCAGAGTCAAAACATTCCTGTAACACTGTTGTTAGCCTTCCCATCAAAACCCACAGCTCCACAGACATTTTAGTCCGATCCAAACACCTCACTTTTAACCCTACACCCAAAGTTAATCACAGTGGACTTGCCAAAGACCTACTCTCCTTTTCCCAGTCCTTGCAATGGAAGCACTTCTTTGCCACCAATCCCCCCAACCAAAACTACCCCAATTCCAACATTCCAGTTCATACCACCATCCAACCGTGATCCGCAGGTTAAGGTTCCACCACTGTTGTTATGAATTGCAGTGACTACCTGCCAGAAGGCATCCTAAAATTATATTACTCCTCTGCCTATAAATTCTGCCAGAGTAATCCCATCCCAGAAGTCCAACATAATGTCCAATTCCTGCTAAAGCCTTAGGTACCACCCAGAACCTCTCTCCTGAACCCATTTCCGTCCCGACCCCTGTGACACCCTGCACATCTAACTTCTACAAGCTCCCCAAAATCCACAAACCTAACAATCGTGGATGGTCCACTGTGGCTGGTTATTGTGCCCCCACTGCAAGAATTTCAGCACTCATTGACTTAACACCTCCAATCAACTGTCCGTAGTCTTGCCTCCCACATCAAAGACACCAACCACTTCCCTCACTGACTTGCCAGCATCCCCATTGCTTCACCTCCCAGATCCCTACTCGTAACAGTTGACACCACCTCCCTATACACCCACATCCCTCACACCCATGGTATTACTGCAACTGAACACTACCTTACCCAACGTCCTTCAAACTCCAAACCCACTACCTCATTATTCATACATTTTACTAACTTTATCCCAAGCCACAACTACTTCTCATTTGAAGGGAAGGTATCTAAACAAATCTGGGGCACAACCATGGGCATCCACATGGGAACCTACTATGACAACCTTTTTAAGGGTCATGCAGAGGAAGACCTTCCTAGCCTCACAAAACACCAAACTCCTTGTCTGATTCATGCTCATCGATGATATCTTCACAATCTGGACTCGGGCAAGACACCATATCTTCATTCCTGCACAACCTCAACACCGTCTCTCCCATCTTCAGGTGATCCCCCTCAACCCAGCATGCCACCTTCCTATATGTTGACCACCTCCTCTCTGATGGCTCCATCCGCACCTCTGTCCACATTAAACCCACCAACCACCAACAGTGTGCGCATTTCGACAGGTGCCATCCCTTTGACACCAAAACATCTCTCCCATACAGCCTGGCCGCCCAGAGACAGTGTATCTATAGTGTCAATAACTCCTTTGCTCAGTGTACTGAGGATCTCGTCAAGGAGACGGACTATTCCCTAGGCCTAGTCCACAAATAGATCTCCCGTGCCACTTCCCGTCACACACTCAATCCTCCCACCACCCCCAAGAACCAGCCACAAAGAGTGCCCACTTTGTCACCCAGACGGGAGCAACTGAACCACATTCTTCTCCAGGGCTTTGATTACCTATCATCATGCCCTGAAATGAGGGACATCCTACTTGAAACATTTCTCAACCCTCCTAAAGTGGTATTCTGTCACCCACCCAACCTCCACAACATTCTAATCTATCCCTATGCCATTCACAATCCCAACCCCTTTCCACAAGAATCTTATCCCTGTGAAAGACCCAGGTGCAAAACCCAGTACTTCCTATTCCAGTCCTCTCTCAGGTTTTTCCTACCCCATCAGGGACTGGGCCACCTGTGAAAGCAGCCATGTCATTTACCAGATCTGATGCAACCTTTGCACAGTTTTTTATATTTCTATATTGCTATGACTAACAACCAGCAGTCCACCAGCATGAATGGCCACCACCAAACTGTGGCCAAGAGCAAAGTAGGTCAATTTGTGGCACAACGTGCAACTGAATATAACATACTTGATTTCAATAGCTACTTCACTACCTGGGCCATCTGGATCCTTCTCTCCATCACCAGCTTTTATGAACTGCATAGATGGGAGATATCCTTACAACACGTCCTCTGCTCCTGTAACTATTCTGGCCTCGACCTATGGTAACATACTGTCCAAACAACTTCCACCCAACAGTTTTCACCCTTTTTGTCCTATCATCTCCTTTCCATTCTCGTCTCTCACACTGTTTATTTGCTGCCCTGTGCCAATGCACTCACCCATCTTTCCTCACTTCTCTCCTTTTACGCTCTTTCCTTCCCCACCTCCTGACAACGCGCCTTTTGGCATTCTATTCCTTGCACGCTCCACGAGAAAGCGTTCATCTGTCTCCCCACCTATACACTACTATCCCTTCACCTTCTTCTCTAGATTGTTGCTTGTGTCCCACATGATAGCTGCACTCCAGTGCGGTCATGTGTTGTTTATGAGGTGTGCTTGCTTGTGTGTATGAATGGTGTGTGTTGCTCTTTTGCTGATGAAGCCAGCCTGTGACCGAAAGCTTTACATAAATGTCTTTTAATTGTGCCTGTCTGCAACTTAACATGTCTTCTTTACAGTAAATAGCAATCGGTCTTTTCTTACATAGTTGATATATATGTAAGTTAATAATTCCTAATTCTTATATGGAATAGGAGTTGTCAAGGAGAAACTTTCCCAGATTGTTTTAAAATTTTACTTTCCTGTCTGCAAAAAAGTTTTGTTGTAGCATTGTGCACCATTTTTTGCTCTAAAGATGACCTTAAGGTGGTGTAATGAATGTCATTTTTCCTTCAGGTATTGTAATTATGTACATCATTGTTCCTTTTGAAATATAGTGGATTATTTATAACAAACTTCTTGAGGGAATAAAGATGCTGTGAAGCAGTAGTCAGAATGCCCACTTAAATGGATGTCTACAAGATGATCGTGGGTGAGCACCACACATTATTTTTACAGCACCTTTTGTGCTGTGGAGACTTCCTTTCTTTAAGATGAGTTGGCCCAGAATATTATTCAATATGACATTACTGAATGAAAATAAGCAAAATATATCAACTCCCTGATTTTTCTGTCCCCAAAATTTGCAACCATTCTAAGCACAAATGTGGATGAACTAAGTTGTTTTAGGAGTACCAAAATATGTTTTTTCAAATTTAAATTCTGGTCAATATAGATACCTAATAATTCTGAAGTATTCACCCTCTATATTATTTCCTTGCCATGTGCTACACTTAACTAGATGAGTGGAACTGATTATGCTGAGCCTTTTAAAATTGAGGGTGAGACCATTCACAGAAAATCAGTCAATGATACTTTAAGAACTTTGTTTACCATTTCTTCTGTTTCTGTATGTATACTTATATTGATTATGATACTAATGTCATCTGCAAAAAGAATTATTTCTGCTTGTTGTATATTAGATGAAATATTGTTTACATATTTGAGAGCCTACATGATTTCTCCCCAGTCAGAGCTATGTCCCCAGAATATATATCGGTTGAATTAATAAGTACAACTTTTTACATTCTTTTGACTAGATACATTGTCTGTTGGTTTTCTACATCATTAATTCCATAAAACTTCCATTTATCTAGGAGAGTACTGTGATTCACATAGTCAACTGCCTTAGCAAGGTCACAGAAAATACCAGCTGGCATTATTTTATTATTTAATGCTTGTAAAATCTGGTGAGTGAACATGTAAATGGCATTCTCAGTAGAGCAACCTGAAACCCAAAGGATGTCTTGCTGAGAATATTATTGTTGCTGAAAACCTCTCCGTCTTCAGGCCACAAGTGGCCCATAGGGACCATCCGACTGCCGTGTCATCGTCAGCTGAGGATGGGGATAGGAGGGGCGCGTTGTCAGCACACCGCTCTCCTGGTTGTTATGATGGTTTTCTTTGGCTGGAGCCACTACTACTCGGGTGGGTAGCTCCACAATTGGCATCACAAGGCTGAGTGCACCCCGAAAAATGGCAGTGCATGGCGGCCCAGATGGTCACCCATCCAAGTGCCGGCCACGGCTGACAGCGCTTAACTTGTAATCTGATGGGAACCGGTGTATCCACTGTGGCAAGGCTGTTTCGGAAAATGATGTCAGCACTGAAACAGGTTGGTAGTGATTGACATCCCTCTTATCTTTCTTAAAGAGGGTTTTAACAATGGTATATTTCAATCTCTCTGAAAAAATGCCTTGAGTTTATGGTGCATTATATATTTTGGATAAGACCAGGCTTATTATAGGGGAATAAATATTTAGTACTCTCTTGGAAACACGATTAATTTTTCAGAGAATGTATAATGTTCTTAATTTTAGAAGGAGAAGCTGGTGATGCAGTCATATAATTGAATTTTATGAGTTACCTTTTCAACATAACGCTGTGATTTTTATCTTGAAATGTTTGTCTTTATGCTTTCTACTATTGTCAAGGAATGATTATTAAACACATTTGCTACCTGTGACTCATTTATAGTCCTTCCATGCAGTTCATGAGTGATGTTACCTTGTTCTGTGGCTGGTTGTGCTGTCTCTCATTTCACTATATTCCATATAGCCTTAAATCTGTTGTTGGAATTACTGCTTTCTGACATTGTGTGCATATTCTTTGATTTTTTTAAATAATCTTTCTTAGTAATTCTGAGCAGTTTTTTAAAAAAAAGTGAGCAACTACTGTGGGATCCCTACTTGTTCTTGTCAAAAGACACATCTCTCTTTTTCTTTCACAAGATACTTTAATCTCTCTAGTGATCCATGTTTTTTTTACATGGTTGTTTAGTGTCCTTTCTCATCATCATCATCATCATTTAAGACTGATTATGCCTTTCAGCGTTCAGTCTGGAGCATAGCCCCCCTTATAAAATTCCTCCATGATCCCCTACTCAGTGCTAACATTGGTGCCTCTTCTGATGTTAAACCTATTACTTCAAAATCATTCTTAACCGAATCCTTGGTCTGCCCCGACTCCTCCTACCCTCTACTGCTGAACCCATGAGTCTCTTGGGTAACCTTGCTTCTCCCATGCGTGTAACATGACCCCATCATCTAAGCCTGTTCGCCCTGACTGCTACATCTATAGAGTTCATTCCCAGTTTTTCTTTGATTTCCTCATTGTGGACACCCTCCTGCCATTGTTCCCATCTACTAGTACCTGCAATCATCCTAGCTACTTTCATATCCGCAACCTCAACCTTATTGATAAGGTAACCTGAATCCACCCAGCTTTCGCTCCCATACAACAAAGTTGGTCGAAAGATTGAACGGTGCACAGATAACTTAGTCTTGGTACTGACTTCCTTCTTGCAGAAGAGAGTAGATCGTAGCTGAGCACTCACTGCATTAGCCTTGCTACACCTCGCTTCCAGTTCTTTCACTATGTTGCCATCCTGTGAGAATATGCATCCTAAGTACTTGAAACCGTCCACCTGCTCTAACTTTGTTCCTCCTATTTGGCACTCAATCCGTTTATATTTCTTTCCCACTGACATTACTTTCGTTTTGGAGATGCTAATCTTCATACCATAGTCCTTACATTTCTGACCTAGCTCTGAAATATTACTCTGCAAACTTTCAATCGAATCTGCCATCACAACTAAGTCATCCGCATATGCAAGACTGCTTATTTTGTGTTCACATATCTTAATCTCACCCAGCCAGTCTATTGTTTTCAACATATGATCCATAAATAATATGAACAACAGTGGAGACAGGTTGCAGCCTTGTCTTACCCCTGAAACTACTCTGAACCATGAACTCAGTTTACCGTCAACTCTAACTGCTGCCTGACTATTCATGTAAAGACCTTTAATTGCTTGCAAAAGTTTGCCTCCTATTCCATAATCTCGTAGAACAGACAATAACTTCCTCCTAGGAACCCGGTCATATGCCTTTTCTAGATCTATAAAGCATAGATACAATTCCCTGTTCCACTCATAACACTTCTCCATTATTTGTCGTAAGCTAAAGATCTGGTCCTGACAACCTCTAAGAGGCCTAAACCCACACTGATTTTCATCCAATTGCTCCTCAACTAATACTCGCACTTTCCTTTCAACAATACCTGAGAAGATTTTACCCACAACACTGATTAAAGAGATACCTCTGTAGTTGTTACAATCTTTTCTGTTTCCATGCTTAAAGATTGGTGTGATTACTGCTTTTGTCCAGTCTGATGGAACCTGTCTCGACTCCCAGGCCATTTCAATTATCCTGTGTAGCCATTTAAGACCTGACATTCCACTGTACTTGATGAGTTCCGACTTAATTTCATCCACCCCAGCTGCTTTATTGCACTGCAATCTATTGACCATTTTCTCCACTTCCTCAAACGTGATCCTATTTCCATCATCATTCCTATCCCATTCTACCTCGAAATCTGAAACATTACTGATCGTATTTTCACCTACATTGAGCAACTCTTCAAAATATTCCCTCCATCTGCCCAAGGCATCCACAGGATTCACCAGCAGTTTTCCTGACCTGTCCAAAATACTTGTCATTTCCTTGTTACCTCCCTTTTGAAGACTGCTAATTACACTCCAGAATGGTTTTCCAGCAGCTTGACCCAATGTGTCCAACCTGTTTCCAAAGTCTTCCCAAGATTTCTTCTTGGATGCTGCAATTATCTGTTTGGCTTTGTTTCTTTCTTCAACATAACTTTCTCTGTCTACCTGAGTTCTAGTATGTAGCCATTTTTTATACGCCTTCTTTTTCCTTTTACAGGCTGCCTTGACTGTGTCATTCCACCAAGCTGTTTGCTTCCTCCTACTTTTACACACTACTGTTCCAAGACATTCTTTAGCCACTTCTAGTACTGTGTCCCTGTACCTTGTCCATTCCTTTTCCAATGACTGTAATTGACTACGTTCAACTAACTGGTACCTTTCTGAGATCGCTGTTATGTACTTGTGCCTGATTTCTGTATCCTGAAGTTTCTCCACTCTTATCCTCCTACATATGGACCTGACCTCCTGCACTTTCGGCCTCGCAATCCCAATTTCACTGCAGATTAAATAATGATCAGTGTCATCAAAGAATCCCCTGAATACACGTGTGTCCCTCACAGCCTTCCTGAATTCCTGATCTGTTATTATATAGTCAATGACAGATCTGGTTCCCCTGCTTTCACAAGTATACCGGTGAATGTTCTTATGTTTAAAAAATGAGTTTGTGATTACTAAGCCCATACTGGCACAGAAATCCAAGAGTTGCTGCCCGTTCCTGTTGGCCTCCATATCCTCTCCAAATTTACCCATAACCTTTTCATTCCCTTCTGTTCGATTTCCAATCCTGGCGTTAAAATCACCCATGAGCGGAACACTGTCCTTGTCCTTTACTCTAACAACTACATCACTGAGTGCCTCATAAAAACTATCCATCTTATCTTGATCAGTCCCTTCACAATGCGAATATACTGACACAATCCTAATTTTCTTGCTAGACATTGTCAAATCTATCCACATCAGTCGTTCGTTTACATACCTTATTGCAACTACGCTGGGTTCCATTTCTTTCCTGATGTAAAGCCCTACACCCCATTGTGCTATTCCTGCTTTGACTCCTGACAAGTAGACCTTGTATTCTCCCACTTCTTCTTCTTTCTCACCCCTTACCCGAATGTCACTAACAGCTAAAACATCCAGCCTCATCTTACTTGCAGCCTCTGCCAGCTCTACCTTCTTCCAAGAGTAGCTCCCCATCTCATTACCATTTGTTTGCCAAGTCGTATCTTAGGAGTCCCTGGTTTGTCAGTTAGAGGTGGGACTCCGTCACCTCCAAAGGTTCGAGGCATTTTGCTCTGATTGTTGCCAGCATCATATTTAAAGTACCAGGGAAGCAGGTTGCTAGCCTTACTTGCCCCAGTCCCATTGGGTTTTACCCCTAACGGCTGAGGGACTAACCGGTGGATTTGGTAGTCTTTGCCGTATGAGCACAAAGGTGACCATGACTCAGAATATGTCCGAGATGCCCAGTCTTATTCCAAAGTAACTGGTATCCCGACTGTCGGGACCACTTACTTGGCCACTCATACGTTGCCCGTGGTTCATGAACTAGGACATGACTACAGGAACCCACACCATGAACCACAGTGTCCGTTCTGATTAGCTTATTTGGAAAGCTTTTTCAAATTATGATATGAATTTATCATGTAATAGATAAAATTTTGTATTAGCATTTGGTTCATTATAAATTTAATCCCAGGTCATCTCCGGTAAATTATTCTTAAAAAACATTTGTCTTTAATTATTCGAACTGATTTCCACTGAGGAGAATCCATAATGTAAAGCACTACGTTATTTATCCTAACTAACTGACCATCATGGTCAGAGACAGCATTTGTTATTGGGTAAGCAGTTTTCTTCTTGCTTTGAGCCCCACCAAAGAGATTTATCAATTAAGGTCCTACCGTCTTTGTACACCCATGTTGGAGAGTTAATTACAGAGATCAAATGGTAGAATCCTTACTTTTCCATGCTATTTTTCCTATCAGAATCCTTTAGAAAATCTACACTGAGACCACCACAGAATATTGACTGCTTGCTGCTGCCTGACAAATGGAACATTCAGGTATCTAGATTCTTTGTAAACAGTTCAAAATTTCCCAGTGGGGGTCTATAAATAGTTAAAATTAAAAGTGAAAAACTTTTCAATATTAATTCACAAGCACACAGTTCTGAGGTAATGTGGTGCTCAGACTGGTTCAGGATGTCAGTCTTCTCAGAGCTCTCTAAATTTCTGAAACAGACCAGAAGCTCTTCCCCTTATTACTCAGTTCTCTACTATTTTGATGAAATAAGTTAACCTTACTTTTCTGTGCATTCTTAAGCAATCTGTCAGACTTCTCTATTATTTCCTCTTCTTTCAAAACAAGATGCCTGAATTCTGATTTTAACCTAAAAAAGGCACCTCTCTGACACCAGCAAGCACAGGAATCTTCTTGCTATGTGTGATGGTTGCCACCCGTGTTATCTGCAAGAAGCTCAGCCAAACTATCTTTCTCTCTCCTATTCAGATGTAGGCGATGTCTAGTATACCTCCATCTTCCAACTGTCGCAACAGGCACTGCACCCATATGTGATTTAATTTCAGTCAGCAGCAGCCTGCTCAACTGAGTGTCCACACAGCTCACAGCACTATTAACCTAGGTCGGTCAAGGCACTGCAGAATATCCACAAAACTTATACGCCTGGGGTTTGATGTGTGTATTTGGTACCTATTTGTGTAAAAATACATTTTCAAAAATGCAAAATATAAAATCTTATTATAGGTTAGCTTTAACAGATGAACATTTGCAGTCAATTTTGAAGGTAGGGAGTATTAGCTTTAATCCCCAATTTGTTGAAATGTTATCTTTAAAAAAATTTCATTAGCCACACTAGTAAAATTGTGTTTCAAACAACAATTGTGTCTACTGAGTGTTTTTACTGTGCTATATTTTTATCAATATATTTGTGAAAACTTGTTTTTCCCATGTTTAGTAAATCTACCTCAACAAACTCTATCATGGCCTGCTGAGTATAAAATAAATAATATTTGGGCCTTTACAAAAAACCTGGATTGACCCCTGGTCTAAGTGGTGAGCATCGTGATGATAAAACCATCTCGTGATGATGAAACCAGCCAGTCTCCTGCAGTCCACTAATGTGCTGCTAACAAACTCAATCAGGTGAATGTAGTACAGAGTGTAACATCATGTTACAATATCAACAGACATCTAGTACACACTATTACACTAACACTTTATCTTGGCAGTTTTAGGTAGGAGTTGGTGTGATCTACGGTTACTAAGGATACCAAGTAATTTTTGCACCTAAACTACTACATTTATGATGCTGCCAACTCTAGCAAATGATTGCACTGTAGTCATCAGTGAATGCTTCATGTATTTTGCTTTGTGCTGTGCGCCACTGTTTTTTCTTATTCTGCAGTGAATTAAGAAACTAATCATGGTCCATGACAGGGTTTGAGTACCACCCTTACAACTCCCTAGAGGATCGGCAATCTCTGTGACCATTATGCCAGTCCTGCTTTAGGAGCACAGAACACAGACTTATGCTACCAGGCCTGTGAGAGGGAGGCAGGGCTTGTCTGCCTGCTCCACTCCTCTCCCCTCAGATTAATGTTTGCACTGTGGGTGGTGGCCACAATATAGTGTGAGCACTGTGCTCACTGTGATGTGATTTATAATCGGCAGGGACAGGAAAAAATTGTTTTATTTTATGGTTAATTTTGATGTTATTATTTGCATTCTTTTCCCTCAGTTGTTTTATTAATTTCGCTGCCCTTTTTTTTTTTTTTTTTTAAGAATCATAAGTTCCTTATTTGTGTCTTACTTAATTATTTTTCAGTATCATGTTGAAAATGAAGATACACCTATCAATTACATCTATGTGCTTGGTGAGTAGATTTTTTATCTACCCAATTACACCTATCTATTACATTGTATTTATTGACATTACAGAACACATTTATTGAAATCATCGCAAAAAAGCAGCCATTTACAGTAAATCTAATCAGTTAAAGGAGGAAAAACTCTGAAATCACACACCATTGAAAAGTTCTTAAAGAAGAAAGTATTGTCATAACATGAAAGTTCTCTTCTGAAACATTATGTTGCCAATATGTCAGCACTTCAATACCGAGATGAAACAGCTGCCTATAATCTAAATTTGCCTTCAGCACAACCAAAGGTTTTTCCCAACTTCCACATTTGTTGCTGGTGTGGAAAGTTGCTTTTTTTGCTATATTAAGAAAGAGTTTGTACCTGTTTAGAATATCTAAATGGCTGCAATCAGCCATTCGAGTTACCCTAAATGACCCCTTGCCATGTTGGCAGTAATAGAGTTCATCATTATTATCCCGTGACAGACACGAACCTATGACTGTGAATACAAGACTTGCACAGTTCTATGAAGACAAAAGTTGCTATCCTACTTGGAAGATGCAGTCCAATGCATTTTAGTTCTTTTCCTTCACCTTTGCCTGAAGTGTTTGTCCCATCATGTCTTTTAGCTGTTTCCTGGTGTCATCACCAAGCATTCCTCTTCACAACACTTGGTGCGGTGACTGATGGGGCATTTCCTATTTAAAATTACTCCCATCAGCCACTACGTTGAGGTCAACTTGGACTGAACTACAATTTAAGTTCCTCCATTCTGTTGTATGTGACAGCTGCGATGTTTGCATGTCCTGTGCTGTGATTTACTGATAGAAGCAAAACAGAGTAGATGCCATGTTTATTTGTGTGTTTGCAAAAATAAAGTGCCGCATTTTATGGTTTTCATTTTTATAATTATTTTTGGAGTTCCATGGAAGTAGGTTCACATCACATAATAGTTTGTTATACACGAAATGAACTGGCATTTTAAGATTATACAAATACTTCAGCCTTCAGGAAAAAAGAAATCAAAATCCAATTTCAACATTCAACAGCTATGAGTTATGAATATTAATAAACTGCTGTTTTCCAGTTTATAACATTTCATAAAAAATCGATGTTTAGCCTTATTTTGCTACAAATTGCTGATTTCACATTTTGTTTTTGTGAAATTTTCCTTGTCGCTAAAGTCAGCTATTACTGGCACCAGATTCAAGCCATACAGAATAATGAATTTCCGCATAACATTGTGTTAATTATGTTACTGCCTACTGAGTTTGGTAAACATAAAAAAGTATTTAACTGTTGTAAAAATGTAATATATAAAGCAGAAAATAACTAAAATACATAAAAAATGAATGGTGCTTCTTCAGAAGTGGAAACAATCTCATGGTATTCCATTGATATTATTTTCAGTTCTCTTGCAAAATCCTTGTGACAGATACAACAGATGATTGATCAGTTTAGACTACCTTTCTGCACTCTCTGAAATTTTCACCCCTTACCCAATTGTAATAACAGCTAATTCTTATTGATGCAAAAGCTCATTCCTTTGCCTCATTCCTTTGAAAGACTCTAGTGAAAGACCTGACCCATTCTATGCACCACTTGTTGTTATAATAATGTTGGTGGCATATCCTCAGAATCTACCATGCCTTATACCAGATGTACTGAACCCAATGCACAGCTCCCTGCATAACTGTAACAATGAACAAACTGTTCAGTCAGTAGACATGAGGGCAAGAGGAAAATGTACTGCCCCATTTCAAGAGCCAAGAATGCCCTGATTGTTTTCTGTACTCCATTTGTGGTTGCCACAAATTGTTTTCCAGCCATGAATTTCTTTATATATGGGATTAGATGGAAATCAGGTCACCAGACCTAATGATTGGGATGAATGTTCCAACAAACTTCATTTTCATGTTGCCAGTGCATGGGCAAGCACATTATCCTGATGAAACACATAATTATTGTTTGCAGTTCAGCTACCATTTATTTTTCATCCATTTGGTTCAAAAGACTTGTATAGCATTCAGAAATTATTTTGCGCAAGAAAACACTAGAATAAGTTTTTGAAGGTGAAATATTATTTACTGCCCCCCACCCCTCGCTGTTTTCATTTAGTGATATGAACAGATGAGATGGATGCTCTAGTCATCTAGACTAATAAATATTAAGCAGAAAATAAATTGGTTTCTTTTTACCTAGCTTTCAGTCTGCATTCAACAAATGTGGCACCCATTTTGCACAAAAACTATTGCAGTTAGTTTGGTTGAAAAATGTTCCATGGTTATTTTTCTGATATGTCATCAACTATATCACACATAAAGTTTTAAATATGGCTGCGTGGTCAGCGACCATTCACAAATTAAAGTTAAAGCAATTACAGTCCTCGGTTGTAAAAATTAAGTCTTTTGACCTGGTTTCGGCACTTCTACGAGTGCCTTCATCAGAAATTAAACAATCAAATTGGCCTATAACATAAGTACAGAACTACTGAAATTTTTTTTATATATATAGAATTGTAAGTACTGACTAACAGTTCAAGAACGAAAGCTTTATCACTGATATTTACTTTATATGTGACATGTAAGTGCTGTTTCTTTCTTGTACTGTCAGTCAATACTTACACTTTTACATAAAAAATTTCCCATAGTTTTGCACTTATGTTATAGGCCAATTTTATTGTTTAATTTCTGATGAATGCACTTGTAGAAGTGCCAAAAGTAGGTAAAAAGACTTAATTTTTGTGACCGAGGACTGTAATTGCTTTAACTTTATCTCATAGATATTTAATTACTGGTCACCTAATGCCAGATTGTGCACTGTATGGTTTGTATTCATTAGCAAATGCAATTTTCAGATGTCCTACATATGGATCACCTTCAAGAGAAGTAAGCCCAAGGCCCAACCTACTCCACATTTATTACTTGTTGAAAATGAAGGAGCAGACTCACTATAAACTGTTACCACCCAAATCAAAGAATTTGTTATGTGTAATATTCTGTTTTCTCTGTTTCAATGAAAAATCATATAACACAAGTACCTTAAGAAGTGGTACAAACAATACAATTCAATATGCCCAAGTTGATACTTGACACACATTATTACTGAGCTAGGTAACACTCTGGTAATGGAATGGACTTGCATTCGAGAGGACAGAAGTTTAAATTCCCATCCAACTATACACATTTAGGTACTCCATGTATTCCCTAAATTGCTTCAGGCAGCTAAAGGCTCTGAAATATTCATCTAGGGCAGCTGAGAATACTTTCATGATACACAATCATCTTGCCACTGTTCTGATGAAATATAATGAGAGCTGTAGCACGATTTATGAGTGTTGTTCAACAATTAATATCTCACAATTTTTAACTCGGAACACAATTACTCCGAGTTATAATTTGGTAATCATATCAGTCAACATTTCTATCATTTTCATCATGTTCTATGGCCTTGTGTGTTGTGCAAGAGTATGTATTCCCTGTTGTTAAAAGTTCTTGGTCTGTGGTCGTAGACATGTTTTCACTGCATTAATTACAAAGGTAGTGAATCCTTAGGGTGGTCCAAATAGACGGAGGGTCCAGGGCACCAAGTCAGAACAAGATATCTGTTGCATTATTTTTAGACCATCCATATCAGAAATGGTTCTTGAGATTCTTTACAGTCTTCACATATGCCTCTGAATTAATGGTTGTCTCTTTTGGCAACATGTCATCATGACTTTGCTGTAGAGGGAGATGCCTTTAATTCTTTTCTAGTGTGGCACTCTGGTGACCGCTTTTTTGTTTCTAGCTCAAAGTGATGCCTCCAGATTTTATCAACTATAATTGTCTGTGACAGAAATATCTCTTCCTTCATTTCAAACTGCTCCAACAGCTACAAAATGGCTTTTCTTTGGATCTGATGGTCTGTTGTGAGTATTCATAGAACTCATGTTAAGCACACCTTCAAATATCAAAGAGTGTCAAATACTGCACAGACTTTCAATGCTGACTGACAGCTTTCCATTAGCACCTTCACAACTCACCACACTGAGAGCAGTATTCTGGTTGATAGTGGAACTCAAGTTTCTGCACTTCCTGATGCTTCCACTCTCGTTACTTATCACCCAACAGTACTTTCAGCTGCATCAATTACCACACACTGCACACAATTGTTTATGGATGTTAACAATGGTTTATTTTTCTGCAAGCTATAGGTATCCACTGAGAATACAACTGTACCTTGTCCCCCCCCCCCCCCCCCCCCACACACACACACTCCTTCCAAAGGAAAAGTACCATTGTGACAAAAGAGAATGAAAAAGCTTTCCAATTAGGTGGCTGGCTGAATCCGCCCTTCCGGGCCTCAGCCAACTGTATCATACGACTGTTTTGTATACAGATGCATTTAGTTGAGCACTTAAGTTGACCAGATTTGCAAGACTATTCTTAGTGAAGAACAGAAGCTCCATAAGGCAAAGAATATACAGTATATTTAAATCGTAGACAGTCATCTTGCGGCAAAGGATGGAATACTATCTGAAATTTTCAACATGTAGATTACCAGTCTCACATGACAAAGCATCAAATGCGTGTTGGGTTCTACAAAGATTTTTTTATTTATTTAATTAACAAAGCATAAAAACAAACAGGGCATCCACATTTGAGAATATATGTAATGAACATTTTAAAATTTTGATTATGTCATCGTCCCCCCCCCCCCCCCCCCCCCACACAACCAGTAAAAATTTTAAGTTATATGCAGGAGGCTACAACACCATATGCAACACTGCAACATTCACTTTACCAGTGTTTTACCAAACAAAGTACCTTGTGAAACAACAACCTCTTATAAATCTGCAAACAAGTCTGCTTCAGATAATTATGCTGTGCTTGGCTTGTGCCTGAAGTCCTTGAGATACTTGTAGTGGTGTTGTGGGATATATTTTAATTGGCAGGTTCCACACCATTGTCTCTATGTCCAATGATGCAGGGCCCTGCCATACATTACGATCTGTGAGATTCTTTCCAGTGACAAGACTGTTGTCACAGGAAGGGCATGTCACGAACTCAAAATGTAACCTCCATCGAAGTGACACTGAAACAGCATAGGACTGTGTTAATATAATTTGAAAGTAAGACATACATGATAATTGATATTTTAGTACACAGTACCACAAATTAAACTGGCATATTTCATATTTACCTAATTCAGTGGAAAATGCGGGCGTGATATGTAGTGGAATGGGTAGAATCATTTGTGAACATTTCAAACTCAAACACATTTCATGATATTTATTGTATGATACAACAGCAGGACCATATCTGACCATTCGTCTACATGATGGAGCAATCTCTTCTTCACTCTGTAGCATCACTGAAAACTGAAGGTACATATAAACATGACTACAATAGCAGCAATAAGATGAAAAATAATTTTAACTGTTTTCTATAACATATTCAGCAACATGCTGTCCAACATCTCGTTACAAGTTAAATAAAAATCAGTCCACAAACCTGAACACATGGCACAGTTGAATCTGTGAAATCGAACGTGCCAACAATATCTTCGCCAAGTTTGTAAGCTTGCTTGAACAAGCAGAATCTAACCACTTTTCCTTTTGCATTTGTAATATTATAAAAATTTGGACTTCTCCTTGCTGTGACATTCTGAAAGACAGTGAATCGTATTGCAGGGATTATTTTTATCTATTTCATATTCAGTTAGTAATTTATATTCATATACAGATTCAACAAAAACAGTGTCGCTGATATTAAAAACATTGGATTTTAATAGAACAATGAAACAGGTTGTTTTATTCATGGAAATGCGACTGCAAACAGTGTGCAAGTCATCAACAAAATTTGAGAATGGAGCAGTTAGTTTCCCTGGGATAGATTTTAAAATAGCTCAGGGCTCAGTTAGGAAGAAATAGAAATCTGTACTAAAAATAAAAAGAGAGAGAAAGAAAGAAAGAAAGAAGGTTTATACACATAAATGCTATAGCTTCCATTACATTTCATGAGCACAGTGGAAAATTCAGAACTGAAAGAGATGTCAGGCTTCTACATCACCAAAATTATTCTTAGAGTCTGCAAATGAACTTTCCAAGTCCTTAAACAGAAAAAGTGAAGAATGAATGTTTTTCAATGGAACAGTTACACAGCACCTTCATTTTGCTAATGACACTGTTTGGCCTAGTGCATATAAATTTAAACTACTAAAGGAAGAACTTCATATGGAAAGCCTGAAAATCAATTGCAATAAGACTAAAATTATTTGTAACTATAATATCAGTTTCCAAAACTAAGTTTCCAATGATGTGTGTTCTTTTTTTTTTTTTTATCAATGACAATCATTAATGGACTTTTAACATGAAAATTATTTTAAAAGTGTAGGATTTTTCAGGCACTGGAGAGACACGTGTCAGAAATTATGAGGAAAGACAGGAAACTACAAAAAAGGTCAGAGAACAGATTGCAGTGAAAGACATCTGTATGAGGGACAGTGACACTTTCAACTATCAGCTGAAAAAATTGAAGTTCCGCAGGTGCATATCTGCATGCACTTCCAGTGCACACTGAACTACTCCCCCCCTCCACCCACTACAGTACCGAAGTGCACCCCTAAAGGAGCCAAAACAAAACGGTTAAGTCCCTCAATAAAGTGAAGTGTCGAACAATAAATCGTTTTCTACATTTGAAGGGAACACCGCTGTAACAAGCCATGCTTAACTGCTGTAAGTGTATGCCAAATACGCATTATAACATGACACAGCATTCAGCTGCTGTGAAAGCTTCCAGTGTGGTCATAGAAGTCTGAATAACAAAGAACCAAGTGGCTAACTTCTCTATGAAGAACCAGGATGAGATTGTGAAATGGAGGACTGGTCCTCGAATACTGTTGTATAACAATTGAGAGTGAGTCAGTCACAGATCACTTGTCAACATTTTACACGACATTTTTAACACGATAAATGTCTTTGCAAACTTGGTTTCATGACTGCTCACACCCATTCAAAAAACCCACTGAAATGAGACAGCAGTGGAAACATTGCAGCTGTGTTAACCAATCTGGATGAGTTCTTTAGCTGCCAATCACCATTGTTGATTACAGGATGTATCACTGTCACCAACACTAAAATGAAATGATCATATTGTATTACTGATCAAAGGTGAAGATCCAACCATCATCAGGCAAGGTGATGCAGAGTGCTTTTTGGGACTGCCTTGATGTGATGCTAACAGATTACACTTATAAGTAGGCAAACCATCACAGCAGGATAAAACTGGAATTTTTTTAATGTGGTTACAGGAGGCCATCAAGACAATGTGTTGCAAGAATTTGTCCAAGGGGGTGATTTTACTCCATGACATTGCCCTTGCTCATTCTGCACATAATGCGCGCACACACACACACACACACACACACACACACGCACGCACGCACGCACGCACGCACCCACACACACACACACACACACACACACACACACACCACTTTTTTGGGCTATCAAATTTTGACTAGCCACCATATTCTACTGACAGGGACCCAACAACTTGCTCCTCTTTCTGCAGATGAAGAAACCTATTGTGTGTCAGTTATTTCCAGAATTATTGATGATGTTATTTCTGAAGTTAATTTTTTTCTGAACAACCACAATGCGTAATTCTACAATCAAGGTCTTGACTAAGTCATCCATTTTTGGGAAAAAGTGTCACATTAAAGGGTGAATATGTTGAGTAGGCAAGTTTCATATTCCCAGCATGATTTTCTTTTTTCGAGGTGACATTTAAATTGTTAAAATAACCCCATTTATTGGTGACTGATTGGAAGATGGGTACATGACGTGCAGGAGTAACATGTAACTGAAATCTGTAAGGCATGGATAAGTGTGGAGGTGGATTTTACACAGTAATGGATGATGTTATTAACTCTTCTCAAAACTGTTTTCTCATCTCTCTCCCTCCATGGTGTAAACCCTAGGTAATAGTGTAAGTAAATGAACACTAAAAACATGGAAGAATGTCATATGAACTGATGAATCAAAACACACATCAAAGACAGAGTATCAGTTCACTGAAAACCACATGAGGCAATGCAGCTTGCTTGGCATCAGGGCACTCTTCTGGCAGGTCATGGATGTATTCTCATGTTGGGAATGTTTACAGAGATGAAATGAGGTCTCTGATATGAAGGGCTTATTTCAATAGTGGTACAAGTCCATTTTTGTTCATTTTGAGATACAGAGTCCTAAAGTTAAATAAGTGCTGAAAAATCTGCAGTTGAGATACCAGAAATATTCAAGCATATGGCTTCTTGCTAGAGATGAACCCTTCTTTCTGTTTGTTTGGATCATTAATGTCAGAAGCATTATAGGCAGAAAAATGGAGGTAATGGATTTGTACCGCTACTGAAATAAGCCGTTCATATGTCAAGCCATTGTCTCTCACCATCTGTCTGTCTGCCAGCAGCAAGTCATAAGCAACCAGTTCAGTCATCAACACAAGTCTCTATCTAGTCCCTCCAGTATTGTATCAGCTTGGCTTGATGACATAAGAGTGCTTGTGTGTGGTTCCTTCACCCTCCACAATGTCATCTGACCTTAATTGTACAGAACACATTTGGGATGCACAAGGTGCATCCAGAAAGTAAGTTTCTCTAATTCTTTTAAAAAACAAGGACAACAAAGTTAGATGAATGAATTTATCGGCAACAGGTACAGCAATATTTGAGCTATTTTTCAACATAGTCACCAAAAGAACTGTCATATCATGGGATCAACTTTTGTATTCCTGTGTTGTAGACGTCTGCCTCTTGTGAATGGAACCAGCACGTGACAGTCGTCTTCACCTCTTCATTGGTCTAATGGGGTGTTCACTTTTTCACCTCTGGACAGAAAGTCAATGAGCAATGTTTCAGAACACCATGCACATCACTTTCTGCATCAACACAATCTCTTTGAATTTCATACTGACAAGACATCCACTGTGACATCAGTGCATTGACTGCTGCTTAGTTTCCGGTGTCCAGTGAGAACCTCCAAATTTCATGCAACAAGGATCACGATATCTGTGGAAAATGGCTGCTGAGCTCCTAATTGTGAAGAGATGGTTTTCCAGGATATGCTGCCGTCCCAGCTCAAGCAGGTGATCACTGATGAGGGATAGTTGCCCAATGCGCTCTTCATCATGGACACTTTGTTGACTTTCAGAAACGTGCCCCACCAGTTATGGGCCATCATGATGTTCTGCTCATAGACCTGACAGAGCTGATGATGAATTTCGATGGGTGCAATGTTTTGTGCATTAAGGAACCTTATCAATGACCGAATCTTGCAGATGGCAAGAGAATGAGTAAGAGATGTCAATTCGGGGCACTGCTGCCGCAGTACTGGCACCAGGCAGGACCTGTCTGGCCGGCATTTGATTGTCATGTCAGACGTTTGTTGCACATGTGCAATTTTCCCTGCTAAATACGTCTACATTAAAGGAAACAACATCGGCAAACTTAGTTTCTGGATGTGCCCCGTCCTTTTAGACCTTTGACCAACCTCCACAAGTCGTAGCCAGCTTTTGAGAAACAATACTCAGGACTGCTGGCCATGAGAAGAATGAGAAATAAGTCTAACACTGAAATTTGAAATGTGAACATCTTAGTTATAACAAGAAATCAGGTAATGCACTTAACCTGGCAAGACAAATATAGGAGAGAGATAGAAAATGAAATATTTCAATAAGTTAACCTTATCCAACAACAAATATAAAAATGAATAAGAATAGGAAAATAGTATGACATTTATAATAAAATATATCTGAAATGAAACTTATAAGGAAGCAAGAATGACTGTTCATCATTCTTAAAAGGTAACTGGGCCATAGTGTTGCTAAAACTGAATTTTGTGTTTCATCTTTGTAAAACAACACAATTAATCATTTATCAGACATAGCTAGAATGTAAACAGTCTAGATTTCACATGAGAGACTGTTTCTGATTTTCAGTTCTGTGTTTTACTTCTGACATTGGTGGTCAAGTTACACCCCTCCCCACCCCCACCACCCCCAAAAAAACAGCTTTTTGAAATGGCCATATTCTTGGGCTGTAAAGGGTCCAGTTACTCCAAATTTATTTATTTATTTATTTATTCATTCATTCATTTTGTACAGCTCTTCCTCAGGGATCTTTCCTAATGGAGACCATTTCTGGTAACTCTTCTTAACTATGCTGATCCATCTTTTCCTTGGTCTTTTCCTATTTACAGTCTTTTCAAGACTTTTTTGGTATCCTGGTTTCTTCCAACCATTTCATATGACTACATCTTAATTAGATTGGTGGAGTTTTCACAGTACATTGAGTTTTACACCTGCACTCATTCTGTTGCTTTCATTCCTTATCTTATCCTTTTTTGTTCACCTCAGCACAGTTCTAACAAACTTCTTTTCAGCAGCTTGGATTTGGTTATTCTCTCCCTGTCAGATGGCAGGTCTCCAGTGAGTAGGTCAAAATGGGAATAAAGAAGATACTGCCTTGTGTGGTACCTGTCTGTCACAAAGGTGCCACCATACTTAATTTTAAAATTGGGCAGCTTAATTTTGAGTTAAGCTTTTACAATCTATTAAACTGTCCAAGTATATGAAATGCTGCAGTTTTTCAAGGATCTTCCATCTAGCTGTAACCTGTGCTGTCGTCCTTGTTTACTTACCTTCATGCTACGCTACTGTACCTGATTCACTGACTTTGAGACCAACTACTCAAAGCTATTCTTCAATATATAAAGTTTTTCTTGGCCTTCATTTCCATTTCCTCCACCTAATATTAACATCAGTGAACAACACTGTTTTCAATTCAGGCCCATACTGCTTCTTTATCCTTTTGGTTGGTTGGTTGGGGGATTAAAGGGACCAGACTACTATGGTCATCGGTCCCTTTTTCCAAAGACAAAGAACACCCACAGAGAATAAAAACGAGGAACAGAAGAGATCACAGACGATACAGAACAGGAGAGACTGAGACAAAGACAAGACAAAACGAACGAAAACCACATAGAGAATGACGGTGGTTGGCCGACCATAGAAATAAAAAAGGAAAAGCCAACCACTTAGAAACACATTAAAAAATCAGTGTAAAATCATAGGCCAAAGGCCAGAATCAACACAAAACAATAAAATAAAACAGAAGCACTCAGATTAAATGATAAAATCCCCCTGCCCGAATAAAACGTAAAACTAAGTCAGCCATAGCGGAGTCGTCTGTTAAAAGGGCAGGGAGCGTATCAGGCAGCGCAAATGTCTGCCTGACCACAGCTAAAAGGGGGCAGGCCAACAGAATGTGGGCCACTGTCAAAGCCGCCCCGCAGCGACATACAGGAGGGTCCTCCCTGCGCAGTAAATAACTGTGTGTCAGCCGGGAGTGGCCAATGCGGAGCCGGCAAAGAACTACCGAGTCCCTGCGAGTGGCTCGCAGGGATGACCGCCACACAGCCGTCATCTCCTTGACAGCACGGAGTTTATTGGACATTGTCAGTTCGCGCCATTCCTCGTCCCATAGCGCCAAGATTTTGCGGCGGAAGACTGCCCGCAAATCAGTCTCAGGGAGGCCAAGGTCCAGAGATGGCTTGCTGGTGGCCTCTTTCGCCAGGCGGTCAACATGTTCGTTACCCGGGATACCGACATGACCGGGGGTCCACACAAAGACCACAGAGCGGCCGCAACAGGCGAGAGTATGCAGAGACTCGTGGATAGCCATCACCAAACGAGAACGAGGGAAACACTGGTCGAGAGCTCGTAAACCGCTCAGGGAATCGCTACAGATAACGAAGGACTCACCTGAGCAGGAGCGGATATACTCTAGGGCACGAAAGATGGCGACCAGTTCAGCAGTGTAAACGCTGCAGCCATCCGGCAAGGAACGTTGTTCGGAACGGTCCCCGAGAGTGAGCGCATACCCGACACGACCAGCAACCATCGAACCGTCAGTGTAGACAATACCAGAGCCCTGATACGTGGCCAGGATAGAATAAAAGCGGCGGCGGAAGGCCTCTGGAGGGACTGAGTCCTTCGGGCCCTGTGCCAGGTCCAGCCGAAGGCAAGGGCGACGAACACACCATGGGGGTGTATGCAAAGTAGCCCGGAAAGTAGGTGGAACAGTGAAAACCTGAAGCCCAGAGAGAAGCTCTTTGACGCGGACCGCTATTGTACAACCAGACCGGGGCCGACGATCTGGCAGATGGACGACCGATCGCGGGAACAGGAGATGATAATTTGGATGCCCGGGCGAGCTTAGAACATGGGCAACATAAGCGGCCAGCAAACGTTGGCGTCGGAACCGCAGGGGAGGTACACCTGCCTCCACTAGTACGCTGTCCACGGGGCTGGTGCGGAAAGCACCAGTGGCAAGGCGTATCCCGCTGTGGAGAATTGGGTCCAGCACCTGTAACGCAGATGGGGATGCTGAGCCATAAGCCAGGCTCCCATAATCCAGACGGGACTGGATTAACGCCTGGTAGAGCCGCAACAGGGTAAAGCGGTCGGCGCCCCAGCGGGTGTGGCTCAAGCATCTCAGAGCGTTTAGATGCCGCCAACACGTCTGTTTAAGCTGCCGGATATGAGGCAGCCAAGTCAACCGGGCATCGAAAACCACCCCCAAAAACCTGTGGGTCTCCACCACAGCAAGGAGTTCGTCGGCAAGATAAAGCCGCGGCTCAGGATGGACTGTTCGGCGCCGGCAGAAATGCATAACGCGGGTCTTGGCTGCCGAAAACTGAAACCCATGGGCTACAGCCCAAGACTGCGCCTTACGGATAGCGCCCTGTAGCTGACGTTCAACAGCTGCAATGCTGGGAGAGCTGTAATAAAGGCAGAAGTCGTCAGCATACAGGGAAGCGGAGACAGAGTTTCCCACGGCCGCAGCAAGACCGTTAATGGCTATTAAAAACAGACAGACACTTAAAACGGAACCCTGTGGCACACCGTTCTCCTGGACGTGGGAGGAACTATACGAGGCCGCGACTTGCACGCGAAAGGTACGACACGACAGAAAATTGCGGATAAAAATCGGAAGAGGACCCCGAAGACCCCATCCATGGAGCGTAGAAAGAATGTGATGACGCCACGTCGTATCGTACGCCTTCCGCATGTCGAAAAAGACAGCGACCAGGTGCTGACGGCGGGAAAAGGCAGTACGGATGGCCGACTCCAGGCTCACCAGATTGTCGGCGGCGGAGCGGCCTTTACGGAACCCACCCTGAGATGGAGCCAGAAGGCCCCGAGACTCCAGTACCCAATTCAAGCGCCGGCTCACCATCCGTTCAAGCAACTTACAAAGAACGTTGGTGAGGCTAATGGGACGGTAGCTGTCCACCTCTAAAGGGTTCTTTCCAGGTTTCAAAACGGGGATGACAATGCCTTCCCGCCATTGCGACGGAAACTCCCCCTCGACCCAAAGACGGTTGTAAAGATCGAGAAGGCGCCGCTGGCAGTCCACTGAAAGGTGTGTCAGCATCTGACAGTGGATGCCATCTGGCCCAGGAGCGGTATCAGGGCAAGCAGCTAGGGCACTGCGAAATTCCCACTCACTGAATGGAGCATTGTAAGATTCCGGGTGGTTGCTGCGAAATGAAAGGCTCCGACGTTCCAGCCGCTCTTTAATGGAGCGGAAGGCCTGGGGGTAGTTCGCAGAAGCGGAACTCATAGCAAAATGCTCTGCTAAGCGATTTGCAATGACGTCGGAGTCGGTACAAACGGCTCCATTCAGTGAGAGCGCAGGGACGCTGGCAGGGGTCCGATAGCCGTAGACGCGTCGAATCTTGGCCCAGACCTGCGAGGGAGTGACATGGAGGCCAATCGTGGACACATACCGCTCCCAGCACTCCTTCTTGCCCTGGCGGATAAGGAGGCGGGCCCGCGCACGCAGCCATTTGAAGGCGATAAGGTGGGCTAAGGAGGGATGTCGCTTGTGACGCTGGAGCGCCCGCCGGCGATCTTTAATCGCTTCAGCGATCTCAGGCGACCACCAAGGCACAGCCCTCCGCCGAGGGGACCCACAGGAATGGGGAATGGCAGATTCGGCGGCAGTAACGATGCCGGTGGTGACCGATTGAACCACCGCATCAATGTCATCGGTAGAGAGAGGCTCAAAAGCGGCAGTGGAGGAGAACAAGTCCCAGTCAGCCTTATTCAGAGCCCATCTGCTAGGGCGCCCAGAACAGTGGCGCTGTGGTAGCGACAAAAAGATCGGAAAGTGGTCACTACCACACAGGTTGTCATGCACACTCCATTGTACAGACGGTAAGAGGCTATGGCTACAGATGGAAAGGTCAATGGCGGAGTAGGTGCCATGCGCCACACTGAAGTGTGTGAAGGCACCATCATTTAACAGCGAGAGATCGAGCTGCGACAATAAATGCTCAACGATGGCGCCTCGACCTGTGGCCACTGACCCACCCCACAGAGGGTTATGGGCGTTGAAGTCGCCCAATAGCAAGAAAGGTGGCGGCAATTGGGCGACCAGTGCAGCCAGGACAAGCTGCGAGACATCACCATCCGGTGGAATGTAAAGACTGCAGACGGTAACAGCCTGTGGCGTCCACACGCGTACAGCGACAGCCTCTAAAGGCGTCTGGAGACGGACAGACTCGCTGTGCAGAGTGTGAAGGACATATATGCAGACGCCACCAGACACCCTTTCATAAGCTGCTCGGTTCTTATAATAACCCCGATAGCCACGGAGGGCGGGGGTTCGCATTGCTGGAAACCAAGTTTCCTGGAGAGCAATGCAGAAGAAAGGGTGAAGGCTGATAAGTTGGCGGAGCTCAGCGAGATGGTGGAAGAAACCGCTGCAGTTCCACTGGAGGATGGTATTGTCCATGGCTGAGAAAGGCGTGACGGGACGGGGAAGGCAGATTACGCCGCTGGGTCACCTGCTGCCTCCGATTGAGCACCCGTGCTAGTGTTATCCATGGCGTCTGAGGGACCGGCGAGTTCTAGGTCCTCAGCGGACGCCAGGATCTCCACCTCGTCCTCAGACGCAGAGCTGTAAGGTGGCGGTGGGGTGGCTGCCACCGCGAGTTCCTTGGGCTTAGAGCTCTTCTTCTTTGATTTCTCACGCTGCTCCTTGGGTTTAACTGGCTGGGAGGGCTTCACCGATTCAGTCTCCGGGACTGAGGAGGATCGTGAAGCCCGTCGACCAGCTGATTGCGGGCACTTACGCCACTGGCGGTCGTCAGCCTTCCCACTGGTGGAAACCTGGGAAGGGAGGGACGCGAGGGACCCCTTGCGAGCGTGAGAAGCCGAAGAAGTTGGACACTTCTCCGGCTTAGAAGCAGGGACGGACGTCCCTGATGGGGGGGATGGTGTTGCCCTGAGGTAGGTGGCGCAGGAGCAACCCGGTGGGTAGAGCCCCCCACTGGCAAGGGGGCAGGAGGAGTCTTACTGGTTATCGAGCTGGCTGGAAGTCGTGAAACTGATGGGGCGAGCACAGGTGTTGTAGCGGCGGCGTAGGATGACGTCATTCGCACGGGATGTAATCGGTCGTATTTCCGCTTGGCCTCAGTATAAGTCAGTCGGTCCAGGGTCTTATATTCCATGATTTTGCGTTCTTTCTGGAAGATTCTGCAGTCTGGCGAGCAAGGTGAATGGTGCTCCCCGCAGTTGACACAGATGGGAGGCGGGGCACATGGAGTATCGGGATGAGACGGGCGGCCGCAATCTCGACATGTGAGGCTGGAAGTGCAGCGGGAAGACATATGGCCAAACTTCCAGCACTTGAAGCACCGCATCGGGGGAGGAATATAGGGCCTGACGTCACATCGGTAGACCATCACCTTGACCTTTTCCGGTAACGTATCACCCTCGAAGGCCAAGATGAAGGCACCGGTAGCTATCTGATTTTCCTTCGGACCCCGATGAACGCGCCGGACGAAATGTACACCTCTGCGCTCTAAGTTGGCGCGCAGCTCGTCATCAGACTGCAAAAGAAGGTCCTTATGGTAAATAACTCCCTGGACCATATTTAAACTCTTATGCGGTGTGATCGTAACAGCAACATCCCCCAACTTGTCACAAGCAAGTAACCGTCGTGACTGGGCAGAGGATGCCGTTTGGATCAGGACCGATCCAGAGCGCATTTTTGACAAGCCCTCCACCTCCCCAAACTTGTCCTCTAAATGCTCGACGAAGAACTGAGGCTTTGTTGAGAGAAAAGACTCCCCATCAGCTCTCGTACAAACTAAGAATCGGGGCGAATAAGTGCTACTGCCATCCTGAGATTTACGTTCCTCCCACGGCGTGGCCAGAGAGGGGAACGTTTTCGGATTGTACTTTTCAGCATTAAATTGAGCCCGAGAACGCTTAGAGACTGCTGGCGGCTGGCCGCCAGCGAGAGATGATGTACCACGCTTCATTGCGGGTCATCCGCCCTGATGCCACCTACTCCGACCAAGGGCCCTCCCCACGGGCGCCACCCAGCCACAGCAAAGGCCACCTGGCAGGATGGCCATTGCCGGGAGTCCTGATGCCCCAGGGAGATGGGCATCTACTCCTTGGCATACGTGGGGAGTGAACGGCGCAGGCATCAGTAGAGCGATCCCTGTGTTGTCAGGGGGCTACAACCAAGAGGGTACATGGCGACCCCACCACAACGGACTGGCTACCGTGCTGGATCTTAGGTGCAAAAATGGCCAAGGTCGTCGTCACAGTTAAAAGAAACACTGCAGAGTGCAGCGTGGTAATCGCCCAAGAGATCGAAAACGAGCGGGACACCATTGCAACGACGAGAAAGACGGCTATAGGTCTAATTGCACGAAGGATACAGTGCACCATGTAAGGTGCCCTTCCCCAATTGGCTCGCTCTTCGGAATAATTTAGAAAGATGGAGGTCAAACCCGAGAGGGGACCATCACATAAGGCCGAAACGTTTGAGACTCCTTTTAGTCGCCTCTTACGACAGGCAGGAATACCGCGGGCCTATTCTTCCCCCGAACCCGCAGGGGGTCTTTATCCTTTTCACGATATCATTCATCACAATGATGAAGAGCAGTGGAGACAAAGCACTACCCTGCTGGACCCCATGCTTGGTCTCAAACCATTCACTTACTCCATTTCCTACTCGAACACAGCATCTTCACTTTATCAATCAGTGCCTTGGGTAAATTTCTTCTCTCTAGGCAGTCCCAGATTTTGGATTTTGATACAATGCCATAGCCTTTCTTTGTGTCTAGGAAGATTAATGTGATGAAATGTATTCACAGTTGTGAATATGGACAATCGTTAGCTGTCTAATGGAATGACAACAATGAAAATTTGTGCTGGACTGGAACTCAAACTCTGATTTTCCACTTGTCGCCTTACCATTAGGCTATTTAATCACAACTCGTGACCAGACTCCAAGTTCCACATGTCACTTGTGGTAAACGAGAAATGTTGGTTTGAGTTCTGGTCTGGACAAACTTCCATTTTCACCATTTCATTACACAGCTAATGGTTGTCCTTATTCACACTAGATAATGTGAAAAGTGGAAGTAAGTGTACCCGTGGTGCAGCAGTTTTCTGCAACATTCTTGCATAGCATTAAAACATTATGTTAATGGGACACAAGCGAAGGGGCTCACATTATGAAGAAGAAATGGTAAATTTAACCTAAACAATGCAGAAAAATGGATTTGGCCTGTCATCAGATGCACTGGATTGTAAAGTGTTACATCAAAAATCAGATTGGATTTCTTCATTCAGCAAATGACATTCACTTTCTATAAAGTATTGAATATTCTCATTGTGATTGTGCCAACCCACTGCCACTGCTAAAGAACTAAATCTGAAGGGGAAAGCCAGGACAAACTGTGATGAAATCTCTTTTTCTCATGACTCTTCTAACACTTGGCTTGATGGAGCAGTTGGCATCAAAAGCAAATGTAAGTCTAATTCTTCTCGGGAAGAAATAATTAGTCTTATTGTGTTTGACAGCTGATTATAAATAAATGCGCATGCAATATGCATTTAAAGGAGAGTATGTAACGGAAAACTAGATTGGCACGAGATATCTACACAGACTGCAATGTCAGCAGTTAACAACATTGGATGCAGACTACACAATTTTTCAACTAGTTCATAGACGTTCATAGACCGCAACATTAATAATTTATGATGGATACACAACCCATTTCAAGTAAACTGATCCGGATAGCCCAGCAACATAAAGTTATTATCATGAAGCTGCCACCTCACAGTGATCATGTTTACAACCCCTCAATGTTTTACTGCTACACTCATCTGTCTATACCATAAAAGCTCTGGCATTGGTTATAACATAACTATTGAAGTAAGAGTGAATTCTGTGTGTAACTTGCTTGCCTAGAGGCACAAATACCCAAAATCAGACTAACAAAGCTTATCTGGAGTACAGACATTGGATCCAGTTACCCCCAAGTCTTGAGGTAACTGAGACCAAATGAAGATAATTTTTTTAACCCTGGCATTCAGAGAGCTTTTCAAATAAAAAATTTCAACCAGGAAGTTTCATTTTATAATAAAAGACTACTTTAACAATTATCTTGAATAAAACATAAGAAACACTAGAATTTAAAGTACACAACATTAAGTTCATGCAGTAAAATTGTGATTCAGTTACCCCGTGATCCTTATAGCACTTTTTTTTAAATTAGTGAATGCACCATAAAAATATGAAATCCGCAAAGACAAACACACCCACAAAAACTGGCATGCTATTCAAAGCAGAACAAGTCTGAAATCATTGAAGCTGCTTATAGGTCCTTATAAATGTTATATTTCACTTTGGTAAATATTTACTTAGTGATTTTATATAGTACAAATCATAACAACCCACATATTTACTGCATCATTTCTTCCATTTCCATAAGAAAAAAAAATTGAACTTATTCTCTCTTAAAAGTAATCACCAAATGAATAGTTTTACCTGAAGAACTTGCATTGCAAGAGTTAAAGGTGTATCTCTTCGTTGTGTCTCTAGAAATGGGTTACTTGGACTCAAATCCTCACTATCACCACAAGCCCCACTTTCAGGAAGACCTCGTTAGAAAAGATAAACAAAATTACTATGGATACATTCTAGGAGATGTTCTAAGGTAGAATGAAAATTTTAAATGGTTATGTACGTAATACACTAGTGAGAGGAAATTGGTGTGTTACAGTTGTGAATAAAATAACTGAGAGTTTACCAACTTAAAACTACACTACACAGTAGACTTTTAACTATTATAAATTAAAAATTAAATTGGCCTTTGAATTAAACATAACAGATCTCACAATGACTGGGATTTTAATAAAACACAAACAAAAACAATAAAATGTATTTAAAAATAGGATATTACACTCTAACAAAATTCCTCACATTATTTGTCTCTTCATACAAACAGAATGAGAAGAGTTACTGCTGCTATATTCAGCACAAATAACCTGCACTATCCAAGTCACAAGTGCACAATGAGACCACAAAGCACATATAAAAATAGAATTTCCTCCTCTTCTAAATCCAGTGTTAAATTCACCTCTTCTAAATGAAAAGTTAAATGCACCGAAATAAAGAACACTGCTTTGAACCACCAAGCTTCTTACAAAATAATTTATGGCAGGTTGTATACATTAGAGTTTACATAAACACATGAACTTCACTATTAGTTGTAAATATCATTAAAAATTGATGTATTGGAATCAGAGTGAAAAGTACAAGTCCTGTAAAATAATTCTGTATGATGTCAGTTTTGAAGAATAAATAATTTACTGATTTTTGCCATATCAAAATATTACTTCAAAAGTCAACAGGTAATGAAAGTATGTAGGTACTTCAGAAATTAAGATACACATGTCGTCCCATGTTATGACCATTGGAGAACAAGGGTGGTGTGTTGTCAGAAGAGAGTGCATGTATAGAATTTCCTGCAGACACAGTTCTACAGTGGTAGGGATAACATGTGCATCACAGAGTGTGACTGAAATGGAAAAGCACTCCCAAGTTGAAGTAGGCAGGACCATATGTTTCTTTTGGGCAAAGCATCAAAGTTGCACACTCAGTCTCCATATATGGACAAAATGCAATGTCATGTCAAGCCATAGTAATATGGTCCAACAATTTGATGAGATCTGCACAGCGTGGGTGACGCTGATCGAGAGGTCCAGGTCTTGCACCTGCAATTTCCACCTTTTCGGCAAGTTGAAACAACATTTGGGGGAAAGAAATTTTCCAATGATGAGGACGTTCACACATCATTTCTTGTATGGCTTCATGAACAATGAGCAGATTTTTATTGTCGAGGAATTGATCAACTGGTGGAATGTTCCAACCAATATTCACAGACTCTGTGACTACGCTGAAAAAATAGTGTCATGTCTTTGTGCTACTTTGAAGTGAATGCAGCATCCAATCAATTACTTGGTTACTTGGCCTGCCATAATAATGTGTAACTCACTTCTTGAAGCAACCGTATACAACATATGCAGGTCAATACAATGAGTAATAAATTATTTCATTTGTAAAATCTGGTGAAATTGATGTTCTTGTCAAAGTGCTGATTCCACTTTAGCTTTTAGTTCTACAACACCATGTATATTACACAGAATTTCAATTAGTGTATGAAACACTTAGTACATTTTTTTCAGGCCATTGCTCACCTTAATGGGACGGTGATAAAATTCCTTGCATTAACTTTCTACTGAGATCTTTTACCATCATTATGTGATGATGATACGCCATTCCATCAATGACTAATCGTGAGGTTTTAGAAATAAAATCTAATGCAATGCCCAACAAATTCAATATTTTCTGCTATCGAGGAAAGCTTTAAACAGCACAAAAATATTACAGTTCCTAAAAACCCTTCAACACAGAAGGACTCTCTCACTCTGCACTGGAGTGGAGTGCACACTATAAGGAAGCTATCTTACCAATCCAAACTTTGTAAAAACTGGGTTTCAAACTGGTAAAGTTGCCTTCCCAGAAAATTCTCCTACATAACTGTACATTCCATGGTGCAGTAAAAGATACATTTTGGAAACAATTGGTAGGAATGTTACTACCATGTGCTTTCTCCTTAGGGTGCTAGCTGAAGAGTATGAAGGAAACTCCTAAGTACTTTTGAAACTAGGAGTAATTCACTAACAAACTCCTATAACAACTGAAATGTATCACTGGGTAGCTGAAGAAAGGAAATAGAGCAAGTAACAAACCACAAAGATTGCCATTCACTTTACTTCTTGCTATTCATTCTGATTATATTTTATGAGGCATTTTCTTAATGTGATTCTCTAACTGCACAGTAACTGAAGGGTGGAGAGAAAAGGGAAACATTTATGGGGCAGTGAAAGGCTGTGCTTTTTCTCTTTAGCTTGGAAATAGTTATTCTTCAATGTTTTCACCTGTTAGGTATTTTGTTCAATAGCTTTGCTGTGAGTAGATGTCATTGCTGCTGTCAAATTTATGTAAAACACCTATTTATGGCTGTCACACACACTTAATTGAAAACAATATTATTTACAAACACAAATTTCTTTAGAAATTGGAATAAATGGAAGTCAGAGGGTTCTAAATGTAGTGAACATGGCCTATCCTCCAAGTAAGTGTTTCCCTTTCTAAAGCACTTTTTTTGGGCAGGTACTGTCTCCTACTGAAATATGATTTCTCCTCACTATTTTTTTCATCCATTTGGTCTATGATTTGTGTACTATTCACTAGTTATCGTTCCACTCTTCACAAGGTAGTCAATAAGATGAATCCCTCCATCCATTCCTTTTTTTCCAGTGCCATCGGCTTCTATCCACTGTTTGATTACTCTTAACATTTCTCATGTGAGGTGGTAACCTCATCATAACAAAATGTTGCACAAAACAGCTGGTTTCTTTTTAAAGTAGTTCAAACAATGCCAGCAAATTAATATTTGCATTTGCTATTATCAACTTTCAACAAATCTGGCATCCATCTGGCACAATGCTTTCTCATTGTCAATTATACAAATGAGAGGAAACCTACTCTTATTTATGTAATACCTATGGCATCAAATATTTTACACACATTTAACCATTGATTGTCAAAAATTATATAGTTTTCTTTCTGGGTGTTTTCAAGTGTGGCAGCAATTTTGGAATGCCCTTCATGTGGATCAATACAGCATGTTTGAATTAATTTATCCATTTTTAACAGTTTGAAATGGAGGAATAGACTCATATCCTTACATAACTTTGAATGACTTTATATTGGCATTAACCAAACCAAATAATTAGCCATGAGAAAATTTCTCACGTGGGAGAGATTATATACTTGCTAATCTGCCACCTCGATTATTGACCAGAAATTCCAATAAACTGTATATTTGAAGCTTCCTGATAGATCAAAATGGTGCACCCAGGCTGGTACTTGAACCCAGCATCTTTGTCTTTCATGGGCAAGTGCTCTACCAACTGAACTACCCAAGCACAACTCATGACCCATCCTCACAGCTTTACTCCACCAGTACCTTCTCTCCTACATGCCAAACTACACAGAAGTTCTCCTGTAAACCCTGTGGGACAAGAGCTCCTGGAAGAAAGGATACTGTGGCAGCCTGGCTTAGCAACAGCATGGCAGATAGCCTTCAGAGTGAATTTCTCCTATGCAGCAGAAATTTCTCCTATGCAGCAGAGTTGTGCTGATAAGAAACTTCCTGGCAGACTGAAACTGTGTGCTCGACCAAGACTCGGACCCAGGGCCTTTGCCTTTCATAGGGAAGTGCTCTACCAATTTAGCTAATCAGGTATGACTCATGAGTCTGTCCTCACAGATTCCCTTCCATCACTACCTCATCTCCAACATTCCAAAACTTTGGGTGTAAGGCCTATGTTTCATCTTCCAATGCCGGAGTTATCATCAGAGTACCACCTCAGAAAGCTGTTCACATCACAAACTTAGCAAGCCGAACTGGTTATATGAATCCACACAAAGGCCAGTTCACAACACAATCAGATTGCTGCCTAAGGTCACAGAGTCATGCCGACACATGTTATGGATCTGTGGTGGGGAATAGTCAGTGATGTTTGTTTTGTTTAGCACTAAGGCCAAAAACTTGTCTAATTTAAATCTTTCTTATTTTCTGTTAACAATACTAAGAAAAGGATAAATTGCTACTCACTGTAAAGATGACATGTTGAGTTGCAGATAGGCACAGCGAGAAAACTGTTATACTTCACCAAAGAAAACACGCACACATTCACACAAGAAATCACGCCTCATGCACACACGACTGCTCCCATTGGTAGCTCTGAATGTAATATGACTGTCAGGTGCATAGCAATCTGGAGAGGGAGGAGGGATAGCAGTGTATGGTTGGGGGGGGGGGGGGGGGCAGAATGCTGTCCGGTGGGGCATGCAGGTACTAGATTGCAGCCTGATGAGTTTGCCATGTGCAATGTCAGGTGGTGGTGGTGGTGGTGGTGGTGGTGGTGGTGGAAAAAGCAGCAAAGGAGAAAGGACAAGTGGGTGCACTGGCAGAGAGCAGTGCACAATGAGGGTGGGGGACATGAAAAGAGAGGAGGTGATAGGACAGAGGGTGGAGAAACTGATTGGAGGGTGTTGGGACAGCATGCTGAGGCCAAGATAATTTTGGGAGCAGAGAATACGTTGTAAGAATAACTCTCATCTGAGCAGTTTAGATAAGCTGGTGGTGGAAACGGGATACAGTTGGCCCAGGTTGTGAAGCAGCCATTGGAATCAAGTGTGTTATATTGAGCCCAGTGTGGCGGACTCTGCTCTTGGCCACAGTTTGGTAGTGGCTATTCATCCTGGTGGACAGGTGGTTTGCAGTCATACCAATATAAAAAGCTGTGCAATGGTTGCAGCAGAACTGGTATACCACATGGCTGCTTTCACAGGTGGCCCGGCCTTTGATTGGGTAAGATAAGCCTGTGACAGAACTGGAATAGGGAGTGCTGAGTGGGTTGATTAGGCAAGTTTTGCACCTCAATCTTCCACAGGCATATGATCCCTATGGCAATGGGTTGGAATTGGGAGTGGCATAGGGACAGACTATGATGTTTTTGAGATTGGTTGGTCGACGGAACACCACATTAAGGAGGGGTGGGAAGGATCTTGGGTAGGATGTCCTTCATTTCATGGCATAATAGATAATCAAAGTCCTGACGAAGGATGTGATTCTGTTGTTCCAGTCTGGGATGGTACTAGGTGATGAAGGGGGCACTCTGGCTTTTGAGGGAGGTGGTAGGATTGGGAGTGTATGTGGCACAAGATATCTGTTTGTGGGGTAGATCAGGTGGGGGGGGGGGGGGGGGGGGGGAGAGATAATGCCCTACAACCACCAACACAATCTGCATTTAGACAGCTGCCATCTCTCCCACACCAAAAAAAATCCCTGACATATAGCCGGCTACCCAGGGATGGCATATCTCAAGTATATTGAAAGTCTCACCAAGGATTTCCTTTTCCTAATGTTTCTGATATTCCAACCTGGAGTTTCCATTGTTTTATTTTCTTTTAAAGTCATTTTTGTACTTTTGGATCATATGGCCTTTCAGTACATCTTAGCATAGTAATGATTAGATCCTGCTAAAACCACAGTGTCAGAGAAAAGAATTTGGTAGGTCTCTGGTTCCAGTGCATGATTTTCTACTGCAGATTTATCTTTCATGCCCAAGTGACAATTGCTCATGAGTTCCAAAAGACAGGTTTTAATGTTTCTTTTTATAGTTTGTGTGTGCAACTGAACACAAATGCAAGGGATTTTATATGCTCCTGCTGTGGAAAGTGGAGGCCACAGGTCCAACTGCAGTGTTCAAATATTGGTGCACCTTTCTTGTTGGTTTGAACATTGTATCAATACCGTGTTTCTAAGTACTCTGCTTGCTTGGTGGCAGTGACAAAAATTTATATACTGTCGTCACATTAAAAGCCAGAACAACAATTTTTTGCAACACGGGCTGCTGCTGCTGCTGGAAGATGTGCAGGGAGAGTGTTAATGAGGTTCTGGAAGGTACAGACAGGGAAGTGGAGCCATGCCGACTTCAGTGCCATGGCCAGCTGACCAGGTTTGAGGTTGAGGATCCGTGTCACGAGCAGCCCAATCGAGGTGGTCCCACTGTGTTTCAAATGGTTTTAAATCTGGGGAGTCTGGTGGCCAGGGGGGTACGGTAAGCTCATCCTGGTGCTCTTCAAACCACACATGGACTCTGTAAGCTGTGTGCCACGTTGCATTGTTCTGGTGGTAGATGTGATCATGCTGAGGAAAAACAAATTGTATGTCGGCTAATATAACAAAAACAATCAATTTTTGAACTCAGGCCCTCACAAGGACTAACTCCTCAATCCACAGAACTTCTCACCCCATTCAGACCACACATCCCTCACCTTTTACCTTTTTCATAAGATCCACAAATCCAAACATCCTAGCCATCCTATAGTTGCTGGCTTCAAAGCACCCACTGATTGTGTATCTGCCTTAGTTGATCAGCACCTGTGAATCACAATACAAAGACTCCCCCCTTCTACATCAAATATACCAACCATTTCCTAGATCATTTGAAATCCGTGCCTGTCCCACTCCCACCACACATCAGTGATGCCACCTCCCTCTATACCAACATCCCACACAAACAGGGTCTGTTCGCTGCTGAAAATTTCCTCATCAGCACCCACCTGATTCCAAACCTATGACATCCTACCTACTCACCTTACTCAACTTTATACTTAGCAACAACTACTTCATCTTTGAGGGGCACACATACAAACAGATCAGTGGTACAGCCACTGGAACCAGGGTAGCTCCTTCCTACGCCAACCTTTTCATGAGTTGCTTGGAGGGGGCTTTCCTGGGATCCATAAGTCTTCAGCCCCTGGTTTGGTTTTGATACATTGAGGACATCTTTCCATATGGACTCATGGTGAGGCTGACCTGTTAAAATTCCTGGAATCTCTGAATACCTTCCCCAAATTAAATTTCCCATGAATCCTGTTCTACTTTCCTTAAAGTTGATCTCTTCCTCACTGAAGGCCAGCTACACACTTCTGTCCACATTATACCTACAAACAAACAAAAATACTTACTTTTTGACAGTTGCCATCCTTTCCATGTCAAATGTTTCCTACCATACAGCCTTGGCATTTGAGGCAAATGTATTTGTTCGAATGCAGACTCTTTACAGCAATACACCACCATTCTCACCTCAGCCTTAACTGGATGTAATTACCCTACTAGCCTAGTTCAAAAGCAGATTGCCTGGGCTATAACATCCAATCATGGTACTGCTGATCCCTCCAAAAAACAACTTCAGAGCAAAGCACACCACAGGTCATTCAGTATTATCCTGGACTGGAATGTATTAATCAGCTACTTTGACAATGAAATGACTTTTTAAAGTCATGCCCTGAAATGAGATCCACTCTGAGATTTTGCCCAGCATACCTAGAACAGCTTTTTGTTGCCCTCCCAATCTCCGCAATATTCTTGTTAGACCCTATGATCCTTCTGCACCCATCTCCTTGCCCTATGACTCCCTATCCCGTGAATGTCCCAGCTGCAAGACCCGTCCTATGCACCCTCCTACCACCACCTATACCAGCCCTGTAACTGGGAAAACATATACTATTAAAGGGAGAGCCACCTGTGAAACAACACGTCATGTTATGTAAACAGTGTTTGGCCTTTTACATTGGCATGACTACCACCAAATAATCTGTTAGGATGAACAGGCATAGGCAAAGGGTGTATACTACCAACACACATTATCTTATTGCAAAGCAAGCTCCACAACATGACAATCATAGCCTGTTTCGTCACACGCACTATCTGGATTCTTCCTCCAGATATCAATTTCTCATAACTCTGCAGATGGGAACTAACATTACATGTTCTTTGTTCTTGCCACCAACCTGGCCTTAATTTATGTTAATTTCTTCTGTCTCAGCATTCCTTCACTCCATTTTAGTTTTCTACATCTTTTATTTTCTTACCTGTCTATTTTTCACCATTCCCCTCCTACATCTGTTACATGCAATGCAATTAGCTTCTCACTGTTATTAACTTGTACATGATATTTTAGCAGTAATCTCTGTTTTGTATATTACCCTGTCTTCCACCTTTTAGCTCTCATGTTTTCAAATCTCATCCAATGCAGTCCCCAACAGTCTGTCTTTCCTTTTCATCCCATCTGGTAAGTCTCCCCAATCCGCGGTTCTGGGTGACTTTTCTGAAATGTACCCCTTTTCCTAGGCCTCTCCAGTCTTTTTCCTTCATCCCTCTTCCTTCCCCTTCAACCCTTCTGCCTGAAGAAGGAGCCTCTAGCTCTGAAAGCTTGCCTAATTATAACCTTCTTTCATGTGTGTGTTCTGCCGCTTGGTTGATGAGTAGATTTTTTTTATCTAACCAATTACATTAAACTATATGTAGGGGTGGACATGGTTCCCAAGGATAGATGCATACTTGTGTACGGAATGACAAGATCGCCCATAGAATGCCACAAAACATTGCCCTTCTGACGATTGTTGCAGGGTATTTGCTTTCAGACATTTCATGCTGTATATGCCAAAAGCCATCTGTCTGATTGAGCATATAACATCAATCGTCTGAAAAGGCCAAATGTTGCCACTCAATGAACATCCAGCAATACTGCTATGCAAATTGCACCCTCTGTCGCTAATAAACAAAATCAGCACAGCTGCATGAACCATGCACCTGTTGTAGAGGCCCAGATGCAAGATTCGCTGAATGGTCATGAGGAGACACTGCTGGTAGCCCCCTGGTTCATGTTGGTGGTCAGTTGCTCAACAGTACACGTCACCACAGCTGTCACTCGTCTCTATCATCTATGGCCCATGGTGCACCATAGATGCCTTTGCACCGGTTTTGCCATTCACAGTATACTTTAACCATGGCAGCACACGAACAGTTTATAAACCTAGCCATTTTGGAAATGCTTCTACCCTTGGCCTGAAAACCAATGATCATGCCCTTTTGGACATCAGATAATCACCCCGTTTCTACATTACGACAAGACAGCACTGTTTTCTGAATGTCCCTGACACACTTTATATACCCTTCACAGCTAGTGCTGCCACCTGCTGTCTGTGAGTGGTTATTGCATGTTGACATCGAACATAGGCAGTGGTCACATTAATGTGACCGAACAGTGCATATGTATGCTATGGTGACATATGAAATGTCTGTTGAGAAACCTGGCCAACATTAGAAATATTGTTTGTAAGATTGCTAATGAGAATTTGAAATGTGGTACAGGTGTAGCTGAATAAAAACAATATGTAGATGTTATTGTTGGATGTAAGGTCCACCAGTTATGCAAACCACCGGTTTTTCAAAGTTCCCAAACATGTTTCAGCACCTCTGTGCCATCATCAGTGGGTTTCTGTTTTATTTAATCTGTAATATGAACATTTTTACTAAATGATTACAAAATTACAGAAATATTTAGTTCAAATAACTTCTTGTGATGATGGCACAGAGGTGCTGAAACATGTTTGAGAACTTTGAAAAAACCGAGTCTTGCATAACTGGTGGACCTTACATCCAACAACTTTAACTGCAAACATGAAAGACAAAGTAGCTGCAAATCCAAATGATGAATAATATGTATATAACTTATGGTTATGATATTACTTTTTTTTTTTCCACACATAACGAACTGGAGTATAAATTAAGAGATAAAAGTGGTTTACGAGTCCTCTTTGTGGCTAGTCAACATGTACACACAAAGTGAGACAGGTTTTGATTAAGTCACATTATGACTATGTCATGCTTAAAGACTTTGTTGAATTATATGAAGTTCTGTCCAAATACTATATGTAAATAGCTTCCAGTTCAAGAAGTTTAAAATTGATGAAATAAAAGAGAGAAATTGTTGCTATTTTAATTTTATACTGCTAAAGTGTGTTTCCCCCCCATGAACCATGGACCTTGCCGTTGGTGGGGAGGCTTGCGTGCCTCAGCGATACAGATAGCCGTACCGTAGGTGCAACCACAACGGAGGGGTATCTGTTGAGAGGCCAGACAAACGTGTGGTTCCTGAAGAGGGGCAGCAGCCTTTTCAGTAGTTGCAAGGGCAACAGTCTGGATGATTGATTGATCTGGCCTTGTAACAATAACCAAAACGGCCTTGCTGTGCTGGTACTGCGAATGGCTGAAAGCAAGGGGAAACTACAGCCGTAATTTTTCCCGAGGGCATGCAGCTTTACTGTATGATTACATGATGATGCCGTCCTCTTGGGTAAAATATTCCGGAGGTAAAATAGTCCCCCATTCGGATCTCCGGGCGGGGACTACTCAGGAGGATGTCGTTATCAGGAGAAAGAAAACTGGCGTTCTACGGATCGGAGCGTGGAATGTCAGATCCCTTAATCGGGCAGGTAGGTTAGAAAATTTAGAAAGGGAAATGGTTAGGCTGAAGTTAGATATAGTGGGAATTAGTGAAGTTCGGTGGCAGGAGGAACAAGACTTCTGGTCAGGTGACTACAGGGTTATAAACACAAAATCAAATAGGGGTAATGCAGGAGTAGGTTTAATAATGAATAGGAAAATAGGAATGCGGGTAAGCTACTACAAACAGCATAGTGAACGCATTATTGTGGCCAAGATAGACACAAAGCCCACGCCTACTACAGTAGTACAAGTTTATATGCCAACTAGCTCTGCAGATGACGAAGAAATTGAAGAAATGTATGATGAAATAAAAGAAATTATTCAGATTGTGAAGGGAGACGAAAATTTAATAGTCATGGGTGACTGGAATTCGAGTGTAGGAAAAGGGAGAGAAGGAAACATAGTAGGTGAATATGGATTGGGGGACAGAAATGAAAGAGGAAGCCGCCTGGTCGAATTTTGCACAGAGCACAACATAATCATAACTAACACTTGGTTTAAGAATCATGAAAGAAGGTTGTATACATGGAAGAACCCTGGAGATACTAAAAGGTATCAGATAGATTATATAATGGTAAGACAGAGATTTAGGAACCTTGTTTTAAATTGTAAGACATTTCCAGGGGCAGATGTGGACTCTGACCACAATCTATTGGTTATGACCTGTAGATTAAAACTGAAGAAACTGCAAAAAGGTGGGAATTTAAGGAGATGGGACCTGGATAAACTAAAAGAACCAGAGGTTGTACAGAGATTCAGGGAGAGCATAAGGGAGCAATTGACAGGAATGGGGGAAATAAATACAGTAGAAGAAGAATGGGTAGCTTTGAGGGATGAAGTAGTGAAGGCAGCAGAGGATCAAGTAGGTAAAAAGACGAGGGCTAGTAGAAATCCTTGGGTAACAGAAGAAATATTGAATTTAATTGATGAAAGGAGAAAATATAAAAATGCAGTAAGTGAAACAGGCAAAAAGGAATACAAACGTCTCAAAAATGAGATCGACAGGAAGTGCAAAATGGCTAAGCAGGGATGGCTAGAGGACAAATGTAAGGATGTAGAGGCCTATCTCACTAGGGGTAAGATAGATACCGCCTACAGGAAAATTAAAGAGACCTTTGGAGATAAGAGAACGACTTGTATGAATATCAAGAGCTCAGATGGAAACCCAGTTCTAAGCAAAGAAGGGAAAGCAGAAAGGTGGAAGGAGTATATAGAGGGTCTATACAAGGGCGATGTACTTGAGGACAATATTATGGAAATGGAAGAGGATGTAGATGAAGATGAAATGGGAGATATGATATTGCGTGAAGAGTTTGACAGAGCACTGAAAGACCTGAGTCGAAACAAGGCCCCCGGAGTAGACAATATTCCATTGGAACTACTGACGGCCGTGGGAGAGCCAGTCCTGACAAAACTCTACCATCTGGTGAGCAAGATGTATGAAACAGGCGAAATACCCTCAGACTTCAAGAAGAATATAATAATTCCAATCCCAAAGAAAGCAGGTGTTGACAGATGTGAAAATTACCAAACTATCAACTTAATAAGTCACAGCTGCAAAATACTAACACGAATTCTTTACAGACGAATGGAAAAACTAGTAGAAGCCAACCTCGGGGAAGATCAGTTTGGATTCCGTAGAAACACTGGAACACGTGAGGCAATACTGACCTTACGACTTATCTTAGAAGAAAGATTAAGGAAAGGCAAACCTACGTTTCTAGCATTTGTAGACTTAGAGAAAGCTTTTGACAATGTTGACTGGAATACTCTCTTTCAAATTCTAAAGGTGGCAGGGGTAAAATACAGGGAGTGAAAGGCTATTTACAATTTGTACAGAAAGCAGATGGCAGTTATAAGAGTCGAGGGACATGAAAGGGAAGCAGTGGTTGGGAAGGGAGTAAGACAGGGTTGTAGCCTCCCCTCCGATGTTGTTCAATCTGTATATTGAGCAAGCAGTAAAGGAAACAAAAGAAAAATTCGGAATAGGTATTAAAATTCATGGAGAAGAAATAAAAACTTTGAGGTTCGCCGATGATATTGTAATTCTGTCAGAGACAGCAAAGGACTTGGAAGAGCAGTTGAATGGAATGGACAGTGTCTTGAAAGGAGGATATAAGATGAACATCAACAAAAGCAAAACAAGGATAATGGAATGTAGTCTAATTAAGTCGGGTGATGTTGAGGGAATTAGATTAGGAAATGAGGCACTTAAAGTAGTAAAGGAGTTTTGCTATTTGGGGAGTAAAATAACTGATGATGGTCGAAGTAGAGAGGATATAAAATGTAGACTGGCAATGGCAAGGAAAGCGTTTCTGAAGAAGAGAAATTTGTTAACATCCAGTATTGATTTAAGTGTCAGGAAGTCATTTCTGAAAGTATTCGTATGGAGTGTAGCCATGTATGGAAGTGAAACATGGACGATAAATAGTTTGGACAAGAAGAGAATAGAAGCTTTCGAAATGTGGTGCTACAGAAGAATGCTGAAGATTAGATGGGTAGATCACATAACTAATGAGGAAGTATTGAATAGGATTGGGGAGAAGAGAAGTTTGTGGCACAACTTGACCAGAAGAAGGGATCGGTTGGTAGGACATGTTCTGAGGCATCAAGGGATCACCAATTTAGTATTGGAGGGCAGCGTGGAGGGTAAAAATCGTAGAGGGAGACCAAGAGATGAATACACTAAGCAGATTCAGAAGGATGTAGGTTGCAGTAGGTACTGGGAGATGAAAAAGCTTGCACAGGATAGAGTAGCATGGAGAGCTGCATCAAACCAGTCTCAGGACTGAAGACCACAACAACAACAACAAAGTGTGTTTGGAACTACAAGTATTCTTTACTGAGTTATTTAATAAGAGTTACAAGGACACCACTCATCTAACAGCGGGGATAAGTGTTGGTACATTGTTGTGTTGCCCAATGTCCAGTAGACCACTGAATGACGACCACCGCAGGGAAATGACAGTATGACACAAAGGAGACGAGGAGTTTTTAAATAAAGAATACTCTGACAATTTTAAAATTAATGTATGTTTAATGACATTAAATCAAAACTGACTACTTGCCATTTAATGTAGGCCAGGCCTATTTGTGGAAAATATTGCCACAGATATGATGTTCATCATTTTGAATGCACGATTCAGGTCTCTTCTCTAACTCCCCCATTACACAGAACGTCTCTGCAGAAATTTCTTGAATGATTGCATTCTTCAACTGGTCCAAATTTTGTGGTCTGCAGTTATACACACAGTTCTTGAGGTATGGCCACAGAAAAAAGTCACACACTGATAAGTCTAGAGATGTGGGAGACCGCCAAGGAACATTACCAAAACTTAAAATAATCTGTCCAGGAGACATTCACTGAAGAATTGCCATCAAGGCATCTGTGGTGTTTGATGTAGTGCTATCCTGCAGAAAACAGACACCTTCTAAAGAGATTCTTTGTATTCTCATTTCTGGCTTCACAAACACTTCAATCACATGAATATATTGAGGCGAATAAACAGTGATTGCGGCCCCATTTTCTTCAAAAAAAAAAATAAAATAAAATAAAATAAAGGTCCAATAATGCTGAGAGTGTCAAGACCACAACAGACTATCTTTTTCAGAGTGAAAAGGACCGGGGGAATAAGTTATGGATGCTCAAGAACCCAGTAATGCAGATTTCATTTACTGATGGTCCCATTTAAGTGAAAATGAGCTTCATCTCTCACCAATAAAATCACGTTACCACTCAAAATCACTTGCATTCTGCAAGCAAAGTCACCACGTACAGCAAAATCAGTTGGCTCCAGTTGTTGCACAATAAGAAGTTTGTATAGATGGAACTTTATGTACGAGGGTCAGTCAAAAAGTAATGCCTCCTATTTTTTTTTCTACGTTTAATTGTCAGGAAATTTAAATGCAATTACATAGGTTGAAAACCACAACATTGAGGATCATTTTGTCATTTTTCAATGTAATCTCCGCCCATCTCTACAGTTTTGGTCCATCTTTGAACAAGGGCATGTATCCCAGCACGGTAAAAATCACAGCTCTGCTTCCTAAGCCATTGACGCACGGATGTTTTGACGGCCTCCTCATCTTCAAAATGAATCCCACGATGAGCTTCTTTTAGTGGCCCGAACAGATGGAAGTCTGATGGTGCCAGGTCAGGGCTGTATGGGGGATGAGGCAAAACTTCCCATCCAATTTTGACAATCTCGTCAGAGGTGTGACGACTGGTGTGTGGTCTTGCATTGTCATGCAAAAGAAGAACATCTGACATTGATTTTGTTGGGCGAACTCGCTGAAGACGTGCTTTAAGTTTGTTGAGGGTTGTGACGTATTGAACAGAATTTATTGTGCATCCCTGCTCCAAAAAATCAACCAGAATCACACCCTCTGTATCCCAGAAAACTGTTGCCATAACTTTCCCTGCCGATCGCACAGTTTTGAATTTTTTCTTCCTCGGCGAGCTTGTGTGACGCCACTCCATTGACTGCCTCTTTGATTCGGGTTCAAAAAAATGCACCCATGTTTCGTCCCCGGTCACAATTTTTTTCAGAAACTCATCTCCCTCCAAACGGAAGCGCTGCAAGTGTTGGGAGGCTATTGTTTTCCTTGCCTCTTTATTCTGATCGGTTAACATTCTTGGAACCCACCGTGCACAAACTTTTGAGTACCCCAATTGTTTAATAATCGTGATCACACTGCCTTTACTAAGAGAAATAATGCGACACACTTCATCTGCAGTCACCCGACGGTCACCACGAATGATGTCATCAACTTGCTGAATGTTGTGTGGAGTCACTGCACTCACCGGCCTGCCGCTCCGCTTTTCGTCAGTCAACGGTGTTTGCCCTTCAGCTTCCTTACAACGACGAACCCATCGTCTAACAGTGCTGACATCCACTGTCACAACACCATACACCTTCTTCAGTCTTTCATGAATGCGTATGGGCGTTTCACCTTCTGCATTCAAGAATTCAATCACACAACGCTGTCTCAAACGAACATCGATGTCGGCCATCTTACAAACTTCTGCTGTGCTGCCACCTGTTGACACAGAAAGTTACTACTGCAGTGGATTGCAGAAGGTGGTTTGAGGAATGGCGCCAAATTCAAATTTTTCACTTAACTTAATTTCTTTAAGTAGAAAAAAAATGGGAGGCATTACTTTTTGACCGACCCTCGTATATCAAATTTGTCTAACAGACTCATGGCTGACTGCTAACTCACTGACATGATGTCTAGCTGGCCATCCTGGTTTCTGACTATTACTTCACTTATCCTTGCCACATTTTCTGGCATTTTGGGCCTGTACCCTTCTTATCCATTATGTTCCCAGTTGATCTGAAGTGTTCCACCTGTCTGACGACTCTGTTACGACTTGTAACAATTCCATGTCAACCAAGATTGAATTGTACATGTGTATTTGTTGCATGGTTGGAACAGACTCACCAATCCTAAAAAAACTGTCACAGATGAACAAAAGATGTTGCAGGTCCCATTGCTCCATTGTTACTGAAATGGTGTCTTGTAAGGAGAACAACTACCTCCACCACGATCTTTTTCCACTGCTACGCTCTCAGTATTAAGCAGTTCAAAACCATCCCTCTACCATGTGTCACTCTGTATTTGTTATCATTTAATTTGTTGAGACTCACATATTGCTGGGAAGATGTACTACTTGTGCATGTATGCTGGGCCAGTAGGATGTCATGCACCTCCAAGGCAGGACGACTACTGCAGTTTTGCTAAATGTTCCAATACTTGCTGGATGGGCAGTTATTCCATGTTACGACATCCTGACTTGGAGAAGTGGGTTGCACGATCAAGAAAATATGCATTCCATGACAATCATGATTACATCAGAGATGAAGAAAAAGATTCATTTTATCACTGAGATTGGTTCAGTTTATGTAACATCAGATCAAATGTATGAACATTCTTTTTAAATGTACCATTAACCTTATATTGTAAATTCTGACAGAAGACATTACATACGGGTTACAAGAAGAAATACTTTCTATAATTCAACAGAAGGTTTAGATTTGTTAACAGTTTACAGATCTCATCACAAGAACAGCTGTAGAGGTGAAGAGATCACACCAAGAAATATCTGAAAGTTTGTCTGGATAGTATTTAAAGACACAGCAGTTCAGAATTTAAGAACACCACTCTTAATCAGAACATACATATTGCGTCAGAAGTAAGAAGTCACCACAATTCAAAAGCTTCTGCGCTATGCTTATCATCTATGTACATTTAACTTCTGTACAAAGCTACACTCCAGACAAATATCTTCAGAAAAAGATTACCTAGAACTTAAATTGCTATTAGATGTCAACAAATTCCTCTTTCTCAAAAACGATTTTCTCGCAATTACCAATGTGTATTTTGCATCCTCTCTATTTTGGCCATCACAAGCCCACACAGTAAAACGTGTCTACTATTTTCAGTTTCTGATATCCTAATACAATTTCCTCACCATCACCTTATTAGATTCCCTTGTTTTACTTTTATTGATGTTCATCTTATAATTCTTTTCAAGACACTATCCATTCTGTTCAACTGTTCTTCCAAATCCTTTGCTGTCTCTGATACAATTACGCTGTCACTAGTGAACATGAAAGATTACATTTCTTCTCAATGAACTCTAGTTTACTTTGCGAATTCCTCCTTGGTTTCCTTTACTGCTTGCTCAGTGTACATACTGAATATTATCAGGACTAGGCTACAACACTTTCTCACTCCCTTCTTGACCACAGTGCCCCTTTCAAGTCCTTCAACTTGCACAACTGCAGTCCGATTTCTGTATAATTTGTAAATAATCTTTCACTCCCTGTATTTTACCCCGGCTACCTTCAGCATTCCGAAGAATGCATCCTAGTCAACACTATCAAAATCTTTCTCTAAATCTATAAATGCTATAAATGTAGCTATTCCTTTTTTCAATCTACCTCCCAGGATAAGCCATAGGGTCAGTATTTCCTTGTGCGTTCCTACATTTCTCTGATACACAAAGTGATCTTCACTGACGTCAGTTTTTACCAGTTTTTCCACAGTTCCGTAAATATTCATATTAATATTTTGCAACCATGACTTATTACACTAATGATTTGGAAACATTCACATCTGTCAGCACCTACCTTCTTTGGAATACAAACTGTTATGTTCTTTCTGAGGATATTTCACCTGTCTCTCATATCTTGCACACCTGGTGAAATAAATTTGTCATGGCTGGTTTTCCCTTGGATTTCAATAATTCTGAGGGAATGTTGTTTATTTCTGCGGCTTATGTCAACTTAGGCCTTGCAGTGGAGTATCAAATTCCTTTTGCAGTATCACATCTCCCAACTCGTCTCCGTCAACTTCCTCTTCCCTTTCTATAATATTTCCAGTTGCAGTTCATGATCAATAAATTATGATCAGAGTCCATATATGCCCCTCGAATTTCTTACAGTTTAAAATCTGGTTTCAACATCTTTGACTTACCATTATATAAGCAAAGTGACACCTTCATGTATCCCCAGGTCTCTTCCATGTACCCAATCTTCTTTCATAATTTTTAAACCAAACATTAGCAATAATTAAATTGTTCTCTGTGCAGAATTCTACCAGGCAGCATCCTCTGTCATTCTTTTCCCTAGTCAGTGTTCTGCTATTTTTCCTTACCTTCTTTATTCTAATATCAAATTCCAGTCACACGCCATTATTTTCATCTCCTTAACCACCTGAATAATTTATTTTATTTTGTCTGTCACTACACTTTCTTTCAGTCTCTTCATCACATGCAGAAACAGTTGGAATATTAACGTGTACTTCTGAGATGGGTGTTGGCTTCGTGTCTATCTTGGCTACAATAATGCATTCACTATGCTGTTCATGGTGGTTTACCTGCATCCATATTTTCTTTTCATTATTGAAACTACTCCTATTTGATTTTGTATTTATAGCCCTATTTTGACCCAACCATAAGTCCTGTTCTTGCTGCCACCGTATTTCACTAATTTCCACTCTATCTAACCTCAACACATCAACTTCTCTTTTTAAATTTTCTAACTTACCTACATATTAAGGTGTCAAACATACCACACTCTGATCCGTAGAATGCCAGTTTTGTTTTTCTGATGACAGCATCCTCCTGAGTAGCCCCCGTCTGAAGTTCCAAATGGAACCGGTTTTAGCTCTGGAATAATTTAGCGAAGAGGGTGCCGTCATCATTAATCCATACTGTACAACTGCATACCCTCAGGAAAAAATATTAGCTGTAGTTTCCCCTTGCTTTCAGCTGTTTGTATAACCACACAACAAGGTCATGATGGCTAAGGTTAAAATGCCACAGCAGTCAATGGATCAGACTGTTGTCCTTGCAACTACTGAAAAGGCTGATGTCCCTCTTGCGGTACCATGGGTTAGCCCTTCGACCGCTATGCAGAACACTGGCGGTCTCACCTTCGTGTGCTGCATTTTCGCGCCACTCACCATGCACTGGGTGCTGAATGCTTCTGGCGCACTCGCCACGCAAGGCTTCCAACCAGATTGCTGTTTTTAGACTTTCTATTTTGTTCTGGTCTTTGGGCTGGCTTTGGAAGAATTGGGGGTATTTATTTACAACATTTACACTTCATTTTCATGTGAGGCGCATTTTTATTTTAATGTATATACAAATCAAGACATTTACAATAGTGGTATACTTCTAAGTTCTTTCAAAAAAAGGTTTAACAGTTTTTTTATCACTGAAACTGTGTGTGATAAGTTTTGAAGCATGGATAAGCACAAAGAGTTACACTGAATTCCTTATAGCACAACTTCGTCTGTTTCCTAACACCATTCCGAGCACACAGCATGAATGTCTTGTACTTTTCCAACTGATCTGGTAAATGTGTCGACACAATTACTCTTGTAGGGTACACTTGATGTTTAGGTCTCTTGCGATCGACGTAAAAAGTTGCAAAACTTTCTCAAATTACATGGTGAGGAAACTTCTCCTACTTAATGTTTGTCCCATATTTGCAGTATAAGCAAAAGGCATTGAACATTGCCATGCCCAAAATATGGAAAAACAATTTACTGTACCACTTAGATGACTCCTGTGTACTTTTCACTGTTATTATTAGCATGTCACTTCAGTCGACTAGTCCCAGTGTTTTATTCTAATCTGTTACCACGCTCTGTTTTATTTTCAGATCACCACTCTTCCGATCTCTTTTTGAAGTCAGATGTATTTCAGCTTTGTGATCCGTTGATAGCCTCCAGAGTTCCTTCTTGTCCTGCCACTTGAGAGCAATTAGTTTTACTGATTCTGAAGATCGGAATGTTATTTCTTCTTTCTTCAGTTTCTCCTCCATTACTGGCATTTCCTTCCATGTTCACGTAACTGTACCACATGCATTTGCCACTCTATTATACAACCAACAAAATAGATCTGGGCTGGTATACCAGTTGTCGACTAACAGCGTGTGTCCTTTCTAAAAGTAAGGTCGGAATAACGTGCCTACTGTATTCCCCGACACTGTCTTACCATGATTATCAATGTCTGTCTGTGCACCAACATAGACAATAAAACCCAGTATATAATTTGTCTCACAATCACAAATTACAAAAATTTTAATTCCAAACCTACTTCTCTTTGCGGGAATTTATTGCTTTACTTTCAAACGGCCTTTGAACAGCATCAGAGATTCGTCTCATAAGGACAGAAAGTTTCCTTGAACATTTTCCAAAAATGTTCTACAATAGGCTGAATTTTCAACAAGTAATCCCCATTTAGGGGCAAAGTGTTGTCGTGGAAATGCAGTTAATTCAATAGCAAAAAATATCGGTTTCTGGAGATTACTTTGGAAACAGTTTGTGTTTCTAGCAAAAGATCTGTAGACCAACATTCGCTCAGTTTTAACTTTTTCACTATAGCCATCAGAAAGGAAGACACTATAAAAATATATGTTTCTGACATTTGTGTCACTCCACTTGTTTATTTTACAATTTGTCTTTGGTTTGCAGTTGGCTGATTGATACGTATAATACTTATTTGTTTCCTGGTACATCATAACAACAATGTCTGTATTTACAAACAGTTTAAAGAAACAGAGGCAGCTCTCATTTTCACTTACTTGAGCTTTCATTCCTGATGAGGATTCACTGAACTGATGCTTCTTTGGAATTATGTTTTAACACCTCCATTTGTTTTCTGTCATCCTCGTGGGTCGCTGTGCATCTTCATTTGAAGATGATGAGCACTGAGTAGAAGTACCCAGCTGTGGACTTCCTCTCGATGTCATAGGCTTTGCACTAGTAATTACAGATGGAAATGAATGCGAATCAACAACGTCTGTAGATTGTAAACTATTCATAAGAGAATCTTCTTCTTCTTCGCTGTCTATTGATGAGCACAGCGATTCTTCAGTCACTCTCCATCAACATCAGTATTATCTCTTTGGATGTGAGGAGCTTTTTACATGCCTTCACAATACGTAAATTCACAATGCAAACACAAGTGAATAATAGGACTGATGTCTGAACCAAGAATAGTGTCTCGCAGAATGGTGCAAAACTACAGTTCGGCAGAAATCGCAGTAGCATCATCTGTTGTGTCTAAAGCAAATTACTTGTACAAGTGCTGTGAGGGTCCACCAAAAGCATTGACATTGACTTCAAATGTAGTCGTGTTCTTCATACTGAAATGCCATCTGTTGTGGTTAGAGCAAATGATACGGTGTGGCGAGAGTTTGCCAGTAGCACTGCAGACAAACAGACGTCTCATTCAAGCACAGCTAAACAATAGGCAAGTGAACGTTTCAGAACTTAACAGCAGTGGGCAGCACGTGGGGCACGGTAGTGCTGAACTGCTGTGGCAGTCAGCCACACACCAGACACGGCACACCCGGGCCACTGTAGCAGTCAGCCACAGTCAACAGGTTAGTCTGGCCTCTCCAGAGATACCCTTCCATTGTGGTTGTACTTACAATACAGTTACCCATATCATAGAGGAATGGAAGCATCCCCACCTTGTCAAGGTCCATGCTTAATAGGGGGATTCAAAATATAAGGAAACGTGATTTTCACATAATTCCTCATATTCAGATCATTTGTTACTGTATGATGATATCTATCATTCATCCTGAATGTTTTTAATGAACATTCTACTTAAGGCATTAATCAATTACCAATTTTAAATGCACCTTATTGGTGTTCCTCAGCATTCTATATAGCCATATCACGATCTAGTTGCATAGGTGCTTCTCTTGCTCTACGAAACATTTGAAACAATGTTAAAAATTTCTGTTATGATCTTAAATTTTTGGTGAAGAACTCAGTGATAACACAAGTTTAAAATCATATATTAAAAAAAATAGAAAGGAAACCTTGTATTAAGATCAGAGCATGATAGGAAATGCAGAATACAGCAAAATTTGCCACATAACCATAGGAAATGCACCATTGCGAAGTTACTGCCATGAAACAGCCGTCCGTCAGCAGTGACAGTGCACAACCATGTTCATTTCCCCAAAATCGCTGCAACCAGTCCATGTTCTGCTGAATAATGCAGATACTAGTTAAATTAGTTCTAATTAAAGTTAAACGGCTAACACTCTGCATACTTTAAATGCGTATCCAAGAATGTTAACATAAAACTAAATTTTTTAGTGATGTTCATTCAGTAAAGCTTGTTAATTAAGTCACATAGTGTGTCAGACTACAAATTCAATGGTCCACAGTCAATCCTCAGTCAGTACTGCAATTTCCTCTTCTTCCACCTCTGCCAATTATTTGTAATGAAAACAGTGACAAGCAGCAATGAAGTTCAGACTCCATGCCAAACCATAGGTTTCACTTTAACTGCATGACAAGTTCAAGTGAAAGATCTGAGGAAAACATACTTGTTAGTTCATTTTCCTTGGATCATTTGCACAATAAATAATAATGACATAGAACAAGTAATTTTATATCCACATTACAAATTATTTTGTAAATATGGCTACACACTGATCATTTACAACCTTTTTTTTTTCTCTTACATTTCATTAATATAAATTTTATACTGAATAGAATAGAATCAGTTGTAAAGGAGAAAATTGTTCAGTTTGTTTTCAAATTTAACTTTTCTGTCTCTCAGATATTTTATATCACCGAGTAGGTGAACCAAAATTTTGGTTGCAGCTTTCTACTAAAGAAATCCTTAATGTGGAGCAATGTATGTCATTTTCTCTTCTGGTATTGTAATTATGTGCTTCATTGTTCCTTTTGAACTGCAGTGGATTATTCAGCAAATTTCATGACAGAATAAACATACTGTTAAACAGCAGTCCAAATGCCTAACACATTAAACAGATTTTTACAAGATGATTGTGAGCCATCCCACCTATTATCCTTTCACTATGTTTTGGAGCAATGAAGACTTTCTTTTTTAAAGATGAGGTACCCCAGAACATCATTCGGTATGACATTACTGAATGAAAATATGCAAAATATGTTACTTCACTGATTTGTCTTTTCCCAAGATTTGCAATGATTCTATGCATAAGTATGGCTGAACTAAGTAGTTTTAGGAGATCCAAAATGTGCTTTTTCCAGTTGAAACTCTTGTCAGCATGGACAGATAAGAATTGTGAAGTTTTCGCCTTATTTATTATTTTCTCACTATGTGTTACAGTTATTATTGGTGTAGTACTTCTGTGTGCAGAACTGAATATGTTGGCCTTTTAAAATTGAGAGTGAGACCATTCACGAAAAACTGGCAAATGATACTTTTATTTTTGATGAACACTGTTTACCCTTTCTTATTTTGCTGTATGTATCCTTGGATTGGTTAAAATATTAGTGTAATCCACAGAAAGAACTGATTCGGCTTCTTGTATATTAGACAGAAGATTGTTTACATATATGAGGAACAACAGTGAACCTTTAAGATTGGACCTTAGAGAGCCCCATGTGTGATTTCTCCCACCTCCCACCTAAGAAGAATCTTCCCTGATTACATTGGTTTCTACATTCTTTTGGGTAGATATGAGACTGTCCATGGTTGGCCTTACCATCGATCCCATAAAACTTCAGTTAACTAGGAGAATTTGACTGTGATTCGCACAGTCAAATGCCTTAGACAGGTTGTAGAAAATACCAACTGGTGCTATTTTGTTATTTAATGCTTGTAAAATTTGGTGAGTGAATGTGTAAATCAATGGCATTCTCAGTTGAGCAACTCTAAACTGTGATTTACTGAGAATGTTATTGTTGCTCAGCTGGGATACTAGTTTAGAATACTCTTACATCACCTTCACAAGAATTTTGGGAAATGATGTCAGTGGAGAAACATGTCAGTAGGTATTGACATGTCTCCTATCACCTTTCTTATAGAGGGGTTTAACAACAGCATGTTTTAATCTCTATGGAAAAATGCCTCGAGTTAGTGATGTATTATGTACACTGAACTGCCAAAGAAACCGGTATAGGCATGTATATTCAAATACAGAGATACATAAAAAAAAAGGCAGAATATGGCCTACAATCAACAACGCCTATATAAGACAACAAATGTCGGGTGCAGTTGTTCGATCAGTTACTGCTGCTATCATGGCAGGCTATCAATATTTAAGTGAGTTTGAATGAGCGATGACGCACATCTATGAGGTAGCGATGAAGTGGGGATTTTTCCATACGACCATTTCACATGTGAAGTGTGAACATCAGGAATCTGGGGAGACATCAAATCTCCGACATCGCTGCACCTGGAAAAACGTACTGCAAGAGTGGGACTGACGATGAATGAAAAGAATTGTTCAATGAGACAGAAGTGCAATCTTTCCACAAATTGCTGCAGATTTCAGTGCTGGGCCGACAACAAGTGTCAGTGTGTTAACTATCCAATGAAACATCTCATTGATATGGCTTCCGGAGACAAAGGCTCACTCGTGTACCCTTGATGCCTGCATGACACAAATCTTTACGCCTCACCTGGCCCTGTCCGCACTGACATTGGACTGCTGATGACTGGAAACATGTTGCCTGGTCAGACAAATCTCGTTTCAAATTTTATTGAGTGGATGGATGTGTACAGGTACAGAAACAACCTCATGAATCCATGGACCCTGCATGTCAACAGGGGACTGTTCAAGCTGGTGAAGGCTCTATGGTGTAGGGCGTGTGCATTTGGAGTGATATGGGACCCCTGATACGTCCAGATATGACTCTGGCAAGTGACATGTATGTAAGCATCCTGTCTGATCACCTGCATTCATTGTGCATTCCGACAAACTTGGGTAATTCCAGGAGGACAATGCAACATCCCACATGTCCATAATTGCTATAGAGTAATTCCAGGAACATTCTTCTGAGTTTAAACACTTCCACTGACCACCAGACTCCCCAGACATGAACATTACTGAACACATCTGGGATGCATTGCAACATGCTGTTCAGAAGAGATCTCCACCCCCTTGTACTCTTACGTTTTTATGGACAGCCCTGCAGTATTCATGGTGTCAGTTCCCTCCAGCACTGCTTCAGACATAAGTTGAATCCTAGCCATGTTGTGTGGCGGCACTTCTGCGTGCTCGCAGGGGGCCTAACAATATTGGGCAGGTTTGCCAATGCATTTCTGAAAAGAGTGGTCTTATTATATGAAAACAAATCTTTAGTACTCTCTTAGAAACACCATCAAACCAGATGAGCTTTTATTTTTGAGAGAACGTATAATTTTCTTAATTTCAGGATTCATTCATATGATTAAATTTAATGAGAATTACTTTTTCCAACATACTGCTGTGATGTTTCTCTTGAACTGTTTGTTTCTACGCTTTCTACTATATTTAAGAAATGATTATTAAATATATTTGCTATCTGTGACTCATCCTTTACATGCCTTCCATTTAGTTCAATAGTGATGTGGCCGGATGCCCCGTCCCTCGTTTCACTACATTCCACACCGAGGAGAACCATGTGCAATAAAGCACTGTGGTGTTCAGACCAATCTTCTGGTTGATGATAGTTTTAAGAAATACACTTAAAGCCAGTTCTTGAAGCTTTGTAAGAAGGCTTTCTCAGGAAAGTTTATGCTTATCTTCAAGAGTTTGCCATTTCTGTTTATTCAGCATCTCTATAACAGTCTCCCATGGGTCCGTATGTGTTCAATATCTCATGTCAGGTATCATAGGTGCAACACTGTTAGGAATAAAATCCAAATGCAGCATGTTTTAATTTTTTTAAATGTATGATAACAACAGAAACTTTTATTCTAACAGGAAGATCAGTACATTAAAATGGCACACTTACGGAAAAGAAAACTTACACTATATTTATAACACTTTTGCTTTTCATGTCACGTTCTTTCATAGAAAGAGCTTAAAATCGTAACTTCAACATTGCCTTGTAGTAGACACTACCAAATAAATGAGCAGTTTACCTTCTCTGAAATCCTTGGTGTGTTTCAAATGATTACTGTAGCCTCAATAGTGCTTGCAAGCAGCTCTTGATCATTGTTGACTCATATTTCATAAAGTGACATTTCATAAAATTATACACAAAATGGTTCAAAGATAATCTAGGAGACTACCACTAGGTACCGCTATACCAAATCTACATGAACCCAAATACTTTAATGATACACTGTCTACTGCTGGAGTGCAATGTTGTATAGCATTGCCTTATTGGAGTAACATTCTCTGTCACAGAGGAGAGAAATATTTTCCAGAAGTATAGGCAATTCCACTAGCAAGATTTATAAATAATTCTCTTTATTTAACCAGACATATGGAAGGAAAAGACTGATCAATTTGTCAATACTTATTTATGACAAGACATTTAGCAAAACTCTTTCTCAGTGAACAAGTTCTTGAAGAAAATGGGGATTTTTATACAACCACTGGCACCAGTTGAGAATGTTTAAAACTTAATCCTTTGTAAAAATAGCCTCACCCACATGGAGGAAGAAATGGGCAAATTAACACTGTTGAGACACTGATGTTGTCTTCATGGCTCGATGGGAAAAAAAGAAAAAAATGATCACTTTGGATAATCTCCTGCTCATAGAACTTCCTTCTGTGCATGGGCTGCATGACTCACTTCTGTGGTGGTGGTGGCGGCAGTGGAGGGCATTGTTTTGAAATGCTGGAATGCCTGGTTGCCCATAGTTCACACTGTTCTTCACTGTCCTATACTGGCATTTATGTTTTTCTCAAATAATGGTAAACAGCTATAAAATAGCCTTCAAATTGCGAAATTTCAATGTACTATCTTTCAGTAATCACAGTGCATCCTGTGGCTTCATACTAATGTGAATGCCAACTAGCTCGTTGTTTATGTACCTGTTCATTTTATAAAGCACACAATAACAAGTTTAGCACAAAATGAACACAATACAACATCAGCTAATTAAGACAAAACTACACTATACAGATTAAACCTCACCAGGTCCGTTTACAGAACAAACTTGTTAACACTCTAACATATTCTGCAGTCATCAAGCCAGTCTAATTGGTATGTAAAATTTCTCATACAGACTTAATTCTGACACTAAGTAACAGTTTTTTATGGTCTCCCTACATGTCTCGTATCCTCATAGGCCAACCTGGGCATGCCCATATGTATTCCATCTGAAGAATACACTGAGTTAACTTTTATTGACTATCTCATTACACTTTTATTAACTCTCTCATTACAGCAATTCCTTTTGGATGCCCACTTCCTTGCCTGTCCTCGCCAGACCCTCTGCACCTGAACCAGCTGATGTCAGAAGAGGGATACCTCATCTTTCAATATATAAGGGAGGCCATAATTTTGTGGCAACATTTGCCACGAGTAAAGTGTCAGAAGTTATCAGGGCCATGAGAGATAGTTGGTGCACAAGTCAGCCCCTTGCATGCCACCCATCGGCTGCCATGACATCAGCACATTCCACAACAACACACTCAGCCAGCCACTGTCCATCACAGTTCCAAATTACTGCAGCCATGGGGTCCTCGCTTCACCACCCAAGCCACTAATGCCTCACCGTCGTTGCCTCAACATCAATGAGTATTTTAAGTGTTGCTAAAGCATCATTTTACAACTGCCCACTTGCCTAGACAGGGATGCTGAGATGACAGTCTTTGGAGAAGAGAACAGTATTTTTATGTTGTATTTGTTGGGGCAGAGTCTGTGTTTTGTTTAAGTTTTTGCTGTGCACAGCTCATTACCAATTTTAGTGGACAAAAATGCCCACTACCTGCTTGAAAATGGAAAGTACTGCATAGATGGCCGGTAGTGGTCCACTTATAGCCTTGCAGGATAAGATAGCAGCCCATGCCCTTAGGAATCTGGAATTGCAGGAACAGCTGCAAGCAAAAAGAGTCACCATCTGATTGAAAGTAGGCTTAAACACTGGACAACTCTTGATGAGTCCATTACATATGCTGGAATTCCTTCGCTTGTATCACTGTTCAGTGTGCAAAGAAGTTTTCCCACAGTAAACTTCATACCTCCATTCTCAGGGAAGATATCAGAAAATATCAATGAATTTTTGCAATATGTGTGCAGTGTTGGCCGAATGTGTTCTTGGCCTGATGGATTTCATTGAATACCATGCAGCTAAAGTTGGCTGGAGATGCCTCATTTGAATCAGTACGGAATGCCAGTAGCTTTGAAGTGCTGACCAAGACATTATCTGACCACTATATCAACAAAAAGGCTGAAAGTTTTTACCATTACAAGCTGTTCACTCTCCATCAGCAGAATGCAGAAGATTTCACTGCTTTTGCCAATTGGATCCAATGAGCTCTACGTCTATTTTGGACAGAGGGAGATATGATATGCTCCATCAAATGGCAAAGGCAAGAGTTGTGGATTTGTTTAACAAGGGGATAAACTCACAAACTGGCAAAGAAATAAAGGCAATGTCATCTCCGTCTCTATTAGAGACTGTGCACCAGGCACTGATAAGAGAAGATGTTAACTATTTCGTTTGGTAATCTTCTTGTGGGAAAGATTTGTGTCCTGTATTCACTACGGCATCACATTATAGATATTGTACGCTCCCAAGGCATACAACTGATAGGTGTCAGGCCCCCTGCTGTTCTCACTGTACAGAGATCAGTTGCTCACTTGTCAACTGTGTCCATTCATGGAGGATTTCAAGGGTATGGAGAATACAGATTGGGAAATGGGATAGGATCCAGTGTAGCTGGTGCTCTGAGGTCTCATTAAAAACTGTTAATTTCCTTAGTTTTCAGGGATTAAATAAGGTGCCAAACGTGATTGTAAAAGGCAAAATAAAGGAAAAACCAGTAAGAACTTTAATACATAGGGATGCTCAAGTGTGCCTATTACTTTTCTCTCTTGGTGATAAGCAGACATTAAAGCCACCACACTGTCACATCAATGGATTGGGGACAGTAAATATTAGTCTGTTTGGGACATGACATGTTGAGATGGAGACCAGTGAAGGAAAATTTGATGCCAAAGTGTTGGGAAAAGAGAACAGGATTTTTGTGTTATCCTTGTGAATTATTTCCTATGCTACTTTCACAGAGATCACAACCTGTTCAACTTGGTGACTCTTATGGCCCTGATATAGTGGAGACAGCATTGCTATGGCATAAATGACCCAGAGGAAAAGGCCTGTTCCCCAAGTTTACACCAAACTGTGTATCTTAGTGTAGGCCTATTAACCAAGTTTACACCAAACTGCACATCTAACTTTAGAAAGTGCAAATCCCTGAAATCATTCATGGTGGAACAGGAATAATTGTCTGGGCAGCAACCATGATTCAAGAGACCACAGGAATTATATTTCTCGTCGATCCACTGACCAGATACAAAGTTCTAGTTCACCTCTGAGTACATGGAAAAAGAGACATTAAATGAGCTGAAAATGTTAACAAAGAAATGTGTATTCTCATGTACTTGGACACAGTTTTGGCATGCAAGAAATAATAATTCCATGTGTAACCATACTGGGCAGTGTGCAAGAAACAGAAGCAGTAGATGCTGAACAGTTTCAGACCGAAGAAACAGGGTCACAGGAAACTTTAAGGTCACAATTGTATTAGAGGACACGGAACGCAATCCATGAGGAATAAAAGAACACTGTCGAACTGAGAAGTATACACACTCATGCCACTTATAAAAAATCAATTGAGAGAGAAATTAATGCATTTATTGGAACAGGATGGGAACCTGTTGTATCTGCTTTAAGAGGAAACCGCATGGCTATTTGAGAAAAGAATGTTTTTACCAGTCACACATTTTACACAAAATGAAATTTGACTGGAGACGCATGGTCGATACCTCAGAAGCCTTACCAAGTCATCTATCATTTGCAGTCCATTGCAGAAAAGAAGCAGTCAATAGCATACAGGTGCAGGAATAATTCAGCATTCCTCTAGCGTGTGGCCATCGCCCACTGTCATAATGGCTAAAAAATGTATCTATGGGGAAAAATATACTGCAGTAAATTGACTTACAACAGCTGATAGTTAATCCTCCTCCTTGTTGACAAGAAACTCAACCACTTGGGAAACTGCAAATATTTCACCACACTAGATTTGAGGTCAGGTTATCATCAGACAGACTCCAGCCAGCATTGTTGTACCTCCTGGGCTATAAGAATTCCTCAGAATGCCTTCTGGACTAGGAAATGCACCTGCCACTTTTCAGCAGTTCGTAGAGACTTCCTATTATGTGGATTGAAAATACTAAAGAAGAGTACAGTCATGTTTACAAAGTGCAAATCTGAGCCTAAAATTAGAGAAGTGTTCTTCTGAGAAGTCTCAAGTGCAATATCTGGGCCACATTATAAGTTCTGCAGGTTTTAACATGATCCACATCTCACAGAGGCCACTGACAACTTTTCTGCAGCACAAAACATAAAAGAACTACAATCATTTCATAGTTTTGCAAACTATTACTGCATCTTTGTGCAAGATTATGCATTGATCACAAAGCCTATGACTAAATTACTGAGAAAGAGAGAATCATCCCATCGGTATGTGATGCAGCAAATGAAAGACATTTGACAAAATCCCCTGCATTAGCTTATTCAGCCCTTAAAAAACCATTCATTTTATTGTGTGATGCCGATTATGCTCTTGGCTGTGGACTAAACCAAGAACAAGATAGTGTTGAGAAACCAGTTGGTTAAGTGTCCCAACAAGTTAACAAAGCAGAAATGCACTACTCTGAGGCAGTATTATCAGCACCTGGTAAGAGTTTGAAAGAGGCTTAATTGTGGGTCTACATTTGACCAACTGGTTGAATTATGTGACATCCAGATTTGTGGGACATTTGGATGTGACTGTGGCCTGACAATGGGTTGCATGGGTACATGAAGACACGTATACTCATTGTCGAGGTTCCAGATGACCACATCTGACCCAAGGGAAGATTGCCGTACTGTGCACCAAGCACATCATAACCCCTTTTACACCCACACCTGCCATCTGTTAACAAGTAATGGACACCTTGCAACACTGTGTGTGTGATACCACATGATCCGTCACAGACTAGAAACACCTGTACTAGGGAATTAAAATCCCATGCACATGCTGTCATTAGCGCGCTACAACGCAAAGGGCTGCTTTTGGGGTGGTGCCATGATTGGGAAAGCAAAGACTGCTGATGAGTGGTGTCACAGTGTCTTCAGTGATGAATTGTGGTTTTACACTACATTCAGTGACCACTGTTGGTGACTATGGTGGCAACCTGGGGAGAGATAGAGATCTCATTCTTTCAATGTTTTGGAGAACCACAGTGGTGGTACTCCTGGCATCACGGCGTGGACAGCGATTGGGTACGACTTCAGGTCAAAGCTGGTAGTGATTGAGGGGACTCTGACAGCACAATGGTATGTCACAGACATACTCGTGTGTTACTTCTCATGTGACAGTATCGTGGTGCTATTTTTCAACGTGATATTGCTCATCCACACATGGCATATGTGTCTGTGAACTATGTGATACTGGGGGACTCCTGTGTCTAGCATGATCCTCAGATCTCTACCCAGTAGAACATATGTAGGACCAGCTTGGATGTCAACACCTTTCCAGTGCCAGTATCCATGATAGCAAAGACTAGTTACAACAGTTGTGGGCCTGCTCGCCTCAGGAGAGGATACAATGGCATTATGACACCCTACCCAACTGAATCAGTGCATAAAACCAGGCCAGAGATGATGCAGTGCCACACTGATATGTGGGGTCATACTGTCAAGTTCTTTCTAAATTTGACTAGATTTTGTAATCAACAAAACAACATGACATATCCTCTTGGGCTGTGAATTTTCAATTTGTTTCTTCTTCCCATTCTGGGTGCTGCAGACTTACAGTAGTCACTGATCATGTTGACTTCCACATTTAAAATAACTGAGTAGTCAATTGACACAATGGTCCCTAAAACTTAGTGAGTATTATTGCGAAGTCCGAAGTAAGCCCAGCAACCTTCACCAAAATTCAAAATCCATGTAGTTCAATCAGACAAAGTGGTCATAGCCGAATTGAAAGAGGCAAAGGAAAAAGATGAGGAATGTCAGCAACTTGTTGCCCACTAGAATTTGTGCCCAAAGTTGGTATTTACCATAGCAGGAAATGGGCAACAAACGTCCATGTCACAAGTAAATGTTAGTGGGAAGGTCAACTGCATCATACTGAAAGGCATATCTGCCTCTGCATTCCTTGTGCACAGTGTGCACAACAGATTAATCCTAAAATTCCACTGTAAACACTACCCAAAGTTTCCAGATCCATAGAAATAGTAGCTCTGAACATCCTAGGTGAATTTCTACAAACCCAGCAAGAAAATAAGTATACATTATCAGTTCTCATGTTTCTTTGTCTTGGTTCCAATCACTGACATGGCAGCAAACAGCATGGGAAACGCATTCCTTATGCATCAGCAGGGACTGGAAAAATTCAGTTTTTGTGACAAATGCAAAATAGATGTGAATTCTGCCACAAAATGCAAAAATGTGAAATTACTTAATAGACATTGTTTCAAAGCGAACTGTATTCAAATCTGCTATTTATCAGAGAAGGTTTGCAATAGCTTTATTTTCTGCATACAACATCGAAATGGAGGCAGTTACTGGCATTGTACGTCATCTGTTGACGCCCAGTTTGGAAAGATTAGGTGCACAACCTACTTGCAAAATAATATGTACGAACACAACACTGTATCAATGCGCTCAATGATCTGGTGTCGTGCCAGTTGTGGACAGCTGAATGGTCTTTTTAATATACATCTCAGGTAATGCAATGTAGTACTTAACCATGGGACCTAGCATTTTATAAGAAAGACAAGTGTATGTTTGTTTGTTTGTTTGTTAGCTAAACCACAAAAGATAGTATAATGTGGGCAATTTTAATGTGGCAAATTATGTGGCGGATGTTTTGAACTATGTTGTTGTTGTTGTTGTTGTTACTGTGGTGGTGGTGGTGGTGGTGGTGGTGGTGGTGGTCTTCAATCCAGAGACTGATCTGATACAGCTCTCCTTGCTACTCTGTCCTGTGCAAGCCTTTTCATCTTCAAATAACTACTGAAACCTACACCCTTCTGAATCTGCTTTGTGTATTCATCTCTTGGTTTCCCTCTATGATTTTTACCCTCCACACTTCCCTCCAATACTAAACTGGCGATCCCTTGATGCCTCATAACGTGTCCTACCAACCGATCCCTTCTTCTAGTCAAGAAGTGCCACAGATTTCTTTTGTCTCCAATTCTATTCAGTACCTCCTCATTAATTACATGATTTAACCATACAATCTTCAGCATTCTTCCGTAGCACCACATTTCATAATCTTTTATTCTCTTCTTGTCTAAACTAGTTATCATCCACGTTTCACTTCCAAACTTGGCTACACTCCACACAAATATTTTCAGAAAAGACTTCCTGACACTTAAATCTATACTCGATGTCAACAAATTTCTCTTCTTGAGAAATGCTTTTCTTGCCATTGCCAGTCTACATTTTATATCCTCTCTACTTCAGCCATCATGTGTTATTTTTCTGTCCAAATAGCAAAACTCTTCTACTACATTAAGTGTCTCGTTTCCTAATCTGATTCTCTTGGCATCACCTGATTTAATTCAACTACAGTCCATTATTCTTGTTTTGTTTTTGTTGATGTACATCTTATATCCTCCTTTCAAGACACTGTCCATTCCATTCAGCTGCTCTTCCAGATCCTTTGCTGTCTCTGACAGAATTACAATGTAATTGGCAAACTTCAAAGTTTTTATTTCTTGCTTACTCCAAGTTTTTCTTTTGTTTCCTTTACTGCTTGCTCAGTATACACATTGAATAACACCAGAGATAGGCTACAAACCTGTCTCACTCTCTTCTCAACCACTGCTTCCCTTTTATGCCCCTCTACTCTTACAACTGCCATCTGGTTTCTGTACAAATTGTAAATAGCCTTTCGCTCCCTGTGTTTTACCCCTGCCACCTTCAGAATTTGAAAGAGAGTATTTCAGTCAACATTGTCAAAAGCTTTCTCTAAGTCAACAAATGCTAGAAACATAGGTTTGCCATTCCTTAACCTATCTTCTAAGGTCTGCCTTGTTTGACATTGGCATTATTATATTCTTCTTGAAGTTTGAGGGTATTTCACCTGTCTCATACATCTTGCTCACCAGATGGAAGAGTTTTTTCGTGACTGGCTCTTCCAACGTTATCAGTAGTTCTAATGGAATGCTGTCTATTCCCGGTGCCTTGTTTCGACTTAGGTCTTTCAGTTCTCTGTCAAACTCTTCATGCAGTATTACATACCCCATTTCATCTTCATCTATGTCCTCTTCCATTGCCATAATATTGCCTTCAATTACATCACCCTTGTATAGACCCCCTATATACTGTACTCCTTCCACCTTTCTGCTTCTTTCCCTTCTTTGCTTAGGACTGGTTTTACATATTAGCTCTTCATATTCATACAGGTGGCTCCCTCTTTTCCAAAAATCTCTTTAATTTTCCTGTAGGCAGTATCTGTCTTACCCCTAGTGATACATGCTTCTACATCCTTACATTTGTTCTCTAACCATCCCTGCTTAGCTATTTTGCACTTCCTGTCGATCTCATTTTTGAGACGTTTGTATTCCTTTTCACCTGCTTCATTTACTGCATTTTTATATTTTCACCTTTCACCAATTAAATTCAATATGTCATGTTCGCTTGCTTTATTTCTTCATTGATAGGCCTGGGAGTCGACTTACTGCATTGTTATAATGGCTGAAAAATGGGGGTGGGGGGTGGGGGGGATGGAAGTTCAACACTAATTTCTGTAAATAATGTAGCCGACAGTGCTCAGTTGTGTTTCACAGTTCTTTACTTTCACTGTTCACAACGCCCCAATTTTACACAGTTAATCTGGCCAGTTCACTATTGGTTAACTTTTGAAAAGCCTTATCAATAGTTTACAGGCAAACATCAGCATACTGCTACAATAGTTTGGTGTTGAACAACTATGAGCAGTAAATATGTAACGACACAGTTCTTGCAGAATAATACAGTACGTATTGAACAGACAACTGTCATTGTTTTAACACACAGATTATTTGTCTTACACTTATTTCACTGTTAAGTTGATGCATTATTGTTGATCTAACCAATACGGCTTCCTTGTCTGGAAATCGACTGTGGATTGACTGTCTTGTGACCAAAATACAGGCCTTTATATATATCATCACAATAATAGGCACTGAAACTAGACACTGTTCGATGTTTAAGTCACAGAAATTAAAATTAAAACATAACTCATCAAATTTACTGAATATATCAAAAAATTCCATCTTTTTAACAGTTTCTTCTACTAGAAGAGTTAAGCCGAATTATTTGTTTAAATGATGAAATTAACAGATATATTTATAAAAACAATACTTTTGGCAAAACTGGTAATTACTTCGGAATTAATGAAGGGCTGGCTTTGCTAATACATATTTGAATAGTGCCAGACACTTTAAGGACACTAGTACTACACCATCCAAATGTTCATAATTAGTACAGAATTTACATTTGTTTGTAAGTCAACAATATAATTTAAGTTCCAAAACAATTACTTATTTCACCCTACAACGAAAGATATTAACCAGGAATAGTCAAAATAAATTAGGAAATTACACAAAACTAAGCACAAAATTAGATCTGGTGCTATAGTCTTTAAAACTGAGGGCCAACCTTTCCCTTTTATGAAAGTGCAAAATATTCTCACATATGTTATTGGTAATTAGATCAAAAATGAAAAAAATGAGTTTAAGGAGCAGATGGCAAAACAAAAGAGAAAGTAAAAAGATCCCAGTTTGATTTGTCACAGGTATCTCTTCTGTTACCCGTAGATTTCTATTAACCCTCGTCTTTTTACCTACTTGATCCTCTGCTGCCTTCACTCTTTCATCTCTCAAAGCTATCCATTCTTCTTCTACTGTGTGTCTTTCCCCTGTTCTTATCAACTGTTTCCTAATGCTCTCTCTGAAATTCTCTACAGCCTCTGGTTCTTTCGGATTATCCAGAGCCCATCTCCTTAAATTCCTATCTTTTTGCAGTTTCTTCAGTTTTGGTCTACAGTTTATAACCAATAAATTGTGGCCAGAGTCCACATCTGCTCCTGAAAATGTCTTACAGTTTAAAACATAGTTCCTAAATTTCTGTCTTACCATTATATAATCTATCTGAAACCTTCCAATGTCTCCAGGCCTCTTCCACATATATAACCTATTTTCATGACTCTTAAACCACATGTTATTAAGTTACACTCTTTGCAAAATTCTACTAGGTGGCTTCCTGTTCCATTCCTTACCCCCAGTCCATATTCCCCACTACTTTTAACTTCTCTTCCTTTTCCTACTATTGAATTCCAGTCCCCCATGACTATTCCCTGAACTCTGACTAATTACCACTAGAGGTCGGGCCTGAACTACGTCACTGACAATACTCTGCTGACTTCAACTAACAATTGAGCGGGAGCCATCCCCAAATACTTTGTGTAGTACATTACTTGTTTTCTTTTCTTATTTTGAAATACATGAAGTGATTAATCCCAGTCCATCACAGATTTAGATTATGGCTCTTACAACACCAGAAGAGATCAGCAATCCATGTGGCATTGTGTCGGTACTGCTCTAGGCTGGCCCCCAGCGAAATGAAGGCGGGGTTTGTTTCCCCATACCACTCATTCCCCTGTGGCGGTCAAAATTCTCATCTGCTTACACTTGTGGCCATCTGCAACAATAGCCTGCAGTGCCCGGCCTTTGCACTACAGCAATTGCAAAACAAAATTTGTAATGTTTTTCAATGGTGCTGAAATTCTCCCCATAACTTTAAAATCAAGTTGCTGTATGCTCGGTTCTACTACTGTGCTAAGTGCCTTGTCAATTCTATCTGTAGCATTGTCAAGCATGGGTCGTAGTTCTATGAATACCCGTGAAAACAGAAAATTAGTAGTCAGCAGATTTTTTGATCTTCATATTGGGTGAGAAAAGACAAATAATATCTGGAAATACCTTATGTTGGAGATGCATTCACTTCACTGGCAGGAAAATGCTGCTCCTTTTGAACAGAACAATCGTTTTTGAAAGCTTACATACAGCCAAACGAAGAAAACAAAGGCCATTTCGGAAGAAAAATGGTTTTGAAGTTTGTGGAAAAGCAAACATTCCAGTCAAAAAGTGCATTCCAGTCAAAATGTGAATTTTGCCAAAAACAGATGCTATATTTTCTGGTCCCTGTGCAATTGGTCCCACCTTTTGGAAGTCCGGACACAGTACACACAGACCAAGGGACAAATTTCATAGCTTCATTATTTGTCTAAGTTGTAAGCTTCTGAGAATCAAGAAATGGAGGACAACCCTTTTTCATCCTAAAGTAAAATGAAAAGAGAAGCATGTAATAAAACCATAACTAAGATGATTTCTTATGACATCAAAAAACCTGCAAGGCTGGGCTAGGTATCTGCTGTACCTTATCGGCTTACAACTGTCAAATCCACAAGCAGACTGGCCTCACTCTCTGGCACCAGTTTTCAGCTAGTTATGACATGATCCTTCTCCTACTCTCCTTATTTCTCACTTTTTATTCCCACAAGAAAAGTAACTCCTTTTCATGACACCACTGGCTGGTTGATGGCCTCAAATGCTGACCTGGGCATGCCCGTATGTATTCCATCTACTGAATACAATGAGCCAACTTAAAACTAACTCTTTTATTTAAAAACTCCTTCTGATGCCTACAGCCCGGACTGTCCAAGTCAGATCTCCCTCTGACCCTGAACAAATTTATGGGGCAAACTTCTGTACACTCACCACATATATCTACTGTTTCTGTGTTTGCTTTCCCTGAAATAAATTTTTTCTGTAAAAAACAACTGATACTAAAATGCAACATGTGGGCTGGAACATAAGTAATCACATCAGTAATGACATTCACTAACTCTCGGGCAAGTGAGCATTTTAGATGGAGCAGGGATACTGTGAAGCTTAGGGACTGTGATACATAGAAAGGGAGCAGAATAGAAATATTATTCCAGGAAAAGCTTGCTATGCTGGTGGTAGACCGTATATCTACCCACACAAAGATGTTTAGGAGGCAGAATTGTAGAGGAATGTTTCTCTTGCTCTCCTATTCTTTCATTCACCAGTCCTGTTCACCCCATATGGGTAGGATCTCCACCCCCCACCCCCTGCTCTCTCTCTCTCTCTCTCTCTCTCTCTCTCTCTCTCTCTGTGTGTGTGTGTGTGTGTGTGTGTGTGTGTGTGTGTGTGTGTGTGTTTTTTATGTAAAACTTTTTTATATGTCTACCTACTGTTCAGTGTCTTCGTTATGTGTTTGTTTTTACAATGTCCATTCCACTACACTCATGTTCACAAAAAAACAGAACACTTTGAATGACTAGAGATAACACATTCATATTGACAGGAAATGTACATTAGTATGTTTTGTAGATATGATTAACATTTCAGTCACCTCAATTCAGCATGCATCCTGTAGCCTAGTATGCACAGGGTCTCCCACAGGCCCTGAAAACCCTTTCCCATGCAGGATGGCATTGACGCATAAAAGGTGTGAATGCCATCCTGTGGTATAGCCATCTGTGCTGTGTTCACCTGGTCCCAAAATTCATCTGTGGTGGCTGGCATTGGGTCACAGCACACATTCTCAATTGGTGACAAGTCTGGTGGGGCAGGGCAAAAAACTGACATCCTGTAACACCAGAAGATATGTGTTCATGCAACAACATGTGGTTGTGCTCTGTCTTGCTGAAAAATGATGTCCGTAGTGGTGTTGCAGAAAGGGTATGGCCACGGGTCACGGGATGTCTTTCTCAAAGGTCACACTGGTCGCAGTGCGCTGAACATGAAACCAACTGTGATTTGTGGTTGTACCCAATAGCACCCCGCCCCATAAGGCCTCTGGTGCTGTAAGTCTTGTGTGAATGTAGTGATTGTGATGCCGCTCCATCTGTGGTGAACCAAAATCCCGCCATAATTTTCAAACAAAGAGAATCTGGATTCATCTGAAAACACCACCTGCCCCCCCAGAGACATCCCATACACCATTGCTGTCTAGCATGTTTCTGCACATTCGTCAAAGGTAGGCAGAGAAATGGATGACACACAGGTAACTCGTGCTGTAATAAGTGGAGGCGGACTGTTATCCCTGATTGTGTACAATATGTTGCACTGTTCCACTGTTGTGTCAGAGCCGAGGAGGATGGAGATCTCTCTTGCAGTGCCATTTGAGTTGCTGATCTTCTTGGGGGACAGTTCGCGTGGTGCGTCCTGACCCATCGTGTCATGTTCTCCAGCCTTTTGTGAACCATTCAGCAAACACCCTTTGCACTGCTGAAACATTTCATCCCACATGAGCAGCAGTTTCCCAGATGGATGCACCACATTCTCTCATGCCAATAATACACCCTCTTCCAAACTCATTGATTTAATGATATGATTCATGCAAATGACTATGAGGTACTGTGCACGTCTGTTCAAGTCACACTGATCCAACTACCTTTGGTCTATAGCAACAACGAGAGCCACAGGCACATTTTAACAGTAGGTGGTATTGCACCATGATATCGATGTTGACCCTGAACTTGTGGGCCAACATGGTTCAAATACTAATCATTTCTGCAGAACATACTAATGTGCACATCCTGTGAATATGAACATCCTATATCTAAGTGTTCAAGGTGTTCTTTTTTTCTGAACATAAGTGTACATAAAAGCAGTTTAATTACAATACCTGCAGATAAATGTTCACATAATAACTAATTTTGCAATTATTTACATCACAGAAATTGAAACTGGCTGACAAAATTCTGATATTTACCAGTTAAATCACAAGATCTTCAAACCATACTCACATTTCTGTATCAACTTACCATTAACTACCAAAACTCGAAGAGGAACTCTCAGTAGTTTTATAGGGCTGTTTACCCTCTGCATTCCAATAGTTATTTTATAAGAGTATTTCACAGCTTGTCCACGATATGAAGGTGGTGCTTCATTAGGTAAGACTTCACTGTATAAATCTGAAAGGAAAGAGTAACTTTTGTAGGTTCAATGAGAGAAACTCCTAAGCATTGGCATGTTAAATACTATACTTACAAGATTTGCTTTCTCCAGATGCAAGGCGCAGGTCACAGAACAAAATTTTTGGTTTTGTAGAAAGAACTATGTGACCTGTCTCTCCCCGGCATGGTGCAAACGAGGTGGCTGGAAACAACCCATCTACTACCAACAATCACACAAATTTTTGATTACAGACAATGGAAACATAGTAAATTTATACATCACATCTTTTGCAACACTTTACGAGCTGAAAAAGCTAAGTTACGGTGTGTGTGTGCGCGTGGGGGGAGGGGGGGGGGGGGGAGTTTCACTCATGTCTACAAAATAACTGGTATTAAATATACAAAAAACAAAAAGGAAAATTAGTTAGCATGAAGAGCTAGGGAGTGTAATTTTTTGGACATAGATCAAAAGACTCTTGACTGGAATATTTTTGTCATTTCGTGAAAAACATATACTTTGGGTTTTATTACATAATTATATTGTTGTTGTGCCCTCCCCCCACCAAAATAATCTCCATCCCCTCTTTTTGCATTTGACTCCTCTACATCTCTAGTCATATTTGCCTTACAGAAATTTGTTTTGGTTTCATGAATACTTGTTTTCACAATAAATATTCTTTGGTACTTTCAACTACAATGCTATGTAATAGTCATAATAGACTGCATTCTTTATGTATATATTCTTAACTGTGTTCACTATGAAATATTTCTACATACAGAGCCACCTTGTGTAGTGCTCAGCATGACCCCTGCTGTATTTCTGTTTTGTTGACAAGAGACAGCTTGTGGCACAAGACAGGTTGTGTCAATACAGAGCATCAACACTGCTAAATTCATTTGCTGTTTGATGGGTTGGATCCATAGAGCCATTGCTATCTGGTAGGGATGTGGCAGTTATCTACCGTATTTACTCGAATCTAAGCCGCACTTTTTTTTCTGGTTTTTGTAATCCAAAAAACCGCCTGCGGCTTAGAATCGAGTGCAAAGTAAGCGGAAGTTCTGAAAAATGTTGGTAGGTGCCACCACAACAAACTTCTGCCGTCGAATATATGTAGTGCTACACAGGCATGCTTTGCAGGCACGAAGATAAATACTGGCGCCAAAACCTCTGCGTCATTAAAAAAAAAAAATTTGGAAGACGAGCTTTTTTTTCTCCGCCCCGAGTTTCGACCACTGCATTTTCATACATTATCCAACGAAGTAAATACAAATTAAGTATAGTTCATCTTCAAATTTAGCAGCATTTCAATGTACTATGAAAATCCGACTGGCGAGACTGTTTGGGATGTTTGTCAATATGGCCAACTCTATGTTCTGAATTTTTTCTTACCTCTGAGAAGAGATGGTTGTTAATAGGAACTTTTATGAATTGTGAATCACATGCAATATTCTCTTCACCATAAAAATAATACGAATATAAACATTTTGCCATGTATTCTTTCGTGTTTGCTGCTATCTCATTTAACCTGTCTGCCTAATTAACTACGAAACTAGAGTGAGACAACAGCAAAGGCAGAAGAATATACATATCATGTCATGTTTATATTAGTATTATTCTTGTGCCTAATAGTGATACAGTCAGAAATGAAGCGCGGCAATTGACTAGATTTTTAAATCTAAGATGACTCTAATTTCTGTGCAGAATGCAATGTACTGAAGAGGCGTCTGCAAAGATTTTCAAGCGGAGAAAAATCTTCGCTAAACTCTCGTTCAGAACATCTTCTATCATACGCATTCTATTATTTGGTTCTTTTTGATCATTATCAAAGAAAGCAGCAGTGTAACTAACAACAAATAGCAGTCTCTTGCCATTGTTTCGCTAATGAGACGATTCCTCTCTCTTTTTTGCTTGTAATTGTAAGCGGCGGTAGCGTGCACAGAAGCAAGCCATGCCGCGAGCGGCGACAGGCCGTAAACCCAGAATGCAAAAACCAATGCATGACACAGTATAGTAATACATTTTTAGCTTAGAGTGACGTAAACACCTATAACAAAGAGAACGGCACTTATCATATCAAAGAAAAATAAGCAATCAATTCAAACCAGACGAAGCACGTGAAAAAGGAAGGGTAGCCGTATAAATACGGACGGAGAGCCTGACGGATAGCAATGGCTACCTGGTATAGCTTAACTGCTAAGCTTACGACTCGAACCGAACTACTGTAGCTGTATCGTCATTCATTCGACCTAAATTGTGCCTCATATTACAATGGACCAACATTGTTTCGATTTGGAGGTGCGTCATAAAACTTTTTTCTCCCCCTGAATTTCGAGTCTCAAATTTCAGGTGCGGCTTAGATTCGGGAAATTTTTTTTCCCTTGATTTCGAGTCTCATTTTTCAGGTGCGGCTTAGATTCGAGTAAATACGGTATACAAGGTTGCTGAACAGACGTATTTTTAGAAAGACAATCACACATGTCGTAGTACTAAGATGTTTCCTGTCTAAATCGATACTTCAAACTACAGACATATTTGCAAATAAAAGGAAAGTGACTTCAAAACTAAAGTACAGTATTTGCAGTTCGATGGTACAATTTAAATGGACTAGTAATCAATTAAATTCATATATAGATATTTCCCCAAAACAAAGATATACAGGATTAAACGAGACACAAACTGAATAGTGAAAGTGCTGAGTCATCAACAGGCACACAAACAGAATTAAAATTTTGCTACATTTTGGATGAATTCTTTAACAAACTAGAATACCTCCCCTCTCCCAAAACCAACCTGTGCAGTTACATTGTGCTCCTGAACACACAATACCAGGGTTGTGTGAGAGTGGAGAGCACTTTTTTTTTTTTTAGTTGGGGCAGCTCTCCATCCAATTCAGATAATGATAGCTGTAGGAAAGCCAGAAGCATCACTTTAAGATTGGAAGAAATGCCTCCCACAGGTGAGAGTATTAAAAGCCTAGTAGTTAACTGCTGAAGCATTTGCAACAAAGTGTCAGAGTTTGAAGCAATTCTGGGATGCAGTGAAGATCACATTATACTAGATACAGAGAGCTGGTTGAAATCTGAAATTAACAGCAAAGCAATTTAGGAGGAAAATTTAAGTATTTATCAAATGGATAGGCAAATGGGAAATGGATGTGGTTTATTTGTAGCAACAGACAAGAAACTAATATCCACCGAGATAGAAATTGAAGCTGCATGTGAGTTTGTTAGGGCAAGACTCAGTATCAGTGGTGCACATAAAATGGTAATTGGATCCTTCTATTGCTCATCAGACTCAACCCCTGATGTAATCAAAAACTTTAGAGAAAACCTCAGTTCACTTGTACATAAGTTCCCCAATCAGACTGTTATCATCAGTGGAGATGTTACAACATGCCAAGGAGGAATTAGATAGGTGGAAAAGGGTGAAGGGTGGTGGGGAATGGGAACTGGCAGTTAGCAAGAAGGCAGCTAAGAAGAGGAGGTATTTAGACAGTTTTATTTTGCGTATATGCAATAGATTTGACCAACTGTCAGAGTTGAGTGTAGAGGAGCCTCATGTAGCTGTAGATGTAGGGAACATGCAGCAGTCCTCAGTAATTAGGAGGCCTAGGTTAGTTGCAAAGTCTAGCAGAAAGAAGAAGATTCTGCTGCTAGGTAGTTCTCATAGTAGAGATGTGGGCTAGCAGTTGCAGGAAGTGTTGGGGAGTGAGTACGAGGTCACCAGCATTGTGAAGCCTATTGCAGGGTTGGCTCAAAAGACTCACAGCATATGGGGGTTATGTAGGAATTTTACGAAGGAGGATAAGGTAGTGACAGTGGGTGGAGCAGGGAACAGTCTTGATAGGGACAGGGAATATGATGTAGGTGATGACCTGGTAAAGAGAGCTACTTAAACTGGTGGCACTAATGTGCATTTCATGCAGCTGTTTCAGCGTCATGATCGGCCTCACCTTAATGCGGCTGTTAGGCGTGTTAACATGGGCTGGGGAGGGCCCTGATAGCAGAGGGGATGTGTCACATCTCAGTGGTGCCATTTGGGTCTATCAGTAGATTGGGTTTCACTAGACATGGCCTGCATCTCAATAGGTGTGAGAAGGTGAGGCTGGCTAAGCTTATAGGTGACAGGGTAGTGGGGGGTGGTGGTGGTGGTGGTGGTGGTGTCACTCATAGAAAGATTCCTGTAGTAGTTGGTGTTAGAGCTGCACCTTTTTTTAGACTGAAGTCAGCTGATAGGTATATCTGCTTAAAGGAAGTCCTTCTAACTAAGGGCTCACTTTCCAAGGATGTAACGTTTCCAAGTAGAGAAGGAATCAGCATATTTCATCAAAATATAAGAGGTATTATAGGTAAAGTTAGTGAACTGCTTATAGATGTTTACTCTGAAATTACTGGTGCAGGGGTATAGTAGCACAGCCATAGACAATATTTTTATTTCACTTAACTAATTTGACAATTCAGAGGCTTCCTTTACCAGGATACAGATTAGCTGGCTGTTTCTCAAGGAGTTCCTTGCGAGGTGGGGGAATGGCTATGTACATAAAAAACAGTATTCCATTTGAGTCCATAGATGTATAACGACACTGCACCGAACAGATATTTGAATGTTGTGCAGGGGCAGTTGAATTTACTAAAAAACTAAACTTATAATTGTTGTTGTTTATAGGTCCTCTAATTCTGACATCAGAGCATTTCTGCTCAAGCTAGAGAGGGTTCTTGATTCACTTTGTAGGAAGTACCAGAAATTAGTTATATGTGGTGACTTCCAATATTAATTTTGTATATGATGGTGCAAGATGTTGGTAGATCTCCTAAATTCATATGAGCTGATGCAGACTGTGTGATTTTTTTCAACTAGGGTGCAGGAGTATAGTAGCACAGCCATAGACAATATTTTTATTCATTCTTCATTTCTAGATGGGCATTCTGTTAGTAAAAGCGTGAATGGCCTTTCAGACCATGGTGCACAAATTTCAACACCGAAAGGCTTTTGTACTCAAACCAATGTCATATTTAATTACAAACTATTTAGGAAAGTTAATCCAACAGCAATAGAAAGTTTTTTAAACCTCATCAAGGAACAATAGTGGCTGGATGTTTACAGTGCTGGTAACATAGACGATAAATACAATGCTTCCCTTAACACATTTCTCATGCTCTTTGAGAGTTGCTTTCCATTAGAATATTCTAAATGGGGTACTAGTGTGGTGTCCCCGCCAAACACCACACTTGCTAGGTGGTAGCCTTTAAATCGGCCGCGGTCCGTTAGTATACATCGGACCCGCGTGTCGCCACTATCAGTGATTGCAGACAGAGTGCCGCCACACGGTAGGTCTAGAGAGACTTCCTAGCACTCGCCCCAGTTGGACAGCCGACTTTGCTAGCGATGGTTCACTGACAAATTACGCTCTCATTTGCCGAGACGATAGTTAGCATAGCCTTCAGCTACGTCATTTGCTACGACCTATCAAGGCGCCATTACCAGTTACTATTGATGCTGTAAAACATGTACCGTCAAGAGCGATGTTCACCAATTATGGATTAAAGTTAAGTATTCCAGCAGCTACGTACGTTTTTTGTTAGTATAATTCCCTTGTCCTGTTCCAGACCTCACGCCAGCCTGCGTGAGCTTAAACGCGTGCCTTTCGGCTTCCTCCTAGTGGATTGGCTGTCTTGCCAGTCCACAACAACTAGCATTAATAGGCAGCCCGTGTGGCTGACTAGTGGGATAAGGATATCTTGTAGAACAAAGCGGGAATTACATCAAAATGTTAGAAGTAGTCACTATCAAGCTACAGTAGCCCATTACAAACAGTTTTGTAAGGTGTTTAAAAACGTTATTAGGAAGGCAAAGAGTATGTGGTAAGCAAATACAATAGCTTATCACAGGATAAAATTAAAACCATATGGTCAGTTGTGAAGGAAGTGCCTGGTCAGCAGCACAAGGTCGGCAATATAAAGTCAGTTTGTAGTAAAAATATTTCTGTTACTGATAAATCAGATATATGTACAATATTTAACAATCATTTTCTGAGCATTGCTGGTGAATTAAATAAAAATTTAGTTTCTTCAGGAAATCATATAACTTTCTTGGCAAATGCCTTTCTGAGATTGACGCCTGAAATACTCCTCTGTGATACAGACAACAAGAGGGAGATTGAGTCAATAATAAAATCACTGAAGACTAAGGACTTTCATTGTTATGATGGAGTGTCTAGCAGAATATTAAAGTACTGTGCTGTAAATGTTAGCCCAGTATTTAGCCATATTTGTAATTTTTCCTTTAGGAATGGTCAGTTTCCTGGGCAATCAAAGTACTCAGTAGTAAATCCGCTTTATAAAAAGGTTGAAAGGGATAATGTAGATAACTTTAGACCTATTTCTGCGCCATCAGTGTTTGCGAAAGTTACTGAAAAGGCTGTGTGTAAGGATAATTGATCATTTCATATCACACGATTTGCTATCAAATGTACAGTTCGGCTTTAGAAGTTGTTTAACAACTGAAAATGCTATATTCTCATTTCTCTGTGAGGTACTGGATGGGCTAAACAAAAGGTTTAGAATGCTTGGCATATTTTTTGCTTTAACTAAGGCATTTGATTGTGTTGATCACAAAATATTGCTCCAGAAGTTGGAGCATTACGGAATATGGGGAGTAGCTCACAACTGGTTCACCTCTTACTTTAGCAACAGGCAGCAAAAGGTCATTATTCACTATGTTGATAACGACTGTGATGTGGGGTCTGAGTGGGGTACTGTCAAATGGGGTGGGGTGGGGGGAGGGGGGGGGGGGTGAGGGGTGCCCCTGGGATTAGTGTTGGGGCCTCTCCTGTTCCTTATTTATATAAATGATATGCCCTCTAGTATTACGGGTAACTCTAAAATATTTCTGTTTGCTGATGACACTAGCTTGGTAGTAAAGGATGTTGTGTGCAACATTGGCTCAGTTTCAAATAGTTCAGTACAGGACCTAAGTTCATGGCTTGTAGAAAATAAACTAATGCTAAATCACAGTAAGACTCAGTTTTTTCAGTTTATAACACACAATTCAACAAAACCTGACGTTTTAATTTCACAGAATGGGCATATGGTTAGTGAAACTGAACAGTTCAAATTCCTAGGTGTTCAGATAGATAGTAAGCTGCCGTGGAAAGCCCACATTCAGAATCTTGTTCAAAGACTTAATACTGCGATTTTTACTATTCGAATGGTATCAGAACTGAGTGATCGTTTGACACGAAAATTGGTCTACTTTGCTTATTTTCATTCGCTTATGTTGTATGGTGTTATATTTTGGGATAACTCTTCCCATTGTAAAAGGATATTTTTGGCTCCGAAATGGACAGTTCAGGCAATAAGTGGTGTAAGTTCACAAACCTCTTGTTGACCCCTGTTCACAAGTCTGGGTGTTTTGACACTGGCCTCTCAATATATACCGGGTGATCAAAAAGTCAGTATAAATTTGAAAACTTAATAAACCACAGAATAATGTAGACAGAGAGGTAAAAATTGACACACATGCTTGGAATGACATGGGGTTTTATTAGGGGGGGAAAAAAGTTCACAAAATGTCAGACAGATGGCGCTGGACAGCAAAACGTCAGTAACTGCGCATGACAACCATGTATAAAAGGAGCTGTAATGAGAGAGAGAATCAGATGCGCCAGCAGTCGCAGCATGTTGACGTTACCTGAAAAGGCGCTTTTAGTGAAGCTGTATTATCAGAATGGGGAATGTGCTAGTTCAGCGTTACGACCCTATCGCCATAGGAAGGGGATTCGAATGGGTAAAGGTCCGTTGACAAATGCAGCTGTGGCGAGAATGGTTTCGAAGTTCGAAGCCATGGGTTGTTTAGACGATAGACCCTATAGTGGCTGACCGAGCACAAGGCGTAACGCTGCTGAGACAGTTCAGGAAGAAATGGAGACTGTAGTGGGTTCGTCTATGCATGGGGAAGTCAGCGCTCGTGCGCAGTCGCACATCGCACCGGCATTTCATACACTAATGTTTAGTTGGCATTTAGGCGTGCCCTCAGATGCTATCCATATAAAATCCATCGGCATCATGAACTGTTACTTGGCGATTTAATGAAGCGGAGGGCATTTGCGGTGTGGGCGTTTCAAAAGATCGCGGAAGATGATGATTGGTTGAGTAACGTACTGTGGACAGACGAAGCTCATTTCACGCTCCGAGGGTCTGTCAACGCCCACAACTGCAGAATTTGGGCTACCAAAAATCCTAGAAATGTCATGGAAACTCCATTGAACGACAAGGAAGTCACAGTATGAGTTGGATTTACCACATCTACCGTTATCGGGCCTTTTTTCTTCAAGGAAATGCATGATTCTGGTTTTGTAATTGCTACCATGATGGGTGAGAGGTACGCCGATATGTTACAGAATTGTATCATCCCCAGCCTGGCTGATAAACACCTGCTGGAACGTACGATGTTTATGCAGGATGGTGCTCCACTTCATATTTCTAGATGCGTGAGAGATCTCTTGCGCACGTTGTGTGGTGATGATCGTGTGCTCAGCCGCCACTTTCGTCATGCTCAGCCTCCCAGGTCCCCAGACCTCAGCCCGTGCGATTATTGGCTTTGGGGTTACCTGAAGTTGCACGCGTATCGTGATCGACCGACATCTCTAGGGATGCTGAAAGACAACATCCAATGCCAATGCCTCACCATAACTTCGGACATGCTTTACAGTCCTGTTCACAACATTATTCCTCGGCTACAGCTTTTGTTGAGGAATGATGGTGGACATATTGAGCATTTCCTGTAAAGAACATCATCTTTGCTTTGTCTTACTTTGTTATGCTAATTATTGCTATTCTGATCAGATGAAGCGCCATCTGTTGGACATTTTTTGAACTTTTGTATTTTTTTGGTTCTAATAAACCCCATGTCATTCCAAGCCTGTGTGCCAATTTGTACCTCTCTATCTACATTATTCCATGATTTATTCAGTTTTCAAATTTATACTGACTTTTTGATCATCCGGTATATTCCTTACTGCCATTTCTTGTTAACAATATTAGCTTATTCCCAAGAATAAGCAGCTTTCACTCGGTTAATACTCAAACCTGCATTTGGATCGGACTTCCTTAACTCTTGTGCAAAAAGGTGTGCAGTATACTGCTGCATCCATTTTCAATAAGCTACCACTAAAATTCGAAAACTCTTAGCAGTAATCCACGCACTTTCAAATGAAACTGAAGAGTTTCCTCATGAGTCACTCCTTCTGTTCTGTCGAGCAGTTCCTTGAAAAATTAAGCAGATTCTTATTGAACTGTTGATTGTGTTTACTTAAACTTATGGAGTGACTTTTTTTGGATTCATAAACATTTATTTTTATCTGTTATTACTTTTATGTTTTAATTTCGTGTACTGATACATTCCATGACCTCAGAGATTTGCTCCTCAATTTGGTCCTACAGAACTTGACGTGTAAATAAAATAAAATAAAGATAACATGCCAGGGACACCTGTTGGGGTCTGATACCCAAAAAGACGTCTGATCTTTGTCCAGACTTGGGAAGGTGATGTATGGCACCCACTGGTCGACACGTAACTCTCCAAACACTCATGTTTCCGTCGTTTTATAAGCTGTTGAATGCAGGCACAGAGCCGCTTAAAGACTTTTAGTTGCTCTAGGGAAGGGTGCCGCTTATGTTGCTGTAGAGCTCGCCGATGCTCTTTAATTGCCTCAGCGACTTCCAACAACCACCAAGGAACTGTTTTTCGCCAGGGGCACCCTAAACAACTAGAGATCAAGTTTTCCATTGCAGAAACAATTGTTGTAGTGACGTGCTCAACGACAACATCGATGGCACCATGTGGGGGGAGATTCAGCAGTGACAGCAGAGGTGAAGACTTCCCAGTCTGCCTTGTTTAAAGCCCACCTGGGTAGGCATCCCTGGGCATGATGCCAGAGGAGTAACAGGAAGATGGGGAACTGGTCACTCCCACACAGGTCATCATGTGCTCTCCAGTGGACAGATGGGAAAAGGCCAGGACTGCAATCCGAGAGATCAATGGCTGAATATGTGCTACATGCCACACTGAAATGTGTGGGAGCACCTGTATTTAAGAGACAGAGGTCGAGTTGTGATAGTAAATTTTCGACCTTCCTACCTTGGCCAGGAAGCATGGTGCCAACCCACAAGGGGTTATGCATGTTAAAAATCTCCCAAAAGTAGGAAAGGTTTAGGGAGTTGATCAATCAGTGCAGCCAATACGTTCAGGGGTATTGCACCATCTGGAGGAAGATATACGTTGCAGACAGTTATTTCCTGCATCGTCCTTATCCTGACAGCCACAGCTTCAAGAGGGGTTTGAAGGGGCACAGGTTCACTACATACCGAGTTCAGGACATAGATGCAAACTCCACCTGACACACTATTATAGTCACTAAAGTTCCTGTAATATCTCTTATAGCCATGGAGGGCAGGGGTCGGCAGTGCCGGGAACCAGGTTTTCTGGAGGGCAATGAAGAAAGCAGGTGTAAAGCTTAACAGTTGCCATAGCTCAGCCAGGTGGTGGAAAAAACCTCCGCAATTCCACTGGAGGATTACGTGATTGTGAGACTTGAAAGGCATGAAACACTCAATGAGGCAGTCTATGCCTCAGGATCACCTACTGTCACCAGATGAGTACCTGTGCAATCGACATCCATTGTGTCTGAGGGCCCAGTGAGATCTAGGTCCTCAGCGGACGCCAGAATCTCCACCTCATCCTCAGACACAGAGTTTGTAGGTAGTGGTGGTGTGTTAGGTTTCTCTCACTGCTCCTTAGGTTTGTCCAGATGGGAGCTCTTTACTGCTTCAGTCTCAGGGACTGAGGAGGACTGTGAAGCCCTACGACCAGCTACCTGTGGTTGCTTCAGCCACTGGCAGCTGTCAGCTTTGTCACTGGTAGGAACCTGGGAAGGGAGTGACCCAAGGGATCCCTTCCCGGTGAGAGGAGCTGAAGAAGACTTATGCTTCTCCAGCTGAGAAGTGGGGACTGACATCCCCGATGGTTGGGTGGGTGTTGCTCCTGATTTAGGTTGTGCAGGAGCAACGCTGAGGGAAGTGCCTCCCACCATCAAGGGGGCAGGTGGAGTCTGACGGCTCTGAGAGCCAACTGTACATGGCAGAATGGAAGATGGTGGAACCGCTGTCACAGCAGCGGTGTAGATTGATGTCATATACATAGGATGTAGCCTCTCATTTTTTCTGTTAGCCTTACCGTAGGTCAGTCGGTCCATGGTCTGGTATTCCATTATTTTCCTTTCTTTCTGGAGAATCCTGCAGTCTGGTGAGCAAGGTGAATGGTGCTCTCTGCAGTTGACACAGACGGGAGGCGGGGCACAGGGAGTATTGGGATGTGAAGGACATCCAAAACCCCGAAAGGTGATGCTGTAAGTACAGCGGGAAGACATAAGGCTGAACTTCCAGCACTTAAAGCACCGCATCGAGGGAGGGACATATGGCTTTACATCACAGTGGTAGACCATCACCTTGACCTTCTTGGGTAATGTGTCACCCGCGAAGGTTAAGATGAAGGCACTCGTGGCAACCTGATGATCCCTCAGACCCTGGTGGACGCTCCAGAGAAAATGGACAACTCGCTGCTCTAAATTGGTACAGAGCTCATCATCTGACTGCAAAAGAAGGTCCCTGTGAAATATGATACTCTGGACCATATTTAAGCTCTTATGGGGTGTGATGGAAACAGAAACATTCCCCAGCTTGTCTCAGGTGAGTAGTGTCCATGACTGGGCAGAGGGTGCTGTTTTGATCAAGACTGACCCTGACTGCATTCTGGACAAGCCCTCCACCTCCTCAAACACTTCTCTTTTCCCCAAAGTTGTCTTTAATTTTCCTGCAGGTGGTATCTATCTTTCCCCTACTGAAATAAGTTTCTAAATCATTTGCCCTCTAGTCATCCCCTTCTTAGCAATACTGCACTTCATGTCAATCTCATTTTTTAAACATTTTATTCCTTTTCACCTGCTTCATTTAAAAATTTTCTCCTTTCACCCATTCATCTTTCCCCTGTTCTAGTCAACCATTGTATAACGCTCCCTCTGAAGCTTTCAACCATCTCTGGTCCTTTCAACTTATCCAGGTTTCATCTCCTTAATTTCCAATTTCTTCAGTTTTAATCTATAGTTCATAACCAATTAATTTGGACAGATTCCACATTTGCCCCTGGAAATGCCTTACAATGTAAAATCTGGTTCCTACAGACTCATCTACATCTACATCGTTACTCTGCATTTCACACTTAAGTGCCTGGCAGAGGGTTCATCAAACCATTTTCATACTACTTCTCTACCATTCCACTCTCGAATGGCGTGTGGGAAAAAGGAACACCTAAATCCTTCCGTTCGAGCTCTGATTTCTCCTACTTTATTATAATGATCATTTCTCCCTACATTAGTGGGTGTCAACAAAATATTTTCGCATTTGGAAGAGAAAGTTGGTGACTGAAATTTCGTAAATAGATCTCACCGCAAAGAAAACCGCCTTTGTTTCAGTGACTGCCACCCCAACTTGCATATCATATTAGTGACACTCTCACCCCTATTGCACGATAACACGAAACGGGCTGCCCTTCCTTGCACTTTTTTTATGTTCACTGTCAATTCTACCTGGTAAGGATCCCACACCAAGCAGCAACATTCCAGCAGAGGATGGACAAGTGTAATGTAGGCTGTCTCTTCGGTGGGTTTGTCGCATCTTCTAAGTATTCTGCCAACAGAGCACACTCTTTGTTTTGCCTTCCCCACAATATTATCTATGTGGTCTTTCCAATTTAAGTTGCTCATAATTGTAATTCCTAGGTATTTAGTCAAATTGACAGCCCTTAGATTTGCATGATTTATTGTACACCCAAAATTTATCGGATTTCTTTTAGTACCCATGTGGATGACCTCGCACTTTTCTTTGTTTAGTGCCAATTGCCACTTATCCCACCATACAAAAATTCTCTCTAGATCATTTTGTAATTGGAATTGATCGTCTGATGATTTTACTAGACGGTAAATTACAGCATCATCTGCAAACAATCGAAGGGGGCTGCTCAGATTATCACCTAGATCATTTATGTAAATCAGGAACAGCAGAGGGCCTTAGACACTACCTTGCGGAATGCCAGAAATCATTTCTGTTCTACTCCATGATTTACCATCTATCACTACGAACTGTGACCTCTCTGAGAGGAAATCACGAATCCAGTCACACAACTGAGACGATACTCCATATGCATGCAATTTGATTAATAGTCGCTTGTGAGGAACGGTATCGAAAGCCTTCTGGAAATTTAGGAATATGGAGTTGATCTGAGATTCTTTGTCGACAGCACTCATTACTTGATGGGAATAAAGAGCTAGCTGTGTTGCACAAGAAAGATATTTTCTGTCCGTGTTGGTTATGCATCAGTAAGTCATTTTCTTCAAGGTGATTCATAATGTTCGAGTACAGTATATGCTTCAAAATCCTACTGCAAATTGAGGTCAGTGATATGAGTCTGTAATTCAATGGGTTACTCCTATTTGCTTTCTTGAATAATGGTGTGACTTGTGCTACATTCCAGTCTTTAGGAACAGACCCTTCATCAAGTGAGCGGTTGTATATGATTGCTAAGAAAGGCGCTATTGCGTCTGCATACTCTGAAAGGAACCTGACTGGTATACCATCTGGACCGGAAGACTTGCCTTTCTTAAGTGATTTGAGTTGTTTTGCAACACCTAAGATATCTACTTTTATGCCACTCATGCTAACAGTTGTTCTGGTTTCGAATTCTGGAATATTTACTTCATCTTCTTTCGTGAAGGAATTACGGAAAACTGTATTTAGTAACTCAGCTTTAGTGGCACCATCATCGGTAACATTTCCATCACTATTGGGCAGTTGACTGTTTTTTTGCCACTGGTGTACTTTACATATGACCAGAATTTCTTTGGGTTTTCTACCATATTCTGAGACAATGTTTCATTGTGGAAACTATTAAAAGCATCTCGCATTGACATCCGTACTAAATTTCGAGCTTCCGTGAAACTTAGCCAGTCTTGGGGATTGTTCTGAATTTGGCATACTTTTTGCGTTGCTTCTGCAACAGTGTTCTGACGTGTTTTGTGTACCACGGTGGATCAGTCCCATCTCTTATTAACTTATGCGGTATGGATCTATCTATTGCTGACTATATTGTATCTTTGAGTTTGAGCCATATCTGGTCTATACTTACATAATTAGCTTGGAAGGAATGGAGACTCTCTCTTACGAAGGCACCAAGCGAATTTTTATCTGCTGTTTTAAATAGATATATTCTGCGTTCATATTTAGTGGTTTTGGTTGATATGGTTTTTTTAGCCTTGCTACAATGACCTTGTGTTCACTAATCCAAATGGCAAATGGCAGTACGGGGGGGTGAGGGGTGGTGTGTGTGTGTGGGGGGGGGGGGGGGGGGGGGGGAGGGGGGGGAAGAAAACTGCACAGTGGACACATGACCTGCCACCTGCATGGCATGTGTATGAAGCAATTCCCCATTCTGGGTTAGAAGCACCTGCATATGCCCATGCTGTTCCTGCTCCTACTTCTGTAGATGCAACATTTTCTCCCAGCATTGCAGAAATGCTAAATCCATGGTGGTCCAAAATTAATTCTATGAAAAGGGATGAAAAAAAATAGAAGCATCACATGCGTAAGAACATCCCATTCTTGTCGCCACATTACTACCTTCACAGGTGTGACAATGCTGCTAAATAATACTGTTGGCATACTGTCAGGCCAACGGTGGCTCAACAAGCAGACGAACAGAATCCCAAAAGAGGAATTGAAAACTTTCCATGCAGATCAACCTAAGGGGGAAAAAGAAAGTCTGAAACTAAGAAGAGATGTGGACAGGGCTCACATGACACGTGGCAGGCACAGGAGGCTGACAGGTGAGCACACAGAAATGGCACACAGAGTGATACACTAGGAAAGGTCTGCAGTGGTTGAACTCAGCCTTACTGTTGCCTGGAAGCAAACAGTGCCTTCACTATATCTGCCCATAAAACACTTTGGGCATGCAGCCCATCAAACCCCCTCACCACAACAGTTGTCCGAATTAGTTTGCTGCGCTGTCCATTCCATCTCAAGTGCCTCCATTGTGATGTCCACTGGCACAGATACTAAAACTTCCCTTCAAAATAATTTGTAACACAGGATAAAGTTCAGTCCACAGATCCAAAGGTGGGAAAATATGGCAGGTAGTCTTATGTAATGAAATTATAGCTGGCGAGATGATTTTCGATCAATAATAATAACCAGTATCAAATTTTGTAACACAATTATGTCTTGATTCAACTTGTTCTCTGCTGGGAAACACACATTTGTTGCCATTTATGAACAAACATTAGTGAGATTACCAAATTGAATCTCAAAGAAATGGTGCAAGGTAATAATATATGAAGAACAGGAGAAAGGAAAAAATAAAGGAAACATCTCAGAAAGGAAAATGGAAACATCTGTCAAAGTGGATTTGTCTAAGCCTATAGTGGTGTCCCATAAAAACTGAATATATGTTGACCACAATTCTGTAACAAAGAGAGTTAACTGCAAACAATACTACAGTGACATAAAACATAAAATATGGAGACTGTGAGGATTTACCATGCAGAATTAATAATCTTTCTGTTAAATCTAGATGAATTTGCTCAACATAAAAGATTGAAAAATAAAAATTCTTTGTAGCTCCAGTGTGGGATATATTGTTATTTAGTGAAATTACGGCTACAACTTCACAATGTTTCTTTAAGGAGAAATACTATGACACTTTCGAATCAATGGGGTAAATGTATGTAACAGTATGCTGTGGCTGCTTCTGGAATCTCATAAGAAAACATTATTTTCAAATATATATCAGTGTACAATATTTGTACGAGCAATCGAACTGAATTGAATTGGTGTCCCTTGCTGCAGCTACTAACACAGTGACATGTAATTTTGCAACTGAGTGCAGTACACAATGATAGGATTTTTAAATGCTTGGTGAAATACCTTCAGACTTCAAGAAAATGTGATAATTCCAATTCCAAAGAAAGCAGGTGCTGACAGGGTGAGTATTAATGAACTATCAGTTCAATAAGAAATGGTTTTTTTTTTTTTTGTTTTTGTTTTTTTTGTTTTTGGTTTTAGGGCGCAAAACTTCTATGGTCATTAGCGCCCAGCCCGTGACTGAGGAAACAGTAAAAAACCGAAATTTAAAACCAGCAGCAATGGGAACAAAGTCATAAAATTTGAGAAACTAAAAGCAAAAGGAATGCTTAAAAATCCACTACAGAAAGGGGTTGGTTGTCCCCAAAAAAAGCTTCAAATGACTGACGTCATTTCACTGTCACTAATAAACTGGAGAACGCGGTCGGCTGAGCTCGTGTCATCTGCTAAAATCGACGAGAGATCAGGCGATAGCTGTAGACGGGAGCGTAACGGATTAAAATAGGGGCATTCAATTAAAAGGTGTCTTACCGTCCACAGCTGAGAGCAGTGGGGACAGAGTGGGGGAGGATCGCCACTTAAAAGATGTCGATGGCTAAAAAGACAGTGCCCTATCCGGAGTCTAGCTAAAATTACCTCCTCCCGACGACGCGTTCGGGAGGAAGAGGTCCAAGCGCAAGGAAGGGCTTTCACTTCCCGCAATTTATTATGGGGAAGTGTTGACCAATGCGCATGCCATAAATGAGCAACTTTGCGACATAAACCGCTCCGTAGATCGGTGAAGGGAAACGACTGAATAGCTGGCCGAGGAAGAGAGACTGCAGCCTTGGCCGCTATATCGGCCGCCGCATTCCCACAGATACCAGCGTGTCCGGGAGCCAGAGGAACGCCACCGAGACGCCCCCCAGGTGGAGCAAGCGCAGACAGTCCTGAATCCGGTGGACCAGAGGGTGCACAGGGTAAAGAGCTTGGAGACTGAGGAGAGAGCTGAGAGAATCTGAGCAGATTACGTACTGTATCCGCTGATGGCGGCGGATGTAGTGGACAGCCTGGAGAACAGCGTAAAGCTCCGCAGTATAAACCGAACACTGGTCGGGAAGCCGAAAGTGATTTGGGGTGTCGCCAACAATATAGGCACTCCCTACACCTAACGATGTTTGGTTGGTTGGTTGGTTTGGGGGTTTAAAGGGACCAGACTGCTATGGTCATCGGTCCCTTTTTCCAAAGGCAAAGAACACCCACAGAGAATAAAAACGAGGAACAGAAGAGATCACAGACGATACAGAACAAGAGAAACTGAGACAAAGACAAGACAAAACGAACTAAAACCACACAGAGTGTGACAGTGGTTGGCCGACCATAGAAATAAAAAAGGAAAAGCCAACCACTTAGAAACACATTTAAAAAAAAACAGTTGAAAATCATAGGCCAAAGGCCAGAATCAACACAAAACAATAAAATAAACAGAAACACTCAAATTAAATGATAAAATCCCCCTGCCCGAATAAAACGTAAAACTAAGTCAGCCATAGTGGAGTCGTCTGTTAAAAGGGCAGGGAGCGTATCAGGCAGCGCAAATGTCTGCCTGACCACAGCTAAAAGGGGGCAGGCCAACAGAATGTGGGCCACTGTCAAAGCCGCCCCGCAGCGACATACAGGAGGGTCCTCCCGGCGCAGTAAATAACTGTGTGTTAGCCGGGAGTGGCCAATGCGGAGCCGACAAAGGACGACGGAGTCCCTGCGGTTGGCTCGCATGGATGACCGCCACACAGTCGTCGTCTCCTTAATGGCACGGAGTTTAGTGGGTGTAATCCGATCGCGCCATTCAGCGTCCCAAAGCGCAAAAACTTTTCGGCGGAGGACTGCCCGCAAATCAGTCTCTGGGAGGCCAACATCCAGAGATGGTTTACACGTGGCCTCTTTCGCCAGGTGGTCAACATGTTCATTGCCGGGGATACCGACATGACCGGGGGTCCACACAAAGACCACAGAGCGGCCGCAACGCGCAAGAGTATGCAGGGACTCATGGATAGCCATTACCAGACGAGAACGAGGAAAACACTGGTCGAGAGCTCGTAAACCGCTCAGGGAATTGCTACAGATCACGAAGGACTCACCTGAGCAGGAGCGGATATACTCTAGGGTTCGAAAGATGGCGACTAGCTCAGCAGTGTAAACGCTGCAGCCAGCTGCCAAGGACCGTTGTTCGGAATGGTCCCCCAGAGTTAGCGCATACCCGACATGACCAGCAACCATCGAACCGTCGGTGTAAACAATTCCAGAGCCCTGATACGTGGCAAGGATGGAATAAAAGCGGCGGCGGAAGGCCTCTGGAGGGACTGAGTCCTTCGAGCCCTGTGCCAAGTCGAGCCGAAGGCAAGGGCGAGGAACACACCACGGGGGTGTACGCAGAGGCGCCTGGAAAGGAGGCGGAACAGGGAAAAACCCAAGCCCGCAGAGAAGCTCCTTGATGCGTACGGTGATCGGATAACCCGACCGGGGCCGACGGTCCAGCAGATGGACGACCGACTGCGGGAACAAGACACGGTAATTTGGATGCCCGGGCAAACTAAAAACATGGGCAGCATAAGCAGCCAGTAATTGTTGGCGTCGTACCCGCAGTGGAGGTACACCTGCCTCCACTAGTACGCTGTCCACAGGGCTGGTGCGGAAAGCACCAGTGGCAAGGCGTATCCCGCTGTGGAGAATTGGGTCCAGCACCCGTAACGCAGAAGGGGATGCTGAGCCATAAGCCAGGCACCCATAATCCAGACGGGCCTGGATTAACGCCTGGTAGAGCCGCAACAGGGTAGAGCGGTCGGCGCCCCAGCGGGTGTGGCTCAAGCATCTCAGAGCGTTTAGATGCCGCCAACACGTCTGTTTAAGCTGCCGGATATGAGGCAGCCAAGTCAACCGGGCATCGAAAACCACCCCCAAAAACCTGTGAGTCTCCACCACAGCAAGGAGTTCGTCGGCAAGATAAAGCCGCGGCTCAGGATGGACTGTTCGGAGCCGGCAGAAATGCATAACGCGGGTCTTGGCTGCCGAAAACTGAAACCCATGCGCTACAGCCCAAGACTGCGCCTTACGGATAGCGCCCTGTAGCTGACGTTCAACAGCTGCAATGCCAGTAGAGCTGTAGTAAAGGCAGAAGTCGTCAGCATACAGGGAAGCGGAGACAGAATTTCCCACGGCCGCAGCAAGCCCGTTAATGGCTATTAAAAACAGACAGACACTTAAAACGGAACCCTGTGGCACACCGTTCTCCTGGACGTGGGAGGAACTATACGAGGCCGCGACTTGCACGCGGAAGGTACGACACGACAGAAAATTGCGGATAAAAATCGGCAGAGGACCCCGAAGACCCCATCCATGAAGCGTAGAAAGAATGTGATGACGCCATGTCGTATCGTATGCCTTCCGCATGTCGAAAAAGACAGCGACCAGGTGCTGACGGCGGGCAAAGGCAGTACGGATGGCCGACTCCAGGCTCACCAGATTGTCGGTGGCGGAGCGGCCTCTACGGAACCCACCCTGAGACAGAGCCAGAAGGCCCCGAGACTCCAGTACCCAAAGCAAGCGCCGGCTCACCATCCGTTCAAGCAACTTGCAAAGAACGTTGGTGAGGCTAATGGGACGGTAGCTGTCCACCTCCATAGGGGTCTTTCCAGGTTTCAAAACGGGGATGACAATGCCTTCCCGCCATTGCGACGGAAACACCCCCTCGACCCAAAGATGGTTGTAAAGATCGAGAAGGCGCCGCTGGCAGTCCACTGAAAGGTGTTTCAGCATCTGACAGTGGATGCCATCTGGCCCAGGAGCGGTATCAGGGCAAGCAGCTAGAGCACTGCGAAATTCCCACTCACTGAATGGAGCATTGTAAGATTCCGGGTGGTTGGTGCGAAACGAAAGGCTCCGACGTTCCAGCCGCTCTTTAATGGAGCGGAAGGCCTGGGGGTAATTCGCAGAAGCGGAACTCATAGCAAAATGCGCTGCTAAGCGATTTGCAATGACGTCGGAGTCAGTACAAACGGCTCCATTCAGTGAGAGCGCAGGGACGCTGGCAGGGGTCCGATAGCCGTAGACGCGTCGAATCTTGGCCCAGACCTGCGAGGGAGTGACATGGAGGCCAATGGTGGACACATACCGCTCCCAGCACTCCTTCTTGCCTTGGCGGATAAGGAGGCGGGCCCGCGCACGCAGCCGTTTGAAGGCGATAAGGTGGGCTAAGGAGGGATGTCGCTTGTGACGCTGGAGCGCCCGCCGGCGATCTTTAATCGCTTCAGCGATCTCAGGCGACCACCAAGGCACAGCCTTCTGCCGAGGGGACCCAGAAGAACGGGGAATGGCAGATTCGGCGGCAGTAACGATGCCGGTGGTGACCGATTGAACCACCGCATCAATGTCATCAGTAGAGAGAGGCTCAAAAGCGGCAGTGGAGGAGAACAAATCCCAGTCAGCCTTATTTAGAGCCCATCGGCTAGGGCGCCCAGAAGAGTGACGCTGTGGTAGTGACAAAAAGAGCGGAAAGTGGTCACTACCACACAGGTCGTCATGCACACTCCATTGGACAGATGGTAAGAGGCTATGGCTACAGATGGAAAGGTCAATGGCGGAGTAGGTGCCATGCGCCACACTGAAGTGTGTGAAGGCACCATCATTCAACAGCGAGAGATCGAGCTGCGACAATAAATGCTCAACGATGGCGCCTCGACCTGTGGCCACTGACCCACCCCACAGAGGGTTATGGGCGTTGAAATCGCCCAATAGCAAGAAAGGTGGCGGCAATTGGGCGACCAGTGCAGCCAGGACATGCTGCGAGACATCACCATCTGGTGGAATGTAAAGACTGCAGACGGTAACAGCCTGTGGCGTCCACACGCGTACAGCGACAGCCTCTAAAGGTGTCTGGAGAGGGACAGACTCGCTGTGCAGAGTGTGAAGGACATATATGCAGACGCCACCAGACACCCTTTCATAAGCTGCTCGGTTCTTATAATAACCCTGATAGCCACGGAGGGCGGGGGTTCGCATCGCTGGAAACCAAGTTTCCTGGAGAGCAATGCAGAAGAAAGGGCGAAGGCTGAGAAGTTGGCGGAGCTCAGCTAAATGGTGGAAAAAACCGCCGCAGTTCCACTGGAGGATGGTATTGTCCATGGTTGAGAAAGGCGTGAAAGGACTGGGAAGGCAATTTACGCCGCTTGTTCACTCACTGCCACCGATTCAGTACCCGTACGAGAGGCATCCATGGCGTCTGAGGGACCAGCGAGATCAAGGTCCTCAGCGGACGCTAGAATCTCGACTTCATCCTCAGACACAGAGCGCGAAAGGTGCGGTGGGGTTGGTGCCACCGCAAGTTCTTTGGCCTTAGAGGTCTTTCTCTTGGACTTCTCTCGCTGAACCTTGGGTTTCACCGGCTGGGAAGGCTTCACCGATTCAGTCTCCGGGACAGAGGAGGATCGTGAAGCCCTACGCCCGGCCGCTGGTGAGGACTTATGCCACTGGTGGCCGTCATCCTTCCCGCTGGTGGAACCCTGGGAAGGGAGGGTCCCAAGGGAACTCTTACGGGCGAGAGTAGCCGAAGAAGTTAGACGCTTCTCCGGCTGAGAAGCGGGGACGGACGTCCCCGACGGGTGGGAGGAGGTTGCTCCTGAGGTAGGTGGTGCAGGAGCAACCGGTTGGGTAGAGCCCCCCACGGGCAAGGGGGCAGGAGTAGTCTTACTGCTTATCGAGCTGGCTGGAAGTCTCGAAACTGATGGAGCTAGCACAGTTGTTGTAGCAGCTGCATAAGAAGATGTCATTCTCACAGGATGGAGTCTGTCATATTTCCGTTTGGCCTCAGTATAGGTCAGCCGGTCCAGGGTCTTATATTCCATGATTTTGCGCTCTTTCTGAAAGACTTTGCAGTCAGGCGAGCAAGGTGAATGGTGCTCCCCGCAGTTGACGCAGATGGGAGGCGGGGCACATGGAGTATCGGGATGAGATGGGCGTCCGCAGTCGCGACATGTGAGGCTGGAAGTGCAGCGGGAAGACATATGGCCGAACTTCCAGCACTTGAAGCACCGCATCGGGGGAGGGATATAGGGCTTGACGTCACATCGGTAGACCATCACCTTGACCTTTTCCGGTAACGTATCACCCTCGAAGGCCAAGATGAAGGCACCGGTAGCAACCTGATTGTCCCTCGGACCCCGATGAACGCGCCGGACGAAATGAACACCTCTACGTTCTAAGTTGGCGCGCAGCTCGTCATCAGACTGCAAAAGGAGATCCCTATGGAAAATAACACCCTGGACCATATTTAAACTCTTATGTGGTGTAATAGAAACGTTAACATCCGCCAACTTGTCACAAGCAAGTAACCTGCGGGACTGGGCGGAGGATGCCGTTTGTATCAGTACTGACCCAGAGCGCATTTTAGACAAGCCCTCCACCTCCCCAAACTTCTCCTCTAAATGCTCGACGAAGAACTGAGGCTTTGTGGAGAGAAAAGACTCCCCATCAGCTCTCGTGCAAACTAAGAATCGGGGCGAATAACTGTTACCTCCATCCTGAGACTTACACTCTTCCCACGGCGTGACCAGGGAGGGGAACGTTTTCGGATCGTACTTCTGAGCATTAAATTGAGCCCGAGAACGCTTAGAGACTGCTGGCGGCTGGCCGCCAGCGAGAGATGATGTACCACGCTTCATTGCGGGTCATCCGCCCTGATGCCACCTACTCCGACCAAGGGCCCTCCCCACGGGCGCCACCCAGCCACAGCAATAGCCACCTGGCAGGATGGCCATTGCCGGGAGTCCTGATGCCCCAGGGAGATGGGCATCTACTCCTTGGCATACGTGGGGAGTGAACGGCGCAGGCATCAGTAGAGCGATCCCTGTGTTGTCAGGGGGCTACAACCAAGAGGGTACATGGCGGCCCCACCACAACGGACTGGCTACCGTGCTGGATGTTAGGTGACATGTGGTCCATGGGCGTCGTCAGTGCAGAAAATGGCCCTGCACAGTGCTTGGCAGAAAGTGCACGCAGGGGCGCATCGATGCCCAAGAGATGGAGAGCGGGCAAGACTGCAATGCAACGACGAATAAGATGGCGAAAGTTCTCAACACAACACGGACACAATGCACCAAGTAAGGCGCCCTTCCCCAATCGGCTCGCTCTTCGGAAAAATTTTGAGATATGGAGGTCAAACCCGACAGGGGACCATCACATAAGGCCGAAACGTTTGAGACTCCTTTTAGTCACCTCTTACGACAGGCAGGAATACCGCGGGCCTATTCTAACCCCCGAACCCGCAGGGGGTCTAACGATGTTTTCGAGCCGTCGGTGTAAATAAATGTGGCGTCCGTCATTTGTGCACATAGAGCAGCAAATGCCCGACGATAAACAAGTGTACGGGTACCATCCTTGGGAAATTGACAAAGGTCACGGAGCAAGTAGATCCGGGGACGGAGCCAAGGCGGTGCCGTACCCCAAGTTGTCAAGAAGGTTTTGGGAAAGCGGAAGGAAAGAGAATGGAGCAGTTGACGGAAGCGGACTCCCAGGGGTAGTAGGGAGGAGGAGCGGCCTGCATACCCTACATCAAAGGAGGCGTCGAAAAAAAGGTCATGGGCTGGATTAGCAGACATGGAAGACAGATGGCTAGCATAACGACTCAGAAGGACTGCCCGCCGATTGGACAGCGGCAGTTCAGCAGTCTCAGCATAAAGGCTTTCCACAGGGCTGGTGTAAAAAGCTCCAGACACTAAACGTAATCCACGGTGGTGGATAAAGTCGAGACGCCGAAGAATAGATGGCCGAGCAGAGGAGTAGACTATGCTTCCATAATCCAATTTCGAGCGCACTAAGGCGCGATAGAGGCGGAGAAGGACCACTCGGTCCGCTCCCCAGGAGGTACCATTCAGGACACGGAGGGTGTTAAGGGAACGCAGACAGCGAGCCGAAAGATAGGAAAACGTGGGAGGACCAGCACAGTTTTCTGTCAAACATAAGACCCAAGAATTTAGCGACGTCGGAAAACGGAAGGTTGACAGGACCTAGATGTAAGGAGGGCGGAAGAAACTCCTTACGTCGCCAAAAATTAACACAAACGGTCTTACTGGGTGAGAAACGGAAGCCGGTTTTGATGCTCCACGAGTGGAGGCGATCGAGACATCCTTGAAGACGTCTTTCAAGAAGGCTGGTCCGTTGAGAGCTGTAGTAGATCGCAAAATCGTCCACAAAGAGGGAGCCCGAGACATCAGGAAGGAGACAATCCATAATTGGATTTATGGCGATGGCAAACAGTACAACACTCAGCACGGAGCCCTGGGGTACCCCGTTTTCTTGGGAGAAAGTACGGGAGAGAGTAGTGTTCACCCGCACCCTAAATGTGCGCTCTGCCATAAATTCGCAAAGAAAAAGGGGCAGCCGGCCTCGAAAGCCCCAAGAGAACAGTGTGCGGAGGATGCCTGTCCTCCAACAGGTATCGTATGCTCTCTCCAGATCAAAAAATATTGCTACCGCTTGGCGTTTCCGGAGAAAATTGTTCATGATATAAGTGGAGAGAGCAACAAGATGGTCAACTGCAGAACGATGCTTTCGGAATCCGCATTGGGCTGGTGTTAAAAGACTGCGGGATTCCAGCCACCAAGATAAACGGTAATTCACCATACGCTCCAAAACCTTACAGACACTACTCGTGAGAGAAATGGGGCGATAGCTAGAGGGGAGATGTTTGTCCTTGCCAGGTTTCGGAACGGGAACGACAATAGCTTCCCGCCATCGTCTGGGGAAGGTACTGTCAGTCCAAATTCGATTATAAAGGCGAAGGAGGTAATGCAGACTATGGGTTGATAAATGCAGCAACATTTGGACATGGATACCATCTGGTCCTGGGGCATAGGAGCGAGAAGAAGAGAGGGCATGTTGGAGTTCCCGCATGGAGAAAACAGTATTGTAGCTTTCGTGATTTTGAGAGGAGAAAGCAAGATGTCGCACTTCCGCTGCACGTTTCTTCAGGAGAAACGCTGGCGGGTAATTTGAAGAGCTCGAAATCTCAGCAAAGTGCTGACCCAATGAGTTAGAAATTGCGATGGGGTCCACTAAGGTATCATGCGCGACAGTGAGCCCAGAGACCGGGGAGAAACTAGGCGCGCCTGAGAACCGTCGCAGCCGACTCCAAACTTCCGAGGAGGGAGTGAAGGTGTTAAATGAGCTAATAAACAATTTCCAGCTTGACTTCTTGCTATCGCGGATGACGCGACGGCATCGCGCACGGAGCTGCTTATATCGGATACAGTTGGCCAAAGTTGGATGGTGACGGAAAATGCGAAGAGCACGTCGCCGCTCACGTATTGCGTCACGACATGCCTCGTTCCACCAAGGAACTGGGGGGCGCCGGGGCAATTCGGAGGTGCGTGGTATTGAACGTTCCGCAGCTGTAAGAATAACGTCGGTAATATGTGTGACCTCATCGTCGACGCTGGGAAAGTGATGGTCATCGAATGTCGCTAGAGACGAAAAAAGTGTCCTATCGGCTTGGGCAAACTTCCAGCGTCGCGAGCGCATATATGGCAGTTGAGGCTGCAGTCTAAGGACACATGGAAAGTGGTCACTCGAGTGTGTATCATCAAGGGCGAACCATTCGAAGCGCCGAGCTAGCGGAACAGTACCGACCGCAAGGTCCAAATGAGATAAATTTGTCGTGGAGGCAGACAAAAATGTGGGGACCCCAGTGTTGAGGCAAACTAGATCCGCTTGGTGGAAGACGTCTAGCAATAGTGAGCCACGTGGACAAGGATGTGGAGATCCCCAAAGCGGGTGGTGGGCATTTAAGTCCCCAACCAGCAAATAGGGGGGTGGAAGCTGACCAAGAAGATGAAGGAGATCAGCTCGCGCCATTGGTGTGGACGATGGAATGTATACCGTACAAAGAGAGAACGTGTATCCAGAAAGGGAAAGACGGACGGCGACAGCTTGGAAGGAACTGTTTAAGGGGATTGGGTGATAATGGAGAGTATCATGGAGAAGAATCATGAGTCCTCCATGGGCTGGAGTGCCTTCAACAGAGGGGAGGTCATACCGGACGGACTGAAAATGAGGGAGAACAAAGCGGTCATGGGGACGCAGCTTTGTTTCCTGAAGACAGAAGATGACCGGTGAGTAGGAGCGTAAGAGGATCGACAATTCATCCCGATTGGCTCGAATGCCGCGGATATTCCAGTGGATAATGGACATAGGGTGAACAGAAAATGGAGGAATGTGACCATGGGTGCTGTCAACTCAACGACTGCTCAGAGCTTGCGACCGACAGCATGGAATGGCATTCAGTCAAAGGCAGAAGATCCTGATCCATAGGTTGGTCAGGAGCAGCTCCTGCCACCAGCGATCGGCCGGTTGACCGGCCACCAGCAGTGCGCCTAGGCGACACAGAAGACGGCCGAGGGCGATTTCCGCCAGGCGGTGCTGTAGATGGGACTCGCCTTGGCGGAGAAGGAGAGGAACTGTGTTTCTTTGTAGCCTTCTTGGAAGTATGATGTTTAGATGAAGGAGGAACAGATGGTTGTGAAGTTGCGGTACGTAAAAACTCCTCACGAGTATGCTCTTTTTTCGAAGACTTGGCGTCTGACTTTTGGGCTCGAGATTTAGCAGAACCCGACGAAGGGTGAGCCATAGAGTGGGCAGGTGAAAGAGGTGAGGTTGAACGGGCGATCTTTGCGCTGGCCGATCTGACGACCGTGGTACTAAAGGTGAGGTCGCAAGTTTGCGTGGCCGCCTCCTTTGTTGGCCGAGGAGAAGCAAGGACAGTGCTGTATTTTCCTGTCTGAGGCACGGTGGGCTGTCGACTGGCGAATAATTTTCGAGCAGCAAAGGTCGAAACCTTTTCCTTCACTCTTATTTCCTGGATGAGCTTTTCGTCCTTAAAAACGGGGCAATCTCGAGAGGAAGCAGCGTGGTCACCCATACAGTTGATGCAGCGAGGGGATGGAGGTGGACAAGCACCCTCATGGGCATCCTTGCCACACGTAACACATTTGGCCGGATTGGAACAGGACTGGCTGGTGTGATTGAACCGCTGACATCGATAGCAATGCGTAGGGTTTGGGACGTAAGGGCGAACGGAAATTATCTCATAGCCTGCTTTGATTTTCGATGGGAGTTGAACTTTGTCAAATGTCAAGAAGACAGTGCGGGTTGGAATGATGTTCGTGTCAACCCTTTTCATAACCCTATGAACAGCCGTTACGCCCTGGTCAGACAGGTAGTGCTGAATTTCTTCGTCAGACAATCCATCGAGGGAGCGTGTATAAACGACTCCACGCGAGGAATTTAAGGTACGGTGTGGTTCCACCCGGACAGGGAAGGTGTGGAGCAGAGAAGTACACAGCAATTTTTGAGCCTGGAGGGCACTGTGTGTTTCTAACAACAGGGTGCCATTCCGTAATCTGGAACAAGACTTTACAGGACCTGCAATTGCATCGACACCTTTCTGAATAATGAAAGGGTTGACCGTGGAGAAGTCGTGACCTTCGTCAGACCGAGAAACAACAAGGAACTGTGGCAACGATGGAAGAACCGTCTGTGGCTGAGACTCAGTGAACTTACGTTTGTGAGCAGACATAGTGGAAGGTGAGGAAACCATTGCGGAAGAATCCCCCATGATTGCCGGCGTCTCCGATGGCGCACTCCTTCCTTGTGGGGGCCCTCACTGAGGGCACACCCGCCTTAGGTGATTGTTCACACCTCAGGTCACACCTCCCGACAAACAGACGGAGGGACCAATCGGCACTTTCGGAAGGTATCAGCTCGGGTAATCACCCCTCCCTGGGCCTGGCCGTTACCAGGGGGTACGTACGTGTCCTACCTGTCTACCCGGGGCGGGGAATTACGCGTTACCCCGTCACCGGCTACGCATGGAAGTGCGTGGGTCGGCCTTCAGACACGCACAGGGAGGAAAAAAGAGAAAGGGAAAGGAAAGAAGAGGGGGTCTCAAATGCCGCAGCGGAGAAAAGGGCAAAGAGAAGAGGGAAGGAAAAGGGAAGGACAGAGGAAGGACGAGGACTTGCAAGTGTAGAAAGCAAGGAATTTGGAACAGTTTCGAGCGTCCGTCTCCGGACGTAGGCACAAACCATACTCCCAGAGGGGGAGAAAGGGAAGGAAAGAGCCAGAGGAGAGGGAGGGAGGGGGGGAAGATGGGGGACGGGGAAGGATGCGGAGAGGGAAGGGAAGGTATGCAGCCCGGAAAGGAAGGAGGGCCACATTAGCTGGGGGTCCCGTGCTCGCTACGCACGTGTCCACAAAAGAGTTGTGGACCCCCTGGGGGGTAAGAAATGGTTGCAAAATAGTGACATGAATTCTTTGTAGAAGAATGGAATAACTGGTGGAAGCTGACCTCAGGAAAAATCAGTTGGATTCTGGAGAAATGTGTGCACATGTGAGGCAGTAATGATCCTACAATGTCTCTTAAAGAATAGGTTACGGAACGGCAAACCTACACTTAGAGCACGTGTAGACTTAGAGAAAGCTTTTGACGATGCTGAGTGGAGTACTTTCATTGAAATTCTGAAGATATCGGGGATAAAATACTGGGAATGACAGGCTATTTATAACTTGTACAGAGACAGGTTTGTAGCCTACCCCCATGTTTTTTAATCTGTGCACTGAACAAGAAGTAAGGGAAACAAATGAAAAATTTGGAGAAGAAATTAAAGTTTAGGGAGAAGAAATAAAAGCTTTGAGGTTTGCAAATGATACTGTAATTTTGTCAGACACAGCAAAAGACTTGGAAGAGCAGTTGAATGGAATGGATAGTGTCTTGATGGTTGGTTGGGTTGGAGAGAAAGGGACCAAACTACGGGGTCATCAGTCCCTTTTCCCCACATTCAAACAGGTCGCGGAGTAAAACTATTCCCCGAAAAGAGTCTGGGGAGTAAGAAAGATAGAAAACTAACAGGGAACACCACTAGAGAAAATGAAAGAAGCAAGACAAAAGGAGAAAGTGTGCACTAAGTGGTAGAAGACATTAAAATAATATAGCAGATGGCCTGGACTGGCTGAAGGAGGATGACCCAGCCACTGTGCAACACACTAAAATCTCCAACCTAAAAGACAAGGCTAGAGGAACACAGATAGGGAAAAGACAAACACCAAGGCGAACAAACAGGAAAGAAAGAATGAGGAAGAGTTATAATGGAGACAGGGTGAAGGCCTGAGAGAGATGGCCAGACACCCACCCTTAGATTGTGTGATGAAAAGCCCCCTCATGAAAAAATGTACAATCAGATCAGCCATTGAGGCACTGTCTCCCAATACCCTAGACAGTGTGGTGGGAAGGTTAAAAGTCTGCCGCAGAGCAGCTAAAATTGGGCAGTCCAAGAAGATATGGAGAACAGTCTAGTGGGGACCACTGTGCCACTGAGGTGGGTCCTCGCAATGGAGGGGATGACCATGAGTCAGCCAAGTGTGGCCGATTCAGAGCTCACAAATGACAATGGAGTCCCTGCGAGTGGCTAGCATACATGACCGCCATGCATTCATTGTCTCCTTGACAACATGTAGTTTATTTGGTGTACCGAGGGGAGTCACTCAGTATTCCAGATCCCGAAAACTTTACAGCGTAAGACCGATCGGTGATCAGTTTACAGTGTGCCTATTCCCAGAGCTGGTTTACCAGTAGCACATTCATTTCCCAGGATCTCGACATGTCCTGCGGCCCAAATGAAGGGCACTGAATGTCCACTGTTTCCAAGGGCATAAAGAGTCTCCTGGATAGTTGTTACCAAAGGATAGTGATGGAAGTGCTGGTTGACAGCTTGTAGGCTGCTTAAGGTATCATTACAGATGACAAATGTCTCACCTGTGCAGGAGCGGATATGCTCATGAGCGCTAGAGACGACTACCGATGAAAACGCTGCAGCCATGTGGAAAGGAGTGCTGTTTGACCATCAACCATACAGCCATTGCTGGAGACTATTTCAGAGCCCTGGAACTCGCTGAGAATAGAGAGAATTGCTGGTGGAGGGCCTCAGGTGGAACCGAGCCTTTTGGGCCTTGCAATAGGTCCAGACGAAGATGCGGCCAAGGCATGCACCATGGAGATGTACATGAGTAGACCCACAGGAAAGGAGGGAGACAAAAAGTATTGAGTTCAGTAAGAAATGACTGAACATGGACTGCAATTGGAATCCCTAATCAGGGCCACCGTTGCGGGACATGGGTTTCCATGTTAGGGAAAAAGAGATGGTAATTTGGATGATGAGGCAAACTACAAATGTGGGTAGTATAATGTGCAAGCAGTGGTTGTTGCTGCATGATCTGCAATGGAGGAATTCCAGCTTCCACAAGCAGGCTTTTCACTGGGCTTGTTTGGAAAGCTCATGTTGCAAATCGAACTCCACAGTGGTGTATAGTGTCCAGGAGACAAAATGCTGATGGCGATGCTGAACTATATGCCGGGCCCCCGTAATCAAGACAGGACTGCACAAGGGCTTTGTACAGCTGCAGGAATGCAGGGCGATCTGTACCCCAGTCAGCGTGGCTCAGGCACTGGACAATGTTGAGATCCCACCAGCACTTTCCCTTAAGCTGACAAAGATGAGGAAGCCAAGAAAATCAAGCATCGAAAACCAGTCCTAAAAACCGCTAAGTGTCCACTATGTTAAGCAGTTGGTCATTGGGGTAAAGTTCCGGACGTGGGCAGACAGTATGACAACAACAGAAGTGCATGATGCAAGTCTTGGCACAGGAGTGAGGGGCCATGACTGTGTCTTTCATATAACTCCCTGCAGTCGATGTTCAGCCACTCCAATAGAAGAGGAACAGAAAGGAATACAAAAATCGTCAGCATATAAGAGCAGGGAACAGGTGACCCCACCGCTGCTGTGAGACCATTGACAGCCACTAAAAACAGTGGGACACTGAGTACACAGCCCTGTGGGACCCCATTCTCTTGGATATGTGGCAAACTGTGTGAAGCACCGACTTGAACTTAGAAAGTGCGGAGTGACAAAAAGTTCCCTATAAAAATTGGAAGCGGGCCCTGGAGACCCCACTCGTGCAGAGTACCAAGGATGTAGTGTCGTCAAGTGTTATCGTAGGCTTTCATCACATTAAAAAAGTTGGCAATAAAGTGTTGACTGAGGGAAAAGGCCGTTCGGATGGCAGACTCCAGGTACACCAAGTTGTCAGTGGCGGAGCGACCTCGGCGAAAAACGCCTTGGGACAGAGCCAATATAAGTGCCAGCTCACCATACATTTGAGCAATTTGTACAAACTGTTGGTGAGGCTAGGACAACAGCTATACACATTTGCCAGTGTGTGTAGTGCTTTATGGGAAAATATGACTGCTCCTGCACAGCTGCCAGTGTAAATCCCACTACACCCATATCCTACACTACAAATGTAAAGAATAGTACACATTAAGAATGACTGCTATGCCTATACCATGAACGGCAACCGGATAAATTGCATTTGTATACAACTGGAAATAATTCTTCTATTCATCCTTAAAATCCAAATGTTGTGAATATATCCTGATTCATTCTAAAAATGAATCTGAGACTTTTGCCTTTCGTTGGGATTAGCTCTACCAACTGAGCTTCCAAGCACGGCTCACAACTCACCTTCACAGCTTAAGTGCTGCCAATACCTCATCTCCTACCTTCCTAAGCTCATAAAGTTTTCCTGTATACCTTGCAGATCTAGCTCTCCTGGAAGAAAAGTTATTGCAGAGACATGACTTCACCACAGCCATTCACTCTGCAGCAGTGTGTTATTATGTTGTTATTTAAAATGTTTTATGTTGTTTGTCTTGTTCCAGGGCTTATCACTTATGTAGCTAACTAAATTTAGACTAACTACGTTCCCTGAAAGGAAATGTAAACACAACAAAATAGCAGAAAGCAAAGCTTTGGAGAAAAAAGTGAAGGAAAAAGACCAAACTGTTTCTTGTAAAAAAGAAAAAACAAATTACATGGAAAATAATTATTTAAATATTCTTTCTTGTTATTGTGAAATAGCATGATAAAACTATAACTTACCAGCATTAGCTGTTGACAGCTCTTCAGGTGTAACAGAGCTGCTTTCTGGATATGCAACTTTGTTGTTTGTAGTGCACTGGCAGTGTATTTGGGCACTTGCCCATGCCAAGCTCTCAAATACATCACTGAAATTAGAATAAATGTCTAAGTCTATATCGAAAAAATCTGTTTTATTGTTATAATGAAGCTGCATCTTTCTATGGAAGAAAATAACAGAACAATGCACAAAATAATTAAATTATTAACACAGCTGGTATTTTACAATAAATTTATTGACATGCTCCTTGCATTAAAAGCTGCTGAAAATGCATTGTATTATGGACCTACTATCCAAAGTCATTCTTAGAATCAGCTACTAAATACTTATTTGGTGACAGAATGGACTAATGGTATTATTCTATTAAAATAATAATTCATCATCTGATATAATGTCATCTTATAAGGTTATAATAAGAATTTATTCTGATTAATCCAGCACACTCTAGACTTTTATATCAAGTCAGATTGTCTCTGAAAATTTTTTACATAATATAATGCAGTCAAATATTGAGCCGCGTCCAAAAGCTTATACAGCAGCCTAGTCTACAACTTATGTTTATATTTTATGCAAGAATGACAATATTATGAAAAGAATAGATGGCTACTCATCACAAGGCAGAGAGATTAAGTCACAGATACACTCAACAAAAAGACTGTCAAACAAGTATGCTTTCAACCAAAAAGGCCTTCATCGAAATCAGATAAAACACACACACACACACACACACACACACACACACACACACACACACACACACACACACACACACACACACGCAAACGCAGCTCACACACACATGACCACAGTTTCTGGCTGCTGAGGCCAGACTACGAGCAGCAGTGCATGATGGGAGAAGCAATCTGGATGGTGGAGGTAATGCCCTCAACACATGGGACGAGGTAGCTAATATTGACATCACTCTCTACAAGTTTTGTGATGTCACTTCCCTCTCTTGTTGAGAAGCCACCTTTACTCATGAAATACAAAAATAAGTTCTGTGATATTTCCGTAATGTGCCATATAAAGTAGAACCAATAGGAAGCAAGGATGCTTCTTATGTCACAAGCAGAAAACAAGATGCCTTACTGTACCTGTCATATTCAGCAGAAGCTCATATTTGAGAGGTTTTATGCTATATGTTACACGCTATGAATATATGCCATTTTTAAGCACCAGCACGTTGAATGTCTCGAAAATGAATCATTATTGGTGTGATTTGCTGTAATAAAATGACAAGAAATGTCCTACTGGTGTTACAACTTGCGGGTAATGGGAGTAAGCCGTTTTAAGCAACAACCTATTTAGGATTCATGAAAATGTATCACCCTTATTATGACTTATTACATAATTGTCAATAACATTTCAGAGAGAAAAGTAAAGAAAAAGAGACTAAGCAAAGGTGAATTATAGCACAGTGTAGATAGTTGAGGCACTGGGACGTAACTCCAGCATTTGACAGGAAGAGAGTACATGTCCTGTTATGTCAAAATCCTTTTTTTTATCTTGTTCTGTAAAAGGCTGTGGGAGTTTCATTCAAAATTAACAGAAATATTTTTTGTAAAATTTGATGTTATGTAAATAGAAGGGCGTGCTCTGTCGGGAGCAAGTGTGTTGATTTGGTGAACTTATATAAGCTGACGTCTTTCCTAAGTGGCCACAAATCTTCTATTTTTATCTTATTACATGTTCACAGATATTAAAGATTTTGTTTATGTATACCACAGAGAGAACAACATGACTAGCATATGGTAAGGAAAGGAAATGTTCGCTTTAACAGAGCTAATGAAGGATTCTATTCAAGTCCATTTTTGTGAACAAACTCTATGGTTTGCAAGACAAATAAATGTGACAACCACCTCACTTGGTTGGTTGATTTGGTGATTAATTACAGAGGTCTCAGATTAAAACCATACCCCAAAGGAATCCTATCACTCGAAATCCAGGGAAGAAACAAAATGTGTAAAACTATCTTTGTAACCATATTGAAGTAAAAAATGAAAGTAGCTAGGCAAAATTGAAAACATTAACTATAACAAAATAGCAGTAGAAGTTATTACAACAATATAGAAGACAGCCTGGGATACTCTGCAATACACTAAAATCTCCAGACTAAAAACACAAAGTAAGAGAAACACAGATGGTGAAAAGACGAACACCAAGTAGAACAGACAGCACCAGAAGGAGTGAGAAAAAGTTAAAATGCAGGTAGGGTGAAGGCCTGGGAGATAAGGCTAGGTGCGCACTCTTAGACTGAGTGATAAAAACCCCCATCTCGAATAAAACTTGAAATTAGGTCAGCCGCAAAGGCATAATCACCCAACACCTTACGTAGTGTGACAGGAAGGTTAAAAGACCACCTCAGGGCAGCTAGATTGGGGCAGTCCAACAATTTGTGGATCCCGAAAACTTCACAGCATAATACCGATTGGACATCAGTTTCTGGTGTACAAATCTCCACAGTCAGTTTACTGGTAGCCTATTTTGCCAGCCTGTCAGCAATTTGATTTCCCAGGATCAACATGACCTGGGGTCTAGATGAAGGACAACGAATGTTCACATTGTTTGAAGGTACAAACAGACTCCTGGATAGTCATTTCCAAAGGATGATGAGAGTAGCACTGGCCAAGAGCTCATAGGCTGCTTAAGGTGTTTCTACAGATGAGGAAGAACTCATGAGTGGGAGGACCAGTACTTGAGAGACAGAGACTCAGGTGTGTCAGTAGGTTTTTGACATCTTTGCTGCAGCCAGTGCTCACGAGTTGAGAAACCAGTGCAACCAATACATTCTGAGGTACTTCATCAACGGGGGGAAGACAGACATTGCAGACGTAATATCATGCATTGTCCTTATCCTGACAGCCACAGCCTCTAAAGTTTTTTGGAGAGGCACAGATTTGCTATATACAGAGTCAAGTACATATATACACACTCTACATGACACCCTGTCATAATCAGTATGATTCTTGTAATATCCCTGATAGCTACAAAGGGTGGGGATCCACACTGATAGAAACCACGTTTCCTGAAGAGCAGTGCAGAAAGCAGTAGAAGAGCTTAAGAGTTGTAACTCAGCCAGGTGGTGGAAAAAACCACTGCAATTCCACTGTAGGATTAAGCTATCAATGTACAGGGAGGGCATGAAGGGACCGAAGAGGCAATTTATGCCCCAGGGTCACCTTTTACCATCGGCTGAGTGCTTCTCGTGGTTGTGTCCATTAGCTCTGAGGCTCTGGGGAGGTATGGGTCCTTGAACACTAGGATCTCCCTCTCATCCTCAGAACTGTAGCCTGCAGGAAGCGGTGGTGTGGAAGCCCCTGGATCTCTTTCTTCTTGATAGTTTTCTTTTTCCTGTCCTCACTTCTCTTTCATTTTCTCTGGCTGGGAGGGCTTCTCTTGAGTTTGTCTCAGGAACCAATGAGGATTGTGAAGCTCTCTGACTAGCAGCCTGTGGATCCTTCTGCCACTGGCTGGTGTCCAGCTTCACAGCACCAGAGGTCTTGGAAGGCAGTGTCCTGAGGGACTCCTTCCTTGTGAGAGGAGCCAGAGGAGTCTGTTGCTTTCCTGGCTGAGGGGTGGGGACCAATGTACCAGATTTCTGGGGGGAGTGTTGCTGCTGAATATGATGTTTGAGGAGCAACAGGAGGAGGAGTGCCCCCAACCATCAAGAGGGCAGGCGTAGTCTGACGGCCCTCAGGGCCCTCTATACAAGACACAGCTGGCGGTTTCACCATTGCCACAGAGGGCAACATCATTGTAGTTACAGCATATGACAATATCATGAACGCAGGATTTTGGCAGTCATATTTCTTTTTGGCCTCTGTATAGGTCAGTTTTTCCAGTGTTTAATATTCCATTATTTTCCTCTCTTTCTGAAAAATAGTGCAGTCCACCAATCAGGGGGAATGGTGCTCTCCGTAGTTGACACAAATGGGAGGAGGAGCACAAGGAATGTTTGTGTGTGATGGACGTCCACAGTCCCGACACATGGGGCTAGCGTTACAATGAGAGGACGTGCCCAAACTTGCAACATTGAAGCACCGCATGGGGGAGGAATATAGGGTTTAACGTCACGACAGTATATCATCACCTTGACCTTTTCAGGCAATTAATTACCTTCAAAGGCCAAGATGAGGGCACCAGTAGCAACCATGTTGTCCTTAGGCCCCCTACACATATGCCTGGCTAAGGGTGCACCCTGTCACTGTAGACTGGCATGCAACTCGTCATTGGACAGCACGAGAAGATTTCTACGGAATATAATCCCCTGGACCATGTTTAAGCTCTTATTGGGGGGGGTGACAAACTGGGACAGCACCCAGCTTGTCACAGGCATGCAATGAACATGAGTGAGGAGGGAAGGCTGTTTTTACAGGACTGATTCATTCCTCATTTTATACATTCCTGACACTTCCCCAAACTTGTCTTCCAAGTGTGCAATGAAAAATAGATGCTTTGTTGTTAAAAAGGATTCTCCATCACACCTTGCACAAACTAAGTTTCAAGGAGAGTATTCTCTCCTTGATCCTTAGCCCTGCATTGCTCCCATAGTGTAGACAGAGAAGGGAATAAATGATTTGAGGTCATATCTGCCAGCATTATACTGTCCTTTTCCAAACTTAGAGACTGCTGGAGCCATTTGACCACCAGCATAGGACATCTTAATCTGCTTCATTGTGGGTCATTTGCCCTGAAGCCACAAACTCCAAACAGGGGCTCTCCTAAAAGGCACCACCCAGCCACGACAAAGGCCACATGACACGATGGCCATTGTCAGGAGTCCTGATGCCCCAAGAAGATGAACATCTACTCCTACGCATACATGGGAAGTTTGCAGCTCAGGCATCAGCAGTGCGATTCCTGTGTTGTCAAGGAACTACAATCAAAAGAGTACACGCTGACCCTTCCACGACAGACTGGCTACCACGCTGGATATTGGGTGTAAAAAGATCCATTAATATGTCAGAGATAACAGGCACAATAGGTGAAATGTAAGCATCCTGTAAGACTTTCTTGTTCAAAAGCCTGGATGATGGGTGCAACTACATTTCCATTACAAAGGGGCAGAAGGTCTCAGTGCACAATTGATACATGATATGCCACATAAGACATCCTTCCCCAAATGGCCTGCATGTCCATAGAATTTTGGAAGGTAGTCACACCCTAAAAGGGGACTACAGTTTATGAGACTGAAAAGTAAGAGAATCCTTGTAGTTGCCTTGTGTGACAGGTAAGAATACCTTCAACCAAACCTGCAGGGGCACAGGGGCAACCAGCTCGCACTGTCTGCCGACAGTACTATGTCTTATGACATGGGATATCCCATTGTGTATAAGTCAACATTAGCTGCCTTGTCCTGTGTGCTGATGGCTTGATGAGGAGAATGGGACGCGGGGGGGGGGGGGGGGGGGGGGGGGGGGGGGGTGGGGGGGGGGGGGGGGACAGTGGGAAAGCAGGGTAGGGGTGCAGCAGGGAAAGTGCTGCTTATGGGAGCGTACAAGAATGAGGTAGAGAGGTTAGGGCAGCTAAGTGCAGTCAGGAGGGTAGATGGAAAGCAAGGGGGGGCAGCAGAAAAGGAGAGAAGTAAAAAGACTGTGGATGCATGGTGGTCTAGAGTGTTGTGTAGTGCTGGAGTGGGAACAGGGCGCCTGTCACCTAATTCCCATAAAGTTTGGACGGCGGGGGTGGGGGTGCACCATGAGCTATGACGCCGCATCCCAGATGTGTTTGATCGGGTTCAGATCTGGCGAGTTGGGGGGACCAGCACATCAATTGGAACTTGCAACTGTGTTCCTCGAACCACTCTATCACAATCCTGGTCCATCACACTTCTGGCCTTGTGACATACCGCAGTATCTTGTTAAAAAATAGTACTGCTGTCAGGAAACGTAATCATCATGAAAAAGTGTATATGGTCTGCAACCAGTGTACAATACTCCTTGGCCGTCATGCTGCCTAGCCCGAGCTCCTGTGGACCAATGGATTAATGAAGAAGGTGCCTGGACTCATCAGACCACCCAATGCTCTGCTACTGTGCCAATGTCCAGTGCTGATGACCACATGCCCATTTCACTAGTAGTTGCCAACGTTGTGGTGTTGACATCGGCACATGCATGGGTCATCAGCTGTGGAGAACCGTCACTGGGAGTGTTTGGTGCACTGCGTGTTCAGACACACTTGTACTCTGCCCAGTGTTAAAGTCTGATGTTAGTTCCACCCCAGTTCATTGCCTGTCCTGTTTTACCAGTCGGACCAACTTACGATGTCTGACATCTCGATGTGGTTTCACCTTGTGTTGAAGACACCACAGTACTCCTTGAACACCTGATAAGTCATGCAGTTTTCGAAATGCTCATGCCGAGCCTTCAGGCCATCACAATTTTCCCTCAGTCAAAAACTCACATAGATTACATGCCTTACCCATTTTACACATGGACCGCACGCTCACTGATACTACATGGATCGTGCATTCCTTGCCAGGTGACACTGCTATCGCCCGGACTTATAGCTAGTGCAGGTCAGTGGTCATAATGTTCTGTCTGATCAGTGTATGTTGTGTTTTTTAAAAATAGAGAAAGAGACCATTCACAGAAAACCAGACAATGACAGTTTTAAGAACACTGTTTACCATTTTCTCCATTGCTGTATATATGCTTGGATTGATTATAATACATGTCTCACCTGCAAAATGAACTAATCCTGCTTGTTGTATATTAGATTGGAGATCAATGAAATATATAAAGAACAATGGTATACCTAACAGTGAGCTATGGGGAACCCCACATGTGATTTCTTCCCAGTCAGAATAATCTGAATAATCTCCTCTGATCACATCAATTGAATTATTAAGCAAATGCATTGGATTCAGTGAAAAAAAGAGTTGTGTGACTAGGGCCTCTCGTCGGGTAGACCATTCGCCGGGTGCAAGTCTTTCTATTGGACGCCACTTCAGCGACTTGCGCGTCAATGGGGATGAAATGATGATGATTAGGATAACACAACACCAAGTCCCTGAGCGGAGAAAAGCTCCTACCCAGCCGAGAATCGAACCCGGGCCCTTAGGATTGACATTCTGTTGCGCTGACCACTCAGCTACTGGTGGCGGACATTTAGTGAATGACTCCACAAATTACAGATATACAGAATCAGGTCCACAGTTTTACAATGGTCCAGCTCTTATCAGAAATGAAAAAAAAAAAAAGAGTAACTGTAATGTCAATTTCACGCAATTACTCCTCAAACAGAAAATTTCCCAAGGAGTACCACAAGATTCAATACATTCCTTTTCTGGTAAATGACCTACCATTTGCTACTGATGTTCATTCAGTTTTATTTGCTGATGATACCTGAGTTCTAACTGAAAATGAAGTGCGTGAAAAAATTCCAGTAAGTGTCAAAAACGCTCAGAAAAAACTTGATTCTTGGTTCCATCAAAATGAATTAAACCTAAAATCAACCTGATGCAATCTGAAACCAAATCATTAAAACGGAGTGAAATAAAAATACCTTGCAATTACAACGATACCACAGGTGAATCTACTATCTGCCGTGCAATTCACACTTAAATGCTTGAAAAAGGGTTCATCGAATTGCTTTCGTAATATTTCTTTACCATAGCCAGATAAAACAAACACTTAAGTCTTTCCATGTGAGCTCCGATTTCTCTTATTTTATTATGCTGATATTGTTGCATTCAGAGGAGGAAGATGGTGACTGAAATTTCAAGAAAAGACCTGGCCACAGCAAAGAATGCCCTTTTTTAATGATGGCTAACCACTCTCATCTAATTTCTGATAATACAAAATGAGCTGCCCTTCTTTGAACTTTGCTGATGTCCTCCATCCACCCTATGTTGTAAGGATACCATATCATGCAGCAATACTATAGAAGAGTGTGAACAAGTTTAGTGTAGCAGGTCTCTTCAGTAGACCTGTTGCATCTTTTAAGTGTTCTGACAATAAAACCCAGTGTTTGGATTGCCCCCCCCCCCCCCCTCCCCCCAATATTTTCTATGTGATCATTCCAATTTGAGCTGTTCATACCTGTAATTCCTAGGTATTTACTTGAACTTTCACCCTTTAAATTTCTGTGATTTATTGTATGACTGAAATTTAATAGATTCATTTTAGTACTTGTGTGAATGAACTGACAGTTTTTATTATTGTGCACCAAAAGATATCTTGTCTAAATCATTTTGCAATTGGTTTTGATTCTCCGATTACTTTCCTAGATGGTAAGTGACAGCACCATCTGCTAAGTAGCTAAGAGGGCTACTCGGATTGTCTCCTAAATTGTTTACATATATTAGAATAGCAGATACCCTGTAACATTTCTTTGGGTATGCCAGATATCACCTTGTTTTATTCAATGACTTCTTGTCAGTTATTACTTGTCAATTATTATGAACTGTGACCTTTCTGACAGAAAATCACTAATCCAGTCATTCTGGAAGGTGCCTGTGAGGAACAATGTCAAAATACTTCTGAAAAATCTAGAAATATGAAAACAATTTGCGATCACTTGTTGATAGAACTAATTACTACATGTGAATAAAAAGACAGTTTGTTTCATAAGAACAATATTTTCTGAATCTGTGCTATGTGTCAATACGCGTTTTATTACAAGGCAATTCATAATGTTCAAGTACGGTATACATTTCAAAATCCCCTGCAAATAGATGTCAGTGATATTCGTCTGTAATTAACTGGATTACTTCTATTTGCTTTCTTGTGGACAGTTTGAAATGTGCAACTTTCTAGTCCTTAGGCATGGATCTTTCATTGAGCAAGCATTTTCGGATGACTGCTAAGTGTGGAGATATTGTATCACCATACTATGACAGGGACCTAATTAGTATACAATCTGAGCAGGAAAACCTGGCTTTATTAAGTTGGCTAGTTTGTTGATTTGGGAGGAGGGCCAAACAATGAGGTCATTGGTCCCATTGGATTAGGGAAGGAAGTCAGCTGTGCCTTTCCAAAGGAACTGTCCTGTCATTTGCCTCAAGTAATTCAGGAAAATTACGAAAAACCTAAATCACTACGGCTGGACCCGGTTTTGAATTGTCATTGTCCTGAATGCAAGTCCATTGTGCTAACCATTGCACCAGTTCGCTCGGTCTTTTTTACGTGATTTCAGTTGCTTTGCTACACTGCGGGTACCTACTTTTAATGCTACTCATGTCAGTAGCTGTTCTTTTTGAAAAAAATGGCTCTGAGCACTATGGGACTTAACTTCTCAGGTCATCAGTCCCCTAGAACTTAGAACTTCTTAAACCTAACTAAACTAAGGACATCACACACATCCATGCCCAAGGCAGGATTTGAACCTGTGACCATAGCGGTTGCGCAGTTCCAGACTGTAGCGCCTAGAACCACTTGGCCACTCCGGCCGGTGTTCTTTTTCAAATCCAGGAATATTTACTTCAGCTTCTTTGTGAAGAAATTCCAGAAAGCCATGTTTAGTTACTACACTTTAGTGGCACTGTCGCTGGTAAAAAGTTCTTAAGCCTGAATTTTAACAAAAATTTAAACTGGAAGATACATATTGACTACTTGGTAGATAAAGTTAATAGTTTAGCATTTGCAAAGTGTGTTTTGTCAGATGCCACAAAGATAAATACCAGAAAGACAATCTGTCACTGCTGCTTTAGTAAAGTCATGGGGCTACTAGCATTAAAAATAAAAATAATAGGAAATTTGCCAAACAATGGATATCCTGCAGGTTACTGTCAAAAATTTAAAAATATCCATTATTTTCCTTTTCATATATGAAGTGTCGATTTTGTTATACAAAAACCAGAACACACTGGATTTGCACCACAACTACAGCACACGCTACCTGCCAACAGACTTCAGAGTGTATGGGATTAAAAATTTATAATATTATAAAACACAGCAACTATTTAACACGGAACCTGGTTCACTGAAAAGATTGCTTTTACTATTCTGGGGGAAAAGTGCTATTATTTGACAGAACAATTAAATCGGTAAGTGATACTTACATCAACAGGATAAATACCGGCATTAGGGAACAGTGCAACAGACTCGGTGCAGTATTCATTGACCCAAACAAATTCTTAAACTGCAAGTGTCTGGGAAAAGACGGCCTGCACTTGAATAGATTAGGCTCTGTGAACCTTAGTAAAATGTTCATAGATGTGTGTAGAGTCCTAAGAAGCAAGGGAAACTAATTCATTGTGATAGGGGTGACAAAGAAAAAATTCAGACTGAAAATAAAAAGTTTAGGTACCAAACAAAGGATGCACGTGAAATAACTAAAAGCAAAAATGATCTATTGATGCACTTGAATATAAATGGCTTAGGGGCAGAACTACCAAATCGTAAATTCTCAAAAATCGACGAACTAAAAATTCTGCTTTCAGAATCCGTAAATATTAAAATAATCTGCCTAAATGAACACTGGTTAACAGAAGATAGTATAAAAGTACTAAATAGTATTAATAATTTTAAGGTAGCTGCTAGCTTTTGTAGAATAAGCAAATCTCGTGGAGGCTCCTGCATTCTTGTCAATTCTTCCATAAGTTATACAGTAAGAGATAGTTTTAATTATTTAAATGAAGAGAGCGTGTTTGAAAGTTGCTCTGTAGAGCTGTGTGATCTGAATACATTGGTTATAGCAATCTACAGAATTCCTGGATGTGCGGTAACAAAAGTTTTTTTAACCAAATTCGAATGCCTCCTGGAAAAACTCCAGAAAGAAAGTAAGAAAAAAGTTGTTATAGCAGCAGACTTCAATTTAAATGTCTTAGTTGAAAGCAATGATTCCACAAAATTTTGTGACTTAATTCAGAAATCTGGTTTCAAGCTAAATTTTTCTGAAGGCACTAGGGAAAACAGCAGATCAGTGACGTGCATTGATAATATTATTACTAACTACATATTTGACAGTGGTAATAAGCACAAATACTGCTTAGACTTGGTTATTTCAGATCACTCAGCTCTGTTTATTGAGCTCCCAAAAGCAAATAACCTAAAGCCTCCAGAAGTGTGTATAAAAAGGGATCTCAGTAAAAGTAAAATGGATTTATTCCGTAGTAAATTAAGTATAATAAGCTGGCCTGTAGACTAAAATAGTTCAAGCTCGATAAACTATGACAAATTCTTAAATTGTTTCTTAGAGGTATTTAATGAATCATTTCCTCGTAGATATAAGCAAAAGAAGGTTAATGGTAAACTCAAATGGATTACAACAGGAATAAAGATCTCTAGTGCCAGAAAGAGAGAGCTCCACAGTGAGTTAAAATCAAACAGAAATCCAGATTTTGTTATTTATGTCAAACAGTATAAAGCTGTATTTAGGAAAGTTGTAGCAGCAGCTAAAAAAAATGGCAAATAAAAAATTCATACGAGAACACAGAAATAAGACAAAAGCAGTGTGGTCAGTTGTTCAGTCTGAACTAGGAGCCAAAGTAAAAATTCATGAGATTTTGAAAATTAGACATGAAAATGAAATTATAGTAAGCCCTGTTCAGATCTCAAGTTGTTTCAATGAATTCTTCCTAAACGTAATAAGATCGGATATGGATATGACATTCTATCAGGGCATCACAAATTTGGAAAACAGCCAGAACACATCTTTTAAACAATTTGAAAAAATAACCCAAAGGGATGTGGAAAAGGAAATATTGTCTCTAAAAAACAAAACCTCACATGGGTGGGATGAAATAACAACATCTGTAATCAAGTATGTGTACGATATTATTTCCCAACCACTGTCAACTATTATAAATCAATCTTATGAACAGGGATGCTTTCCAGAGGTATTGAAATATGGTGAGATCAAACCTCTATTCAAGAAAGGATCGACAGAAGATATGGGGAATTACCGCCCTATCTCTCTCTTGCCAGTCTTCTCTAAAGTGCTTTGAAAAGATTGCAGCACAACAAATTAATAACTTTCTTACTGTAAATGATATAATTTTTAAAAACCAGTTCGGATTCCAACAGGATAAAAGCACTGCGAATGCTATAAATGAGTTTATCCAAAAAATATGCTCCACGTTATATAAAGGTAGAAAGGTCACAGGTATATTCTGTGATCTGACTAAAGCTTTTGATTCAGTGAACCATGCATTACTCCTCCACAAATTACAGATGTATGGAATCAGAGACACTGCTTTAAAATGGTTTAGCTCTTACCTGTCAGGCAGGAAACAAAGAGTAATTTTAACTTCAAATGGAACCAATTATTCATCAGACTGGAAAACAGTTCCCCAAGGAGTCCCACAAGGTTCGATATTGGGTCCCTATCTGTTTCTTTTTTACGTAAATGACCTACCACTTGCTATTGATGTTCATTCAGTCTTATTTGCTGATGATACATCAGTTCTAATTGAAAATGAGGTATCTGAAAATATTCCAGAAAAAGTCAAAAATACTTTAGAAAAGCTTGAATCTTGGTTCTATCAAAATGGACTAAAACTAAATGTAACTAAAACCAAAATGATGCAATTTGAAGCTAAATCAGTAGAAAGGAGTGAAATAAAGATAACTTGCAATGATCAGGATATCACAAAAGCAAACCACGTGAAGTTCTTAGGCCTAAATCTTGACAAAAATTTAAATTGGAAGGTACACATAGATTACTTAGCAAATAAACTGAACAACTTAGCATTTGCAATGTGTATTTTGTCAGGTGCCACAAACATGGATACCAGAAAGATAGTTTATCACTGCTACTTTGAGTCAGTTATTCGTTATGGCATAATCTTCTGGGGAAATTCAGCAAATGTAACTAGGCTCCTAGTATTATAAAAGAAAGTAATTAGAAACATGTGTGTTGCAAAAAAACGGGAATCCTGTCGACCACTGTTAAAAAATTTAAAAGTACTATCTATCCCCTCACTTTACATATATGAGATGGTGGTGTTCCTATACAGAAATCAACATACACTAGACAATTTCCGTTTTGACCACAACTACAGCACTCGCCACAGAGATAACTTCAAACTTCCAACACATTGTTTAAAACTTTATGCCCAAACGCCAGAGTATATGGGGTTAAAAATTTTCAATAAAATAAAAGGCAGTAATATTTTTAAAATGGAGATTGGTTCACTGAAAATATTGCTCTTTACTCTCCTGGTGGGAAAGTGTTATTATTCTGTCGATGAGGACAGCTTCACAATCTGAACACAGGGATTGTAATACATTTATTATTTTATGTACATGTGTAGCTGTAACTTAGAAATGTAAAATATAATGTAAACTTTTGCATTTCTCTTAAAAAAAGTGAAAAAAGTTTCTTTTGTAAACCTTGACATGTCTCCTGTACATCAAATCAAATGATTTGAAAATTGTATGTAATGAGATGAATAAACCACATAACATAACTGAGGCAGTTTCACAGTTTGAACACGAGTATTATACATACCCACATTTTTTTATGTACTGAAAACTATAATAAGGGTCAATTCCATATGAAGGGGACCAGGGGTCTCTACTCGACCATCTCCAAATCTAATGCAATTTGGTGTGAAGGTTCTACATGGTCCTGGATGGTCATATACCAAATTTCAGTCCAGTATCTTCAGTGATTGAAGTTTTAGGGGCTTTTAAAGAGAGACTACTCATCTTCACATCACATACAAAGGTGCAAATGTGCCAAGTTAGCTCGGCTTTTTTAGAAGTTCAAGAAAACATTTCGTGATTTGCTTTAATAAATATAGACAACTTTATATGCTGAATCACACCATGGCAAAAATTAGGGATTTAGCCACACCTAAATGTAGATACAGGCCTCTAAAGTGGCTAAAAAATTTGTCTCGGTATTCTGAGAGCCAAGGTTTGACCGACCACTGCTAGTTTTCGTATGAACCAATCACACCAAAACTTCAGAGAGTTATTCCTCCCTGTGATGTCTATATGTGGATCAAATTTAATTAACATTGGATGCCTAGATGAAAAGTTATGCATTTGCAATGTTGGCCAAAATTTTCTACGTGCAAATTTTAGGGTATCTTTGGGGGGACAGTATCTCAACTGTGTCTCGTTCAATCCTTTTTTTCTTGCCAGAGCTGGAAAGAGCGTTATTATTTTAGCACTTTAAGAAGATAGAAAAGTGAAACATTTTGCTCATTAAGTCCCGTAATTAATTTTTTTTTATTCCAGTATATAAATCAGTTTCAAACATTAATTTAACACATACCATAAAAACAATATAATACACAACACAGCAAATTTGCAAAACTGAAATACTATAGTCAGGACCACTTTTGTGTAAACAGTTCTACAATTTTGTCAAGGACAGATTGTGGATAACTGTATTGTCTTCCTGATGATGATGATGGTGGTGGTGGTGCTTCTAAAGTCATGAAAATATGTTGCTCAGGAATCCAGCAGGTGTCTTTAGCAGTTGGCCAGTGGAGGGAATGAGCAGAACCATAGGTGGTGCATGAAGCTGATGAGGACATTTTGCTGTTTATGTGAAACTTCACACACGTTTCCTACCCACCAAAAACTGTCATATATACATGCAACATATTGTCCTGGTTGTAAACTTGCAATTGAGATTGTTGGAATTTCTTCATCTGCTTCGAAGGCATGACCTGTGAATGCTGTAGCTCACTGGAAACTCTGCTTGCTCTGAGCTGATTACAATTAATTTGCTTAAATTGACAATTTTCTTTTGTTCCAGATATTGTATGTCCCATGGCAGCCTTGTTCCTTGATAAGGCTGATTTTTTTTTTTTCAATCTCTTCTTCTGGTACATAAAAAAATACTTTATGCCTGGAATACTATCATCACAGAATTTGGACAAATTGTATGGAGTTAATATTTGGTTATCTAAGGGGATCTGAAGACTAGGGCAGGTTGCTGTTCCTCCAGTGCCATCACAAAGCAATTTACCATGGCTTGTTCAAAAAAAAATTCCGTTTGGTTGTGATGCCAAAATCCTTTCTGTACAGACATATATTGGTGACATTTTTTAAATTCTTATACTGAGCAGATGAACCATCATAAAGTAATAAATGTTCTTAACGTTTTCAATCTTTGTCTTTAAATACACTATTAACTTTATTTGAAAGGCATGAACAGCAATGACGGAGACAGTTGATGATCATACAAATGCTAATACTGACATTCTTTGCCACCAAAATAGACAACAAATGGATGGAATGTGGCCCAAATATTCTCACAATGAAATCCTTGCACAGCATCTTGAACAACAAATAAATAATAATTTTGACACAAAGTGATTCCATCTTAAACTGGTAGTTTTCAAAATCAGTGCCTCAATCAAATCTTCAATAGTTCTCTGACATGTCTCTAATGTGCCTCTGTCAGTAAGGACCATTGCTTATATTCCATTGTTTCTTCAGAGTCATCATCTTTAAAAGCATCTTCAAGAAAAGCCTCTAGCTGCATTTTTCCTGGACATTTCTCCGAGCATTGCAGCATACCGTTTTTTGATTCCAAACTGCATACAGTTTATTTCTTCAAGTTTTTGTTGTCATCTTGGATGGATGTTGCTGAAGCCAACATTAAGTTGACATTTTGATGAATTGCACATACACATACTGAATGTGATCCAGAAGCACCAACTGCAGTACACCATTTCGGCTTGAGCTCACAAAAATAGAGAATCTTAGTTGATTTCCATATTGCTTACAATAAGCAATGAACATTTCTTTCAGGTTAGAAAGAAGTAGGCGTTTCTGCTTGTTAATCTTGTCCCCGTTTATTCTCACTGCAACACAATCCTTTATGCAAGGACATAAACGAGAAAACACATCTTCAAAAAGGTGAGGACATTTTGTTTTACTTCAATACTGAGCTTTTTCCCCTTTTCCGTTTGCAGGTGTAGCCAAAATCCATCTTCCATCTTTACTTTCCTAGCCTTCTTCATCATCTTAGTTGAAACAGCAAATTCTTTAGCCTTTTCTTAATAGTCCAGCTACTTGGGGCCAGGGTCAAAATTTGAATTTTACTGCAATTGCCTGAAGTCTGAAGCTTAATCTTAAATTCTTCCATTAAAATGTCCATGTCTTTAGATTTTTGGCACTCTTCCTTTTGCAGTTGAGCAACTCACACCAGCAGTTGTGGCAATTACCTTAGTAATGCTGCCTTGGGCTTACGGAACTTTGCACTTTGTGTGGCCCATTGAATCCCTTTTGCTGATCTGTTGAAGTTTTAATGGTGACTCTCCAATTTATGATAATGAAGTATTAAGCAGTAAAGCAAGCATCAACAACATCTATGTCTTCAGTGGACGGTGATTCTGGCTTATTCTGGTGGGATGATTCTTTTTGGGCCACTTCATGACTGCATTTGGTACAAATTTTCCAACCAGGTTTAAAAATTTCATTAGTCAGTAACTTCAATCTTTCAGACATTGCAATGGTTACTGGTGTTAAAGCCTTCTTCATTAGATGTTTTTCTTTACCAAGTGGGTTGCAGCAAGTCTTCTCTAGTAACTGAAATTTTGTCATCAACAAGGCATTATGGTATGGACAAATATGGACATCTTCCGTAAAATCAAGCCTAGACCTACACTGTAGAAGCTCCTTGTCCACTGGTAACATTTCCTTAACTTGCTGTAGTTGATTTTTTTCACAATAAAAAGGTGATTACTTATGACAATCAGCTCTGTCTGATTCACCAAAGTAACAGGGTGCAATGACCAGCAAGTTTGAAAGCTCATGCATATTCTGGTTTGAAGCGTAGTGGATCAGGCTTGTTTGTACTTAAAATATACAAATTTGCATTTCAAAGCATATGTCTGGAATACTATCATCATCACAGAATTTGGACAAATTGTATGAAGTCAATATTTGGCTACCTTCAGCTACAACAATGATTATCGATTATTCAAACACGCATTACTGAACACTAAGATTGGACAATGTCAACACCAAAGATTACACCGCCAGAAGACCAACACTATGAAAAGTGGCAATACTGAAAGCAACAATTGAAAGAGGTGATTCAGCAATATACCACTGCTGTAAGGATAGAGCCTTAAAAAACTATTACTGCTTTATAATGCCGATGGAAACTGAGTGACAACGCATATATGCGTCAGCATACATTGTACGGTTAAAACATTATAAAGCAACATAATGTTCCATTATGATCTAGATTTTATAATCTTAAGAGCATTTTGTTAAGTGTTATTATATTTATATTCTATACTGTAAAATAATGCAAAAACACTTCTTATTAGCATAGTCACATTCCCTAAACCACAGGCAAATCTATTAAAAGACAAAACAATTACACATTTTTGACTTACAACTTCAAATTTTATTAATTTTTTGTATTTATCAATAATCCATTTTCCCTACTAGCAATAGTTATTCTTACTCTTCAATGTGCAAGATCTAGAAATTACACAATATACCTTTGAAAGCTTAAGGCATGCTCTTTCCAGCTGTGGCAAGAAAAAAAGGATTGAACAAGGCACAGTTGACTTATTGCCCCCCAAAAATACCCTAAAATTTGCACGTAGAAAATTTTGGCCAACTTTGCAGATACATATATTTTTTCATCTAGGCATTCAATGTTAATTGAATTTGATCCACATATAGACATCATAGGCAGAAATAACCTTCTGAAGTTTTGGTGTGATGGGTTTATATGAAAAGTAGCAGTGGTCAGTCAAACCTTGGCTCTCAGAATTGTGCGATGAATTTTTTAGCCACTTTATAGGCTTTTATCTATACTTATGAGTGGCTAAATCCCTAATTTTTGCCATAGTGTGATTCAGCATAAAACATTGTCTATGTATATTAAAGCAAATGGCGAAATGTTTTCTAGAACTTTTTAAAAAGCTGAGCAAACTTGGCACATGTGCACCTTTGTATGTGATGCGAAGATGAGTAGCCTCTCTTTAAAAGCCCCTAAAAATTCAAACGCTGAAGATACTGGACTGAAATTTGGTATACGGTCATTTAATGCCATATAGAACTTGCACACCAAATTTCGTTAGATTTGGAGAGGGCCGAGTGGGGACACATTTTAATATTGGTCCCTTTGATGTGGAATGACCCATAAGTATTTGTGTAGCTGTATCTCAAATATGTATATAAAATAACATAAACTTCCATATTTCTCTTTAAAATGTTCTTATTGTAAAATTTGACATGTCTCCTATACATCAACATAAATTATTTGAAAATTGTAATGAAATGAATAATTACTTATCACACAATAAATGGAGTCCAGCATTTAAACTGGGAAGTAAATATCACATACTTAGTATTTGTATGTCACATGCAGGGCGTTGTGATCTTCTATAGGGCTTTGTGACAAAAAAATGTTATGCTTATTATGATTGTGACCAGCAATTTGAACTGCAACCTCAACTATACATTGAGAGCATCATGATCCATTGGAAAATCACTGCTAGATAAAGTTCTCCTCAAGATTATGCCATGCACAGTCTGTCAGTGAGGTCCTTCTTCACTTATCATGAAAATAAGACTTATCCAAGCTAGAGTGATCCCATCATGCCTTAACACTTTAGTTTGCACGTACAATTTAGTGATTCATATAAAGATTTTAACAAGCTCACATAATTCAAGAACAATGTTTCTTGTTCTAACTCTATCACTTGAGGTCTTTATGAAAACTGAACTAAGAGGCAATAACAAGTTCTGATGATATAAATATCAGTACTGTAACAAGCCTGCAAGAACTGAAATAGGTGAAATTAGAGGTGATCTGCTTATCTACAATTTTGCAAGTGGGTGTTACTACTACTTTAATTTAAGTCTTTTGGGGAATATACCCCAGTCATTGATTGATTACAAATGTAGCTCAAGTGCAGTTTTTACAATTCACATGGAAAAATCATCATAAATAGCTTTGCTGAGCTGATGAATTTCATAATCTCCTTTGAAGTTTTATTTTTAAATCTAACGTCTGTTGGTAATGCTTGTACAAGTAAATCTAACGCAACTCTCTTTGGTTACTGGCGGGTATGAATGATTGCTGCTGCAATAAGTAAACAATCACTGAATATGGTGGCCAATGAGTTGACTGGGTGTTATTTCTGTCAGAGCTATTTCTCATCTCAATTTGATTATTTGAATATACTGAATTCTTGGATCTAGTGTAGCAGGGGATACAACCCGTCGGCTTTGGACAATGACGTCACAAGTCGCCAGATAGCAGTTTACCATTTTCGCTTTTGCCGTTATGTTTCAGTTTCGTTTTTTTACTGATTGCTTAATAAAGTGGATCTGTTTATTCTATCTCGTGAGATTTTTTTTTAAAAAGCCAAAAAACACTTATCAGCCACTGAAGGGAGCTACAACACTAAGAAGAATCGCTTCTCGATTGGCGACTTGTGACGTCAATGTCCAAAGCCGACGGGTTGTATCCCCTGCTACACTAGTCCCGAATTCTCTCAACAAATTGTCTAAATAGATTCATGGACTGAAAAGTTCTTCTATAAATTACATAGCAAGCAGTAATGTTAATCGATATTGATTTTATTTCATGCTTCATGGATCCAGTTGTATGGGGTTTGGAAGCACATGAAATGAGTCAGTTTTTTATATTTACAATACATCTGAAGTAAGAGTTATATTAAATGTATGTTGCAAAGCAGTGCTGCAACTATAAATTATAAACAAGACTCAGTCTTCATAGACTTGTACGTAATTATTTTCTATGAAAAGTACAAAAATCAAGTAAATACTAGGCTCCAAATAGGATATAAAAAGTAGCAACCCCACTATTTAAGATAATGGAGGAAGCAGTAGTTCCTTTTCAAATTAGTACATTTCTTTTTAATTTACATTGTTATATTTAGCTGTTATTAGGATAAATGGAGATAGACTGTTAATTAATAGTACATTTAAGTTTTTATGGCTTGATTCTGTTTTCATAACGGCTACCTCCAATAGATCCACGTCCCTGAAGGTTCTCCTGCATAAGGGATCTTTAGAGCAAGAGGGATATAGGCCTAGATGCTTGTTCAGGGGGTCGGGCTTTTTCCTGCTAATATTCATGATACCAAATCCAGCTGTTACTTTTGCTGCAAAATATTGCTGGGTGTGGTTATTTTATACATCAACAACACGATTTTTTCCCTTTAACTTCTGTTATATGTGTAGGCCCCTATCCCCAAATACTATTTTCTGATGGCCTGGGTCCTCGCCGTTGCCTGGATGCACTGCAGGCGTTTTATTTTGTTGCGAGGCATAGTCTTCAATAAGGTCTTTTTTCACTCCTCCCTCCTTTCCTTAACAATCTTACCTGTTGCTTTGAGATCTTACATGTGACGCTGGCAGGGGGCTTGAAAAAGTAATATAACATTCCACGGCTTCTCCAGCCAAGTAAACAGGCCCTCTCACTAATTTTGCTGTAACGTCTATCATCGTTAGCTTCTCACACACCTGACAAGCACACTCCAACTACATTTAAAAGTTACTGTTACAAACACTACACAGTAATGACACTGTACGTCAAGACATTGTTTACATCTAGGCGACAACGTTGTGTGACAGTATCCCCGTTTCAGAGATCCTATTGGTACCAGTTAAAGATTGTGATGTTGACAGTCGCAATTTGAAAACTGCTTATATGACTGTCAAAACAAGAGTAAGGAAAGAAAATTAAACCACTAGTCAGAATACACTTTACTATCTTGCATTGGGATTTCAACAACAGGTTTTCTGATACAATTAGCAACGACACGCAGATTTTTGCTTTAGCGACTGTCTGTTGTTTTTCTATTTAGCGCGCTTTATGACATGAGGTGTAGGATGTTTACGAAGTAGATATTTTGTAGGTTCTATTATACATTACGGTTCCAACATTTAGACATTTCTTGAGACAAACTATAAATGAAAAAAGTGTTTTAACCTACGAATAAGTTTACTAATGTGGTCATGGATACATCGCGACCAGGTGGTAGCAGGGGCAACTGGAAACCGCGATGGAGAGGACGGGGCTTTTATCCAAGAAATTCCAATTTTTATGGCAGAGGACGGGCTCAAGACAGAGGAAGAACAACATTCAGCGGTAAGTCATGCACTGTTCATATCTTTAACAGATAGGAGACACGTGCACAAGTTTTAATTTCCCATTTCTAAGAAAGATTCACACCCTTCCTACGTCCCACTATACCTCTCACGTATGGAGCGGGGAAGAAGGGTTGTTTAAATGCCTCTTTGCGTGCAATAATGGTTCTAATCTTATGCTAACGATCCCTGTGTGAGCGATATGATGTATACCCCTAGAGTAATCATTTAAAGCGGGTTCTTGAAACTTTGCTAACAGACTTTCTCTCGATAGTTTACATTTGTCCTGGATACCTTACGTTTGTCGCCAAGAGACTGCCATTCTGGTCCCTTCAGTATCTCTGTAGCACTCTCCGATGGATCAAACAAACCTGTAACTATTCCTGCTGCCCTTCTCTGTATACGTTTAGTATCCCCAGTTAGCCCTTTTTGCTACGGGTCCCACACACTTGGGCAGTATTCTAAGATAGGTAGCCCGAGTGACTGGTTACAAATCTCTTTAGTAGACTGATTGCACTTACCCAATTTTCTACCAATAAACTGAAGGCTACCATGTGCTTTACCTATGACAGAACCAATGTGATCATTCCATTTCATATACCTACAAAGTGTTACACCCAGGTATAATAATAATAAAAATAAAAACAATAATAAAATTTTATTGTCATTCAGCTTGTTACAACAGTAGATAAAGTCAAGAGTGTACATTTCTCAGTGTACTTTAGTTTACTTGAAATGTATAAAATTTGAAACTACATGTTGCAAAGCAGTACTTTCATGTTCAAAAAATTTCTCAACAGTGTAAAAAGGATTGTTTACTAGTAGCGTATACAATTTCGTTTTAAAAATATTTACAGGCAATACCTTAAAATTTTTTCTTAGTCTGTTAAACATCCTTAGTTCAAGGACTGGTTAGGAGTTCTGTACTTACATTGTCTATGATGTGGCATGTATACCCATGTTCTATTTCTAGTATTATAGCTATGAATATCACTTCTCAATACAAATTTTGAAACATTGTTTCTAATGAACAACATAACATTATAAATGAATAGGTTTACTACTGTCAGACATTGCAGTTTACCGAACAAAGGTTTACAGTGTTCTGATTTACCAGAATCAGTAATTAATCTTAATAATTTCTTCTGCAAAAATAAAATGTCATTTATGTAACTACTACTATCCCACAATAAAATTCCATATTATATAATGCTTTGAAAGGGAGCAAAATATGCTGATCTTACATAGTTATCTGGAACTTGTCTTTTTAAATTTATAATTAAATAAATAGGCCCCTAACTCTTGAAAGCCTAACTGGTACATTTTTGGAATGTAGTTCCCAGATCAAATTGTGAATAGTAAGACCGAAAAATTTTGCAGTTTCTAATTTATGGTGGTTAGGGATCTCCTTCAAGCTAAAGTTCCTTGGTTTTACTTTCATTTAGCAAGAAACCAATCGTTTTGAACCATAATAAAGATTGAGCAAGAGTATTTTTGTTCAATTTTTTCAATGTGGCTAAATCTGAGCTTTTACGTAGAAAAGTTGTCATCGGCATACAATATTGTGCGAGATTTTATGAATAAAGACAGATGATTAATCATTATGACAAAGATTGCTCATCTAACATAAAATAAAAGTAACTTGACAAAAATTCAGTTTCCTGTGAGGATAGCAAGGTTTACTGTAAATTACGGTTAACTTACCTGTCTGAAAATTACCCACTTATTTTGACTTTGTGTAGTAGAGTCTAAAAAATTTTATTAGGCAAGAGCAGGTCTTGTTCTCGTCGGTACCTGAAAAGAAGATACAGATGAAGATTTTAATGAAAGCATCTCTCTCTTATTTTCATTGAATGTGTGGCACTGATGAAATCGACACCAACATCAATATTCATTCATCTTTGGACTCTAAGCGTTAACTTTGGCTGTTCCGGCATGTTCAAGTCAGTTCTTTGTGATCCTTGTATGAGTTAAGGTTAATAAACGAACTATTGCTAAATGGGTGTGATTATTGGTGCAACCAACCTGAACACCCTCCTCACTGGTGACCCCGAGTTGTAACGTCTTCTGTTTTCGCCGTTTTACTGTGTCCACGACCTCCGCGACGGTTATTTTCGCGTGTATTACATTGACACAGCATTCGAACAATGACTGCAGCCCAGCACCGAACGCCGGATTTTGTGATCGACATGCATCGTGCTGCGGGCGATGTACACCCGCCAGGACTGCAACACGATGCCTCTCACTCGATGATTCTGCCGATTTCGCCAGTCGTTTTCGAGCCTACAACAATAAGTGAAGATTAGGAGTGCGCATGACTCCGGCTATCAAACACCTTTGTTCCCACCACATGTGCCCTCCCTCATTGACTGTGCAGTTACTTCTTACGGATCTCCGTGCAGTGTGGGCCCAATGCCGATTTCTGCAAATGCTTCATCGGACAACTTACTACCGCCAGGACAACAATTTGCCACGTCGAAATCCGTGCAGTACCACGCGGATTCCTACCACGTGGCTGGAACTGCTTCGTTCACAGGTCAATCGCCTTAGTATCTGACCACGCCCTGCGCCGGCCTCAGTTCAGCATCAGCACATGCCTTCCTACTTCGATACTTCAGCTTGCAACAGGAACAATAACTTGTTATCTGTACCTGACCTCCACCTCCGTCCCACTGCTACGTCTCAGTGTTTTGTGCCACGACATTCACCTTATCCGCACACTGTTTTGAGTGGAGTGACTATGAACAGTGAACATTCACACATTCTGTCCCACATTCGACATAATTTCCCACACTGTGCTTCTGGACAGCCCACACCTCCGCAGCCTCCCTGCAACACAGGTGGCCCCGGCTCTGGTCATACGTCGAACTTTTTCTCACCTGTCGCCCCCACGCCGGCTCCAGTCGAGCTTGGGCTACCGTTCTCGGCACATCTTGGTGCCTAATCCGCGTCGGTCTTCTGCGACGCGTCAATCCGAACACACCCGCAACGTGTTGAGCTTCCGCAACGGCAATCGACACATTACGGTGTCTCACCTGCTTCGGCCTTCCGCGTCGCGACAGATCGTGCTCAACCATAACGTGTCACCTTCACGCTGCCAACTGAACAGCCGTTATTGCCACATCCCCTGGAGGCACACTCTCCTGGAATACTACAGCAACAACAGCTCGATTTAGGCAGTGCCCCGACGAACTCAATTCAGCCTGTTCTTCCGAACATTCTACAACACTTACCGATGCTGCCGCCATTTAATCCCGATAGAGCTACAACCTGGTTCAAAATTGTGGACGAAGTGTTAGACTATTACAAACTCGACAAGTCAACCAGGTTTCTGTGCCTCATCACCCACCTGCACGACCAGGAGGACTTGATTGCTGACCTGGTTGGTGTCCCGAACTCATCTACCCGGTACACTCTAGCCAAAATGACAGTTCTACGTCGGCTTGCATGCTCAACTAAGGCAGAAATACGGCAAGTGCTCCACGTCAAGCAACTAGGCAACAACAAACCTTCCCAGCTCTGGAGACGGCTATGTGCCCTGGTCAGTGCCGATCTACTCTCTGACACGGCTCTCCTTGCCATGTGGTCAGATAAACTATCTCCTCACATCCGCTTTGCTCTAGCTCAAAAGTCTCCCAAACCTGTCGAGCAAAGAATGACAATTGCTGACAAGCTATACGATTCATACTACTCCATTTCGCCAGCCACTGCCTACCTGACAAGTCTCAGGTTCAGGCTCATCGTCCTTCGGTCGGACACAACCGGGGCTGTACTGTGCCGACCATTCCGCTCGCTCCGGGAAGCAGTAAACAAGCAACTGGGACATCACCGGCTCTGCCCATGGTCACGCCCCCTCCTGCAACTGAACCTGCTGCAGCCACCGAACCTCAGCCACCGCCACTGGCAACAAACGTTCCGCAGGAAATGCAACCGCACTACCCGTACTGTTACTTCCACACACGGTTTGGTGAGGCGGCACGGAACTGCAAGACCACCCTGCTACTTCCCGAACACCAATCGCAGGTAGGTCCGGGTGCCGCCTCCTGCGCACAACTGACAGGCACCCCCGAGTGCTCCATTTTGTCCGGGAACAACCGGACAATTGTAGATGACTTTACATTAAAGACATTTTGTCGGGATACCTTTTTTTAGTGGACACAAGCGCCGAAGTTTCGCTGCTGCCTATGTCCTTAGTGACGTCGAACATCCACCCTCATCATACTTCACTGCAGGCTGTGAATTCAACTAAACTACAATGCTCGTGTTCAACTTCCCACGTCATCTCACTCTCCGGAAAATGCAAACTTGAGTGGACTTTTTTAGTGTGCGGAATTGACGAACCTATACTAGGCATTGACTTCTTGCGACACCACAAACTTTCACCAGACCTAGTGCGAAACACCGTGTTTCATCATATGTCCAAGACTCAATTCCCCTGTGCTCCGTCGAGCACCCACCCCTCGCACCTCCCCGTGACACATCGGAGCAGGCTTATCTCATCCATACTTTGAGCTCTCCCTCTGGCTCCACGAAACACAGCTCCAGCTCTCTGATGCAGCAAAGGAATTACAGACACTACAGCAAGGTCAGTAAGTGCGCCGAATCTGCTTGCAGTCCCAGCAATCGACCCTCCGTGTGTTTACCACCCGCTATCCATCGCAACTGTGCTATCAAGACTGCCATAACATGTACTGACAGTTTCGCAGGGCTACACCCTGCTAACACGGCACCTTTGACACTCGGTCGGACACAAGTGCGCATGCGCGATGAGTGTCACGTGTTCCCGAACTGACGGCTCGTATCCTGCCCCTCGCGGACAGCACCTCAGACTATGCAACTTCGGCTCCTGCGTGCCGCTGTGCGACCGCCACTGACAACACAAACAGTGCACTCGCGTCAAGCGTTTCACCCGTGACCGTGCTGCCACAGGCCGCATCCTCGGACAATGGACTCACTAACGGCTCATGAGCTCACCCGACCATGGTGCGACTGCTTCGGGCCGGCGGCCATCTTGTCGCGTTGACTCCTGGCACACTTTGCCGCCTTGGCTCCCGTTGGATCCGCCAAGTGGCTCCGAACACCATGACCACGCCTCGCCTGCCCCGTCCACCACACATTGTAAACAAACCACCTCCCGTGCTGCCAGCAACATTTCCATCGTCACTAACGGCACGGTTCACAAGCTTCGCCTCACGCCAGGTCCCCCGATCTCCAGTAAACCACATCGACTTTGTCCTGAGCGCCTCTCCGACCTTAAAAATCGCATTTCTGAACTACTAAGCTCCGGCATCATTGAACCATCTGCCAGTAGCTGGTCTATGCCCATACATATGACACCCAAGAAAGATGGGTCCTGGCACATGTGCGGAGACTACTGTCGACTAAACGCACGAACAATTATGGACACCTACCCCATACCCAACATTGCCGATTTTACCAGTTCCCTCGCAGGTGCGGCCATGTTCTCTGTCATTGATTGCAAATGGGCCTACCACCAGATCCCCATGACACCTGAAGACATCGAGAAGACAGCAATCACCACCCCGATCGGGTTATTTCAGTTTCAATTCATGCCCTTCGGTCTGAAAAATGCAACCCAGACGTGGCAACGCTTCATCAACGAAGTGCTATTCGACCTAAAATTCTTTGCATGTCTTGATGACATTCTTGTGTTCCGCTCCTCTGTCGAGGACAACATTCGACATGTGCAAACTGTTATGAACACTCTCGCAGCAGCAGGCATCATGACCAACCAGGATAAATTATAGCTACATCAACCCGCTGTCACTTTTCTCGGTTTTCGGGTCTCTACCGACGGCATTTCACCGCCCCCTGAGAAAGTACAAACAATACTAAACCTACCCAAACCTTCGTCATTCAAAGAGCTCCGGCATTTTCTGGAGACGGTTAATTATTATCGTCGTCATCTACCTCGGGCTGCGGAGGTTCAGGCTCCACTGACGGATGCCTTGGCAAGCACCAACACTTCTGGATCTCCGCCTGTTCCCTGGGCCCCTGCTATGACTGACTCTTTCACTGCCCTCAAAAATCTTCTTGGCGAGGCCAGTACCATCGCGCATCTTCATCCCAATGCGCAGCTTTTCATCGCCACAGACACGAGCGATACTGCCATCGGCGCTGTCCTTAGTGAGACAATCGACAGCCAAATTTCGCCTCTGCAGTTCTTCTCGTGCAAGCTCACCAATGCACAATGGAAACATTCCATGTTTGACAGGGAATTGCTCACGGTCTAAGAAGCGATCAAGCATTTTAAAACTGATGTTGAGGGACGCCCTTTCTATCTTTTAATGGACCACAAACTCACCAGCTGTCCCGCCTACTCGCCGCTTCAGATACATGGACTTCATATCTCAGTTCATCACCGATGTCACACACACATAAAGGGTGTTGACAATATAGTTGCTGATTTCCTTTCACGAGTCGACACCGTCCATTCGTTGTTAGACCACTCTGAACTGCCTAACCTCCAACCCGCTGACGAGGAAACTCAAAACCTGATTTCAGACTCTACTTATTCTCTACACTTCGTCCGCACCACCTTTCCTGGCATTTCTGATGAGATCTGGTGCGACGACAGTATGGACACGTTACGCCTCCTCATCCCAACCACGCTCCGTCGAGCTGTCTTCAACGCATTGCATAATTTAGCCCACCCTGGTGCTTGTGCGTCCGCCTGCCTCGTAGCAGAGCGAGTTGTGTGGAGAAATGTCAACAAGGACTACCAGCAATGGGCACGCTCCTGCGTCGTGTGCCAACGCTGCAAAGTACACAAGTACACTTCACCCCCCCCCCCCCTCCCCCTCGGCACCTTTCCGATCACTCCTGGACGTTTCCAGCATATTCATATTGACACTGTCAGCCCTCTCTCCCCCTCTAAAGGCTTTCGTTATGTTCTCTCGTCTATCGACCAAACAACTCGCTGGGTCGAGGCTGCCCCCCCCCCCCCCCCCCCCCCCCCCGCCCAATATTACGGCAGAAACTGTTGCTCGATCTTTCGTCGAGTCATGGGTATCGCGTTTCGGATGTTCAGCTATCATCACGACTGACCAGGGTGGACAATTTGAGCCGGCCCTGTTCAACGGGATTTGTAACATTTGTGGCATCCCGCGCATCCATACCACAGCATATCACCCGCAAAGTAATGGGCTAGTCAAGTGCTGGCACCGCACTTTCAAGACGGCTCTTCGATGCCACAACTCTCTATGGACAGAGGCCCTTCACCTTGTGCTACTCGGCATTCGTGCGATCTATAAGGAAGACCTCAAAGGCACAATAGCCGAGTTTGTATACAGCCAGAACATTGTTCTCCCTGGCGAACTTGTGAGCCCTTCCGCTTCTCTCCCTCAGTCTGACTTAACTTCCTTCGTGGACCGTGTCAGATGCCACTTCATCAACCTCCAAATCCCTTCGTCTGCCAGCCATTTCTGCCCTAAGGTTCACGTCCCGAAATCTCTGGACAATTGTGAGTACGTCATGCTCAGAGATGACATTGTCCGTGCTCCCCTCCAACCTACATATACCGGCCTCTACAGAGTTTTCCGGCGCTCAGACGACCAGCATGCCCAGTACAACGCCCGGCTCACTTCAATGACTCCCAGGTTCGGTGGCCGAACCTTCCTTCACGACATCTACCCACACAGCTCCCCAATGACGCTGTCGAGCTGACCGTGTACGGCTCCCGCGGACCACCCTTGCCGATGTCATAGTCACCCCCCCCCCCCCCTGCCCCGGCCTTTGAAGAGTACTCCGTACTGCAAGGGGGGGGGGGGGGGAGCTATGTGGCGCTGATGAAATAGACACCAACATCGATATGCATTCATGTTGGGACTCTTAAGCATTAACTTTGGCTGTTCCACCCTGTACAAGTCAGTTCTTTGTGATCCTTGTATGTGTTAAGGTTAATAAATGAACTACTGCTAAATGGGTGTGATTATTGGTGCAACCAAACCAAACTCCCTCCTCACATGACTAAGAGATTTCTGATGTTTTCATTGGACCAGCATCAAGCTACTCCTGCATTCCAATCGCTGACTGAGATTCTGAAATTTCTTAAAAACGAGAAGCAGGGTCATTCCATGTCAAGTGTCCTAGTTTAGATGATGATCCCAGCTCGACCATCTTCAATTTTGATTAAATTTGTACAGGCTGTACCTGAGGGCCCTACATGAACTTGTGCAAAGTTTCAGGCTCACCTGTAACTTGGTTGAGGTGTCAGTGCCATTTCCGTGAAGACCACTTTTACAGAGACCGAAAAGTCGTGAAGAAATCGTCAAGTTTGGCATTCCACTGTTCCTAATGTAAAAGAGCTAGACTCTTGCTTCTAGGTATAGTGGTACAACTTTGTGTGCTCTACACACAAATGTTGCTAGTAGAGTTCAGAAAGCAATGCATTTGGCATGATCTCAGCTCAGAGTTGGCAACAATTCAGGCCATGAGAAATCTGCCCCAAGGTTTAACGAGGCATAAGTAGTGGAGAAAGTGTGCTATGGACCTGGTCTTTTGCCAAACTACTGTCTGTCTGGGTGTTGAGTATGTCACAAATTTTGGCCTGGCTTGTGTGTTTAATTACTGCGCTACCATCCTGAAAATTTGCTAAAAAACATGAATGTATCAAAATATACCCGTGTTCAAAGTCATGTATCTCAAAATGGACACCTATCAAATTACATTCATTAACACCATTCAACAGAGCACATTTCATTCTATTAGAAAAACTTATTTTCATTTTGGTGTCTCTTTGGTAAGGTGAAAAAAATTCGCCCAAACTATTGATGTCTTTGGTAATTCGGAAAATACTTGCGTTGGTCCATGGTGGCTATGCTACTACCAATCTTAAGACTGGTAACCTCACCACAGAGGGGCCACGCCTGATAGCCATGCACGGTCAGCCACAGGTGGGTTTCTTTACTGCAGGTTCCCAAGCCTGAAAGTGGATGTCTAGGAGGTTCCCAAGCTGGAATGCCAATATCTAGCAGGTTCCCAAGTCGGAATGTGGGTATCTAGTAGGCTCCCAAGCCTTTTTTGGGTCTCTCTGTGGTTCCCAAGCCATAATACAGAATTCTTCAATCGTTAAATGTTTTAAATTTTTTGCTGATGTCCAAAACTATTGCTTGCGGCAAAGTGTATTGCCGCCCCATCATTGAAGCACCTGGGGCTGGTATGACTGCAATTATCTGTTATTCTGGGATCCAGCTTATGTCTCTTCTAGTAGGCCAATGAAATGATTGCGCAGCTCCATGAGGATGCATGAAATTAATCATGGCATCTTTTTCTTCACATGATACTTCACAGATATTTCCTATCCACCATTTTCCATCATAAATGCAAGCAACATACTGGCCATGCTGTAGTTCATTAATGCAACATGTTTAGTAACAACTTTAGCATGTCAGTTAACATTTGCTATAAAGGACAATGTATCATTTGATACTCTGTGAATCTTAAGTCGCTTTTCATCAATTGGCACAAAATGGTGATGGTCTCTTGTACCAGACACTGTACATCAATCCTCAAAATGTTTCTCTTGATCAATTTTTGCATCTTTAATAATTTCATTTTTAATATAAATAAATTCAATGCCACGATTTTTTTTTTGCAATATTCAAACAGATCAGTTGGTGTTAAGATTTGATTGTCAGTTGGGCATTGAAGGCTAGCTCTTGCTACTAAATGCTTAACTGTGCCCCCAATTCCGTCACATGGTGATTTCACATGGCTTGTTCCGAAAAAATTCCATGCTGCAGTAATGCCAAAATCTTTCTGATGATGGCAATGATTTAGGAAGCTCTTAAAATTTTTGTATGGTGCTGCAGAACCATCGCTAAAATAATGAATATGCTTAATTTCTTTAAAAATGCTCTTAAGGAATTTGATAAAGTACGTTAAAAACACATGCACTGCAACTGTGTCATGTCGGAGGCAATCACTGATTATGCAGTAGCTGACACTCTTTAGGTCTTCATTACCTTTGTAGTAAGTGACAAATGGATGTATTGTTGCTTGACTATTTTCCCAATGAAATCCCTGCACTGCGTCTTGGAGTAATTTCCTGCGAAATCCATTAATATAATCAATTCTCCTGGTCTGAGACCTTCTTTAGTGAACTGCAAATGCTTGCTCTGATGTGGTGAGTAGAAAGGGCCAACAGTTTTGTAACTAATAGTTCAATGAATTCTTCAACTGTCATTTCTCTGGTTTCAAGTGTATCTCTATCAGTGAGAGTCCATTGTTTGAACTGAATTCTATCCTCAGGATCAATATCTGCAGAAACACTTTCCAAATATTCATTTAGAGCTTTTGTTCGTGGACATACTTCACAGCGATGAAGCATGCAATCCTTTGTTTCCAAATTAGACAATTTTGCTCAGTAAAATTTTGTAATCTTCTTTTATTGGGCTATGTACCAACATTAGTTTAACATTATGATGAATTGTGCAGAGACAAACTGAATGTGAACCAGCTGTGCCTACAGTCACACACCACTTTGGCCTTAATTCACAAAATTTGGAAATTCCAATTTCGGGTCTATTTTTATTGCGTTACGCTACAGATATTTCTTTTGAGTTGCTCAGTAATAAGTATTTCTGTTTTTTAACCTTTCCTCCATCTATCTGAACAGTAATGCAGTCCTTTTTCCTGGACAAATCTGACTACTCTCTTCATCATAAAAAAATGTTCTATGACTCTTGCCTTCACATCCTCAGAAAGCTTTTTGCCACATTTACCTTTGGGCTGTGCCAATATTCCCTGTTCAGCTTTTAATTTTCTAGACTTCCTCACCATTCTTTCTGAAACACATAATTCTTCCATAGCCTTTTTGATAGACCGTCTTATTATTTGATATTTGTAATTTTTTTTTTCAATTCTTGGATCAGCTCAATGTAATCTGAACAAGTCAAGCATTGCTTGCTTGTGGATGGTTGCTCCAATTCAGTGGGATCAATTTTCTTAATAATTGCACCTTCAACTTGATGTATATAGCGCTTTGCATATCCTTTTGTATCCCTTGCACCAAGTCGTTGAAATTTTAATGGTGATATTCCAACAGATGTTAAACTTGTGTTCAAATTGTGACCAACATTAGACTCATCGTCTTCATCTGACTGATATGTAATGTCCATTTGTGGATATTTCAGTGTATCAAATTCTTTTCGACAGGAAGGGCACATTTTTTGGCCTGGTTTAATATCAGACATGGTTATCCTTTTTAGTAGGTTAGCTGTTTTTATGTTGATTGACCGCAAGCTTTTTCGTGCAGTGTGGTTTTTCTTGCCAAATGGGTTGCAGCATGATCTTTGCAAAAATTCAAATCTTTTTAGGAGTAAAGCTTCATGGTGGAAACATAGTTGAGTATTTTCAGTAGAGTGTAAACCATTCCGTCTAGTAAGTAATTCTGTTTCTTCTCAGGAAAGTTGCTTTACAGCTTTCAGTCCTTTTAAGGCACTGTATGTCGTTAAATGGCATGGGGAATCAGTATTTACAAAACGGCAAACATTAACTTGATCTTGTTCTTCCATTTTAGCAACAACCTGATATGTTTCAGACACTAAACTCAAATTGTCGAGTCCTAAATAAAGAAAAGAAATAAAATTAATAAGCATTCAGCTCCCCAAAAATTATGTAGCAGTCTCTAGTGCAGTTAAATGGTTAAATTTAGCAATGAACCTTTCACAAATGGGTTTAAAATCACTGAATTAACAGCAAAATGAATATTTAAATAATGAAGACTTAATCGACAAAATTCCAAATTTTAGGCGACATTTTTGCACTTTACCCAAAGAGACACCAAAATGAAAACAAGTTTTTCTAATAGAATGAAATGTGCTCTGTTGAATGCTGTTAATGAATGTAATTTGATAGGTGTCCATTTTGAGATACATGACTTTGAACACGGGTATATTTTGATACATTCATGTTTTTTAGCAAATTTTCAGGATGGTAGCGCAGTAATTAAACACACAAGCCAGGCCAAAATTTGTGACATACTCAACACCCAGACAGACAGTAGTTTGGCAAAAGACCAGGTCCATAGCGCTTTCTCCACTACTTATGCCTCATTAAACTATGGGGCAGATTTCTCATGACATGATTTGTTGCCCACTTTGAACTGAGATCATGCCAAATGCATTGCTTTCTGAACTCTACTTGCAACATTTGTGTGTAGAGCACACAAAGTTGTACCACTATACCTAGAAGCAAGAGTCTAGCTCTTTTACATTAGGAACAGTGGAATGCCAAACTTGACGATTTCTTCACGACTTTTCGGTCTCTGTAAAAGTGGTCTTCACGGAAATGGCACTGACACCTCAACCAAGTTACAGGTGAGCCTGAAACTTTGCATAAGTTCATGTAGGGCCCTCAGGCACATCCTGTACAAATTTAATCAAAATTGAAGATGGTCGAGCTGGAATCATCATCTAAACTGGGATACTTGACATGGAATGACCCTGCTTCTCGTTTTTAAGAAATTTCAGAATCTCAGTCAGCGATTGGAATGCAGGAGTAGCTTGATGCTGGTCCAATGAAAACATCAGAAATCTCTTATTCATTTGAGGAGGGAGTTCGGTTTGGTTGCACCAATAATCACACCCATTTAGCAGTAGTTCATTTATTAACCTTAACACATACAAGGGTCACAAAGAACTGACTTGGACATGGCGGAACAGCCAAAGTTAATGCTTAGAGTACCAAGATGAATGCATATTGATGTTGGGGTTCACATGATCAGTGTTTTCGGAAACAATGCTGATTGGCATTGAGGTGGTCATTCTGTTTGTCCACAGGTATGACCTGTGCCTATTTCCAAGAACTGGGCTTGATTTTTTGTTCAAGGGATCTACGATAGGTTATAGTAACAAGAGGAGCTAACTCAGCCGTAAATTCAGTACAGAATTTGACAGGGATTCCATCGGGGTCTGAAGCTGTGTTCAGTTTTAACAGTTTGGGAGATTCCATGGTGACTCATTTTACATTTTGAAATCAGTGTTTTATTATGATGACTTTTTATCAATGTATAAACTGATATTTTCTTGTGTAAAACATCGTTACAAATTGTGTTATTCAGGAAAAGATCTTAGAAGTGTTATTTAAGCAGGGAAGAGCATTAAAATTAAAGAACAAGAATGTAATTTATGTTGTGACTCATGTTAAAAATTTGGGACATCTTATTCCTAAGGCACATTTTATGCAGTACCTTGCTAATCTAAGCAATTGCAGCACTCAAGCCATGGCTTTATCCAGAGCACTATGTGACTTATATGGTGACAAACCCACTTTATGTTGACTCAACTGTAGAAACTTTTGTTTCTGCTTCTGCTGGCTTTTTCTAGCTTCTTCCAGATGCTGCTTCTCAAATTCTTCAAATTTTCCTTCACTCTTAAACTTTTCCCACCTTCTACTCTGTCTTTCTACTGCTACTAAGGGCATCATCTTCTTGTAACCTTAAAATAATACAACTGTGACTCAGATTAAGTCACTCATGTTACACATTTAATTTTCTGTTTTTACGATATTGGTTGAAATTGGGAATTGTTTAGAAGGGCTATTAGTTACACATTCACACTAAGCAGTAAATTACTGAACAAAATAAAGTTTTCTCTAATATCTCTCTTGGTATAAGAACTTAATCACATGAAAGTGACTCATGTTACATGAGAGTTTACACTGTTGTATTATATTATTTACCCTAACCTATAATTTACCTACTTCAGTTTTATACTCTTTATGCAATACATTAGGGTATGTAACAGTAATATAAATAATGATATGCTAATTCTTACCTGCCAATTTGTTGAAATGAAGGTCCAAAGTCTCCAATAATTCACACTCTCATGCGAAAAACATATGGCATTATAAAAATGGCTAAAATTATGGATGGAAGGCAATAATGGGCCACAAACCATTGGTGCCATTGATGCCATACAGTAAAAAGTCCAGACTTTTCAAAAATTACATAAAAAGTACCAAATTGTAATCTTTTAAATATTGTGTGTCCTACTTTACAGGGAATATCCCATTTCCACTTTTTCTCAACACTACTGACACCAATACTTATTTAATCTTCATACCACAGAAAAGATGAAGTAAATTGGGGCAGTTCTCCTGCATTTTCCTTTGTAGAGGAACATTTGAAACCAGAGTTCAGCTTTTGTTTTGCTACCCTCAATTTCTGTTCCTGTCTCATTTGCTAGGGACTGTACACTAACTTAATGCCACTAACAGTCTTTACATACGACCAGAATTCTTTGATTTTGTGAAATGTCATTTGACAATATTCTGCTGTGATAGTCACTGAAGTCACCATGCATTGATATCTTAACAACCAAAAACTTTTCATTCAGCATCTCTCTGTCTACAGCCCTACACTTTATTGTACACCTGTTATGCAGTAATCACTGTTTCTTTAGAAGTTTCATTACAGTGGCTGTATTCTATGGAGGTACTGTCCTGTTATTAACTATTCTACTGGGTACATATCTATCCAGTACTTGGTAAACTATTCTTTTAAACTGGAGCCAGAGTTCCTCTACATGCTCCTGACCTGAGCTGAAAGTTTCAAGTTTCTCATTGAGGTATGACACTACTGAATTTTTATCTAGATTACTGAATATAGATATCATTCTGCTTGTTTATTTGTCTTTTGTTCTTTAGTAATCATTGTTGCCACAACCACGTCATGGTCACTGATACCAGTTTCGGTGTGGACATCCTCAAAGAGGCCAGGTCTATTTGTTGCCATTAGATCCAATATATTTCCATCATGAGTGGGGTTCCTCACTATCTGTTCTAGAAGTGTTCAGAGAAGGCATCTAGTAAAATTTCACAGGACGTCTTATCACACCCACCACTAACAAAACTGTAATTTTCCCAATTAATTGTTGGATGATTAAAGTCTCCACCGATGATTGTAGTATGATTGGGGGAACTTGTGTACAAGTGAACTGAGGTTTACTCTGAAGTTTTCAATTACATCAGGAGATGAGTCTGATGGGATCCAGTTATTTTATGACCACCAGTGATACTGAGTCTTGCCCAAACAATCTCACATGCATCTTCAATTTCTATCTGATTGGATTTCAGATTTTTGTCTATTGCAAACAGAGACACCACCTCCATTTCCCATTTGCCTATTCTTTGATATACACTTAAATTATCCCCAAAAAACTCAACCAGCTTTCTGTACCTTTTCCTTAGCCATGGAGATAGTTTTGTGTGCTTGTAACATGATCAAAATGCAGCAACAATATTGTCAGAGATAGCATCTATTTTTTGCAGCTCTTGTTTGAGTTCCATACATACTTCAATTACTGATTAACATGCCAAATCCTATGCATGCAAATCCTATCTGAAAACACTTGAAGCAATAAGTCATTTAAGAACGCCCATCATTTCTAGGTAGCTCCCTTCAGAGCTCCGTCACTAAAACAAAATACTGATACATTTTTCCTAACTACCTTGTGACTAGTACAAATTCATTTGAGTTTTGTATTGAGTTACAAGCTACTGTTTAGCAGCCTGGGTATCTGTTCCAGACAGCAAAGTTTTTATGTGTGATGATTTTGAGTGATGATTTTTCTGATGTGGGGGAAGTCAGGACCAGGATTCATTTGTTGGGTCCAAATCCTTGGGCCAGGCTGGGATCTATTTGGCTATTTTCATGTTTGAACTTTCAGTATTATTTTCTGAGAATCCTTGTAGTTTCTGCCTGTTTCCTTTTTATATTAAATAAAAGTACTGCCTCAACAAGACATGTAAATCACATTGGTTCAGTGCAGTTTTCAGTTCATGGCAAGTGCTGACAACATTGTTGCACGAAACACATAAGTATGCTACTGGCTCTGATCCAGACTTTTACCTGTTACGTTCCACATGTTGTAGACAAGATGATGTGATAATACTTAGATTTATTTTTTTCTTTGCACACAACTATTGAGTTCAGTGGTGAAACATTTTTGTATGGTGAACTCAAACAACTGATTGGGGTAATAGAGAGTCTCTTGACTCGATGTAGATTGTGGTTTTTTATCAGAACTCTCTTTCTCAGTACCCTTTTGATTACATAAATCACTAGGCCTACAGGATGTAAAAGTAGACCTAAATTTTTGGTGCAGTTCAGTAGAACTCATGCTGTCTCCAATCCTGAATGGATCAATGCACTTTGTGTACACTGTTCAGCCTCTGCATTTCTCAAAGGATGCAGCAATACTATTCAACCCCCTCCCCCCCCCCCCCCCCCCCAAATCCCCATCAACACCATCATGGTGTGCAGGGAAAAATAGACCTCCATCTGAAGTGGAAGATTGGAAGATGTTTCAGCATTTTTGTGCTGACAAGTGGTGATCATCAGAGAAGTATATGACCAGTACCGGCTTATATCATGTGTGGATGATTGACACCTCCCATTGCTATGAAGGGTAAAGCAAGGACTGTGCTGTAACAGGACAGGATCCCACAACCTGTTGTCTAGCCCTGTTGTTGTTGTTGTTGTTGTGGTCTTCAGTCCAGACACTGGTTTGATGCAGCTCTCCATGCTACTCTATCCTGTGCAAGCTTCTTCATCTCCCAGTACTTACTGCAACTTACATCCTTCTGAATCTGCTTAGTGTATTCATCTCTTGGTCTCCCTCTATGATTTTTACACTCCACGCTTCCCTCCACTACTAAATTGGTGGTCCCTTGATGCCTTAGAATGTGTCCTATCAACTGGTCCCTTATTCAAGTCAAGTTATGCCACAAATTCCTTTTGTCCCCAATTCTGTTCAGTACCTCCTCATTAGTTACGTGATCTACCCATCTAATCTTCAGCATTCTTCTGTAGCACCATATTTCGAAAGTTTCTATTTTCTTTTTGTTTAAATTATTATTGTCCATGTTTCACTTCCATACATGGCTACACTCCATACAAATACTTTCAAAAAGGACTTCCTGACACTTAAATCTATACTTGATAATAACAAATTTCTCTTCTTCAGAAATGCTTTGCTTGCCGTAGCCAGTCTACAATTTATGTCCTCTCTACTTCAACCATCAGCAGTGATTTTGCTCCCCAAATAGCAAAACTCTTCTACTACGTTAAGTGTCTCATTTCCTATTCTAATTCCCTCAGCATCACCTGATTTAATTCGACTACATTCCATTATCCTCGTTGTACTCTTGTTGATGTTCATCTTATATCCTCCTTTCAAGATACCATCCCTTCCGTTCAACTGCTCTTCCAAGTCCTTTGCTGTTTCTGACAGAATTACAACGTCTTTGTCAAACCTCGAAGTTTGTATTTCTTCTGCTTGAACTTTAATTCTGACTCCAAATTTTTCTTTGATTCCCTTTACTGATTGTATGAGGTACATATTGAATAACATTGGGGATAGGCTACAATCCTGTCTCATTCCATTCTCAACCACTGCTTCCCTTTCATACCCTTCCACTCTTTATAACTACCATCTGGTTTATGTACAAATTGTAAATAGCCTTTTGCTCTCTGTATTTTACACCTGCCACCTTCAGAATTTGAAAGAGAGTATTCCAGTCAACATTGCCAAAAGCTTTCTCTGAGTCTACAAATTCTAGAAATGTAAGTTTGCCTTTCCTTAATCTGTCTTCTAAGATAAGTTGTAGGGTCAGTATTGCCTCGTGTGTTCAACATTTCCATGGAATTCAAACTGATCGTCCCCGAGGTCGGCGTCTCCCAGTTTTTCCATTCGTCTGTAAAGAATTCCCGTTAATATTTTGCAGCCGTGACTTATTAAACTGGTAGTTTGGTGATTTTCACACCTGTCAATACCAGCTTTCTTAGGGATTGGAATTATTATATTCTTCTTGAAATTTGAGGGTATTTCACATGTCTCCTTTCCCAAGGCTATCAATATTTCTAATGGAATGTTGTCTACTCCAGGGGCCTTGTTTTGACTTAGGTGTTTCAGTGCTCTTGTAAGATTCGTCATGCAGTATCATATCTCCCATTTCACATTCGTCTACGTCCTCTTCAGTTACGTAATATTTCCCTCAAGTTCATCGCCCTTGTATAGACCCTCAATATACTCCTTCCACCTTTGTGCTTTTCCTTCATCGCTTAGGACTGGTTTTCCATCTGAGTTCTTGATATTCATACAGATGTTTCTCTTTTCTCCAAAGGTCTCTTTAATTTTCTTGTAGGCAGTTTCTATCTTACCTCTAGTGATACATGCTTCTACATCCTGCTTAGCCATTATGCACTTCCTGTCGATCTCATTCTTGAGATGTTTGTATTCCTTTTCACTTGCTTCATTTACTGCATTTTCATATTTTCTCCTTTCATCGATTAAATTCAATCTCTCGTCTGTTACTCATGAATTTCTACTAGCCCTCGTCTTTTTTACCTAATTGATCCTCTGCTGCCTTCACTATTTCAGCTCTCAAAGCTACCCATTCTTCTTCTAGTATTTTTTCCCCCGGTCTTGTTAATTGTTCCCTAATGCTTTCTCTGAAACTCTCCACGACCTCTGGTTTTTTAAGTTTATCCAGGTCCCATCTCCTTAAATTCCTACCTTTTTGCGGTTTCTTCAGTTTTAATCTACAGTTCATAACCAACAAATTGTAGTCAGAGTCCACATTTGCCCCTGGAAATGTCTTACAATTTAAAATCTGTTTCCTGAATCTCTCTGTCATTATATAATCAATCTGAAACCTTCCAGTGTCTCCAAACCAAGTGTTAGCTATGATTAGGTTATGCTCTGTGCAGAATTCTACCAGGTGACTTCCTCATTCATTCCTTACTCCCAGTCCATATTCCCCTACTACTTTTCCTTCTCTTGCTTTTCCTACTATCGAATTCCAGTTCCCCATGACTACCAAATTTTTGTCTTCTTTAACTATCTGAATAATTTCTTATATCACATCAACTTTTCTTCAATCTCTTAGTCATCTGCGGAGCTAGTTTGCTTGTAAACTATTACTACTGTGGCAGGTGTGGACTTCGTGTCTATCTTGGCTACAATAATGTGTTCACTATGCTGTTCATAGCAGCTTATCCACATTCCTATTTGTTTTATTCATTTTTAAACCAACTCCCACACTACCCCTATTTGATTTTTTATTTATAAGCCCTACTGTCAACATTTTTGCAATGGATTCATCTTTCAATATGATAGTGGACAAGATAAATTGTGCCCATATCATAACCATTTTCCTCTACGATGTAGGAACCACTCAACAAATGGAATGACTTGGGGTAACTGTGGACATGAAACCAATTAAGCTTTTTTTGGACCAATTGAGATTTGCAGTATATTGTCCCAGGAATGCAAGTTTGAACAGTAATTTCTTGACCACTTTGTAGACAGCCTGTTACAAAGCATGGAGTGTTAAATGGTATCAAGTAACAAATTTTGATGTCGCATATGTGCGAAGATGTACAGTTTCTAACAGTCTACCTTTAATTTTGTTACTGCTTTGTTTTTATTGCAGGGTGAAGATATTTATTTATTTTGTTCCATAAGACATATTCTTTCATTCTTTCTACCTCTTAAATCTATGTCTACTCGTTAACGGGTATGCAAGTGGTGGGTAACTTTCCCGAGCAGTTTATATTATGGTGGCAGTGCCACATGTTGAAGTGATCAGTGAGCACTGGCACCCCATATATATCAAAATTTTATTTCTTCTTTTTGCAGGCATGGGACATTCTACTAAACCACCAAGTTCTCATGTGCAGGATTCTCCACAACAGTCTCAAACTAGTCAACCAAGTGTTAAAGACATATTTGACACTGTGCCTACTCCATATGTTGGATGGAAGCAGTATCTTCCACAGGAAGGTAATGCTATAATACAATTATCAGTTATTCTTTATTGCCTAAATAGTAATGTGATAATGTAAATTGTAAATTTCAGCTCTTGATGGGAATCAAGCTTACTGGTTGTTCTAGAACTAAAGACTCCTGGTAACTGCATGTCAGGCAACAGTGCTTATTGTAAGGAAGCCTCTATTCTTATGACATACAGATAACTATTACTCTGTGGTAAATACCAACATAGTCATGTAAATATTTTGCTGTAAACAGGAGATAGATGAAGGTATTTAATGTAATTGAGGAAGCAACAGATTTTTTTTCAAAGTAGAATAATTCTTGCTAATTTATTACTACGGATGTGGCTTGTGTCAACACAAATGTCTCGATAGTTTAATAGTAGTAGTAGTAGCAGTAATATGCACTTATTTCAATCACTTCGAAGATGCGACTTTAAGTCGTGCAGAAATTTCTTCATTCACACCACTTGTGTCGTTCTCAAGCAGTCTTCTGCAAGTTGAACCCAATTTTTCTGTCACCCATATCCCAATGATCTGATGGCCTCCCTCTCTCGTGGCTCCACTTGAAAATTGCTTTCGTCCCCTTCCATCATCTCTTCCTGCAGCATATTCTGTGCATTTCCATTTCCATACCTTGTATGACATTACAGACTTTGCGAGCTCTTCACTTTATGCCAAGATTGAACTTCCCATGCTTCTCCATGTATTTATCAATTTACCTTTTGCAATGTCCTTAGTGGCCACATTATACAGGTATAAGTTAAAATGGGAAGAACACACTGGCCAAAAGCATCTTTTCAAGTCCACTGGCATATTTTTTCTCGGTTTCCTCCAAATGCCTACCATCCTTGTTTTGGGAAGTAAAATATTTTGGGCTTTATATTACCTCTGTCATTCAGGAGCTGACCTAGGTAAATACATATCCTTCAACTCTCTAGAGCCTTTGTGCCAGACATCATGTTTTCATTCCCTGCTGAATTAGTGAAACTTGTTTTCAAGATGTTTACCTTAAGCCCAATCATGTCACATTTTCCTGCAAGGCTAGAAACCAGAATTTGCAGTTCCTCTTGTTTTTAGGTAGGAGCAGAGCACCATTTATGCAGCATAGATCTTCCCCAGAATTCTGAACTCTCTCTCTTTCCAGTTGATCTTGGATGCTGCCATTTCCAGCACGGCCATAAATAGTTTTGGCGATACTAGGTTTACTTGCTTTATTTCTCTTCTGATGGAAAAATAGTTTGATGGACCACCTAACAAAGACGAATGTTGTTGATATGTTGTAGATGTTATGGATAATCTTGATAGGGGGTTTGTTCTGCCCCTGTTAAAATACAATTTATAACTGTTGAATGGCTGATTGAATCAATAGCTCGTCAAAGTTGATGAAGGCTAAACAAAGTGCCATTTTGTGTTCATTTATTTTGTTGGTAACTTTGTTCAAAGCGTTAATGTTGGTTTATTGTGCTTAATCCTCATCAGAATCCTACTTGTTCTTCTAAAAGACGTCTTGATACACATAGGCATTATCTTCATGAGAATCTTGTTGGTGAGAGTTAGTAAGAAAATGCTGTCCTTCCTGTAGGTTAAGATTGTTTTAGCTTTTTTCGGATGTGGTGGTATGTAGCTTTTCTATAGACATGTTGTGAAGCTGCTTGCTAAGTGAACTGCTGGTTTGTCTCCATTAACTTACCAAGGAATCATCCTACCCTCCTGCTTTGCATTTTGCTGTCTGCTTGGAGGTGGTCCTTTTGTTGGAAGAACTGTTGGTATGTGAGAATCATCTGCTGTTGCTGGTGGTTTCTCTGCATCTGTCAATCTTTTGTCTAAGTTGTGGTGTAAGTTGTAGATGTACTGGAGGAGTTCTTCCTTTTCTGTTGTGTGCTTTTTCTCATCCTTTTCTGTTATTTGTTTCCTACCTATCATGATGACCTGTAGTAGAAGTGAGGTACAAATGTGCAAATTTTAAACTTTTGAAACAGTAAGAATGGAAAATGACATGCTGAAGCTATACTCTGTAAAACACAGCTGCAACTGCAACAGGAAGTGAGCTACACTTTCACTTACATGGAGAAATTTATGGATGTAATGAAAATAGGACACAATCTATTATTGATAGGATGTTGCAATCAAGAACACACTGCTGGTTTGGCCAAATGGCTTCTGCTGTCCAACAGTTAGTTCTCCCTAGTTGGTTTTTGAAGCCAAGTCAAGCACCCTTTTTCAAAATAGCCAGTGACACACAAAATAGGCCATTTCAGCTCCATAAGGAGAGTCAATTGGACAGAGGTCAGGAGCAGCCCAAAGAGATCCAGCAGGTAGCAGATGCTAGCCCAGCCAGCATCACCCAAGAAGGGGGATCAGACTTCTGCCAATACTGATAATTATTCCATTACTTAGCCCCATACTCATCTTTAGCAACATATCTATCTTATTAGGGCAATATGGTGTAATATTCAGATAAAAGTGTGAGTTTCGTTATAATTCTGATACTTTGTTTTTTTTATACTTATTTGTGTAATATTGTTGTATGACTAACCATAATCTGGAGAAACTTTCACACTATTATCTCTCATAAAATAATAAATAAAAAATAGAAAGATGTCTGCATATTAGCCCATGGAATTGGTAAACCACAGACGTTCTCATTTTAATTTTCAGACAACTGCTTCCTGGGTGATTTAAGGGACTGTTGTGAGTACAGACTGGGGTACTTGCACGACAAAATGTATATTGTCAGAACACTATATTGGAGTAATCATTAGCAGTTATGAGACAATGAGTATTTAAAATGGAAATAGCATTTCAGAACTGCAATTTAATGTTTCTAAATTTTAAACAGCTCATTGCAATACTTTTTTGACATTACTGTAGAGTTATTTCATGTCATCAGTGGCTTTAAGATGGGTGGTATTGACCGACTGACTGACTGTCTTTATTGGCCCAAAACCCTGCAAGGATTTTGCAACAACTTCCACTTGTTCTTTCAATGCTGATGAATGTCTGCCCTCTGGTGATCATTTTAAAAGCCTCATTTCAACTTCCTTTGCATCTTTCTTTTGTTTTAGACTGGTCTAAGCACAAATTGGCCTTGCCCAGACTGTAAATATGTTTTGGATCGTCTTTTATACCAAGTCACTCCATTTTGTCTTTCAACAGACCATAAAAGCTGTAAATTATAGATGGACCATTTGTGATATTTCTTCTGTGTTGCTTAGGGGCTCTGGTTTCTTCACTGTCATTTCTTAAAGTTTTGGAACCAGTCTTTCCTGGTCTGTTATTGATAAAAGGAATATAAATGTTGTTTTCAGTCACATTCATTTTATAGCATCTTACACCTTTGTTGGTCCAAATCCCCATTTGCCATACACTCCAGTGAGTTTGCTATTTACTCATTTTCACCTTCTGGAATAACTCGGTTTCAGTTGTGTCATTGTTATTTGAAATGGGAAAATAATCAATCTTTTTTTTTAAAAAAAATCATGTTTCCTGGAAACACTTGTGACTCTTACTCTGGGATTTTCATTCACTTCTGTAATCACACTTAGTAGCTGGTCTCTGAATGGGATTAACCTTTCTTGACGTATGTGTGTGGCATTTTTTGAAACAACTGGCATGTTTTGCTTCATGTAAATAAAAAATGTTGTTTTGTGCTTGAAGAGTTTTTGATGTTGGCTGATAACTCTGCAAACAATTGAGCTAATGATGATGCACTGATACAATGGAAAATTAAATTAGAAGATGATAAACCAAGAAGTTTAATACTAATTTGCCACATTTTCTAAACCAATGCTATTGTAAATGTAATAGGAAAATAATTTGAGTCAAAATACATATAACTGTACAGTTACATGTTTTGGGGGGTGTCTGGATACTTCTGTTCACATAGTGTATATTACATCTTAAAGCATCTGGAAGACGTTGCAGCAAATATGTAAGCATTCATGTGATCAAAACGTAGAAAATCAAACTTCTTATAAGAAAATTACATGTTACATTCAAACGAAAATTAATTTTCTTGTGTCATGTATATATGATGTCAAAACAAATTATTTCCATGCTTGTTCCTAACATTAACAACTGATTGTGCTATTCTATACAATGTGTTTCATAAAACAATTTGCCTCCTGTCCTATGAGAAACTGTATCCTTTACATTTGCAGTCAGTAAAGAGTTTATCTACTCGTTAAAACTGAACAAAGCCCCAAGGCCCGATGGAATCCCTATCATATTTTATATTGGGGCTGAATTAGCCCCCTCTGTTAACTGTAATCTGTCATAGATCCTGCTTACCAAAGAAACGGTGCCCAGTAATTGGAAGGAAGCATAGGCCACATTCATCTACAAGAAGGGTACAGAAGTGATCCACAAAACTACCATCTAACATCCTTCACATAAATTTCTTGTATCTTGGAACACATTCTGAGCTCAAACATAAAGAGGTACCTCCAAGTTCTGACCTTCTCCATGCCAACCATTTCGAAAACATTGATCCTGTGAAAACTAGCTCACACTTTTCTCACATGACATACTGAAAGCCAAAAGTAAAGGGCAGTCAGGTAGATGTAGTGTTCCTCAATTTCCGAAAAGCATGTGACTCAGTATCACACCTATGCTTATTATCAAAAGTATGATCATATGGGGTATAAAGTGAAATTTGTGACTGGATTGAGGAGTTTTTGTTAGCAAAAGTGCAGCAAGCTATCTTGGATGGAAAGTCATTAAGAGATGTTGGTGTATCCCAAGAAGTGTGTTGAGACCCTTGCTGTTCATGTTTGTATTTATTACTTCACAAACAGTATTAATAGTAGTCATATATTTTAGCAGCAGATGCAATTATCTATAATGAAGGACTGTGTGAAAGAAGCCGCCTAAATATTCATTGAGGTATTGCTAAAATATCAACGTGGTGCACACAATGATAACTTGCTTTAAATGTTCAGAAATGTAAAATTTACCCTTCAAAAAACGAAAAACTGAAGTATGCTATGAATACAATATCAACAAGTCACAGTTGAAATCGGCAAAGTCATACAAATACCTGCTTGTAATACTTTGCAGGGACATGAAATGGAATGATCACATAGACCCAGTCATGCGTAAGGCACGGCAGTTTCCAGACTTCGGTTTATTATTGGAATACTGGGGAAATGCAATCAGTTTACAAAGGCAATTGCTTAAAAATCACTCATCAAACCCATCCTAGATTGTTGCTCAGGTGTGTGGCACTCAGGACTAACAGGGGATATTGAACGTATACAAAGTAGGACAGCACAATGGTCACTGGTTTGTTTAGCCATTGGGAGAGTGTCACTGAGCTGTTGAAAGAACTGAACTGGCAGATGCTCGAAGAAAGGCATAAACTAGCCTGAGAAAGCCTGCTTACAAAGTTTCAAGAACCGGCTTTAAATAATGATTCTAGGAATATACTACACAACGTCCCGTGTGAATTGTGTGGACAATGTTCAGCATGCACGGAGGTGTTTAAACAATCATTTTTTCTGTGCTCCATATGTGACAAGAACCAGAAAAAGCCCATACAACTGGTACAGTAGGACATACCCACTGCCACACACTTCACAGCTGTTTGCAGCATATAGATGTAAATGTAGAATTATCTCTGGATACACAAAAAGAGAAATTAGATCTTGGATACAGTTTGGCAGAGGTGTCGCTTGGTTCCCTTTCCTTTAAAAGTATTCATTTATTCCAATCTAATACTCTAGTAGTCTACAAAACTATCCATTATTGAAAATGCAACATAGGTAACTCTGCAGTTAATTGCGTTATATCAGAGAGACTGTCTGTGTTGCTAAGACAGGCTCAGCTTGACAGATGTTGACACAGTTAAGATAATCTGTTATGTAGTTGTGCAAAACGTGCCATATTTTTAATTAAAATTTACTTTACTGTCTTGAAAACGGTAGGATGTTCTACCTGAAGTGAAATGGCGACTGTTCTGCCTTGCTTCGAATTTGCCACATATATGGAAAAACAACTACTGTAGTTTCCGAAGTATTTTGAATTCTCTTACTGTAGTGTCCACACCTAATTTCATGTCAGATGTTATCTTATAGAAGTATCTATTTAATGAATTCATCCCAAAAGCTTCTTTTACCAGATCTAGGATATATTTAAATTGAAAATATTTAACCTGAAAAACTCACAGAACTTGGTATTTGTTTAATAAATGACGCTTGATAAGAGTCGTAAATAAAATATTTGTCAAGCCTTATCTTAAAAATTGGACATGATTCAACTTTTCCATTATGCAACTGTTGGAGTAGAGTGTCTTCGTCATCATTTTCTTCAATTAATAAGTACAATGATAATTTGTGTTCAAGTACAATGATAATTTGCGTTCACTTATTTGAAAATGGCGCATGCATTTCCACGAGAAGTTCATGACTGAGCTGCAGGCTACCGTACTTGTCTGTGGCATGCTCAGGCATCACACTTCGTGCCAACACGCATCAATAAAGTATGTTAACTTCTCTTTTCTCCATACAGTACTGAAATATGGCTTTCGTTCCAACTTTTAAAAAAAATTCGATATATTAGCTACACTTAGTTCGCAGCAACATATCACTTAAAACGAGCAAAACATAAAGTAGCCAGTGATAACACTTTTCACTGCAAACTCTTCAAAATTTGTGCTGTTCATGTCAAGTCCCATTGAATGCTGAATTCTACGCGTGGTGTTATTTACACTAGGCTGCTCGAGGGTCTGACCAAACGTACCTCTCTGATCAGGGAATCATTGCAGTCCATCGGGTGATGAAAAAAATAGATGCAATCTTCGTGCCCATAAGCAATCACTTTCTCACGTTTAATAGAGTAATGCTTCCATCAAAGATCAAAGCAGGCTATGAAGTTATCACAGTCTGACTGTACATTCCAAACTCAATGTGCTGCTACCAGCGGCATCTTTACAACCAGACTCAAATATCCTGTCGACACCCAGGCAAATGTGTAACCTGGGATACGGATGTTCACAAGGAAGTTTGTCCACGTCCTTTTCCCCACTGTATCAGTTGCAATGGCTACCATGCAGCCTCCTCCCAAAATTGTCCCATGTACCTCGATGAGTGGTCCATGCAGGACATCCAGGTGAAGTACCTTACCCTGTCACTCACGAGTTGTTGGCTAGTTGAGGACTAGTCTGAGGACTGCAATCTTGTTGCTGATTTTCCATACATTCTTGTCCTTCCTTGAACTTTTTATGCCAGGCAAACACATGCATCCTTGATAATGTTTTATCTCAAACTGTGCAGTCAATCTTTGGCAAATTTCCGCTGCTGTAACTCCTTTGTAAGCAGGAAATTTGATAATTATGCAATGCACAATGGAGGGGTCCATCTGTTGCTTAGACATCGTGAGCATTACTGATGAAACGGCAGGAAATATGTAACAGCACGCCCTCCTCACTTCTAACTGTCCCGCCTAAGCATAGCCGAAGTGTGGGGCCAGTCCTACCAATTGTTGATGTTCAGGAACAAAACTCCCATATATATTTGATCCCCCTTCGTACATGTAAACTTTATTCTTCACATTACATACATGAAGTGTCATGCTTGAAAAAAATGCTAGCTCCTTGCTATTATCTCTATTCTCTTGCTTTAATAGAGAACTGAATGTTAAAAGATTATAATTTGTATGGTTGAATTTTTGTTGGTATCTTTTGTATTCCTAACACATTCTTGAGATAACAAGTAATAAAATATTGTCTTTCATACATAGCAAAGGTAGAGTAGTGGAAAAGAAATTGTGCCAGAATATAATTTTGGTAAATAGTTATTTAATTAATGAGAATTCAGACTGATTCTAATTATCATAGAAAACTTATGATTAATTTGTAAATTTGCAAGGGTAATGGAAATCATTATTTAACAAGCTTGTTAGCATCATTTTGATTTTGGAATTTAACTTTCTGTATGACATTATTTTCCTTTGCTGTACTGAGAAGTAGACATTGTTGTTTTTATACCAGTTTATAGTGATGGATCGCCCACTGTTGATAAGATTAAAGCTGTGGAGCAATACATAAAGAAGAATTTAAATCTATATTCTGCATCAGATATTATGGAACGCAGGTCATTTGTCATTGATTTAAAGCATCTGATGACTGATGATGACTTTAAGGTGTCATGGTTTACCTTCAATGAGGAACTAACGGAAAACCCAGAACATACCATGAGCTGCCTGGGACTCGCAATGCATCAGGTAACTAAAATTATAACTCTGTTGATAAAAGTTCCCCATAGTGCTTAGAGCCATTTTGATAAAAGTTCATCAATCTTTGTGATAAATATTTCATTTATGCTATGATTAACTGTAACTGAAATTTCATACAGATTTCTTTATCCAGTGAATGATAAATATTAATTGCATGTACTAGTGTCGTCTACTGTACTTCATGATACATTTCGTTAACTCTTTTTTTCACGTTTCTGGTGGATAAGAAAATATTTATCTGTAGTTTTTGTTTATTTAATTCTTGTGAAAATCTGATTTGGATTCCCTGCACAGCCCAAGTATCAATATCTACATCTACATCGATACTCTGCAAATCACATTTAAGTGCAGAGGGTTCATTGTACCACCTTCGCAATTCTCTATTATTCCAATCTTGTATTGCGTGTGGAAAGAATGAACAGCTATATCTTTCCATACGAGCCCTGATTTCCCTTATTTTATCATTGTGATTGTTTCTCCCTATGTAGGTCGGTGTCAACAAAATATTTTCACTTTTGGAGGAGAAAGTTGGTGATAGGAATTTCATGAGAAGATTTCCTCGCAGTGAAAAACACCTTTCTTTTAATGATGTTCAACCCAAATCCTGTATCATTTCAGTGACACTCTCTCCCATATTTCGCAATAATGCAAAACATGCTGCCCTTCTTTGAACTTTTTTGATGTACTCTGTCAGTCCTATCTGGTAAGGATCCCACACCGCGCAGCAGTATTCTAAAAGAGGACAGACAAGTGTAGTGTAGGCAGTCACTTTAGTAGATCTGTTGCATTTTCTAAGTGTCCTGCCAATAAAACACAGCCTTTGATTAGCCTAACCCACAACATTTTGTATGTGTTCCTTCTAATTTAAATTGTTCACAATTGTAATTCCTAAGTATTTAGTTGAATTTACAGTCTTTAGATTTGACTGATTTATGGTGTAACCAAAGTTTAATGAATTCCTTTTGGCACTCCTGTGGATGACCTCACACTTTGTTGTTTAGGGTATGGAAGGTAGGTCAGAGATACTCGGGCTTCATACTGTGGCCAGAGCTTGCTCCCACAAAGAGTGCCGCTGCAGCTGCAAGGCCCACACTTGCCAGTTAGCCTCTCTCCAGTCATTGAAGCCTTCAGTAAGCATGGTTGATCAGTAGAGTTTTGACTGTGTCTGTATTATGTTTTTGATTTGGATTGCTCCCTGGACTGTGTGTACATGCTTAAGATTACTTTGCTACACTTTGGAATTCTTTTTGGTTAGCTGTCTACTTTGTGAACTCCACCATCATCAACCACAGGAGTTGTCTGATTGCTCCACTGGTTCTGTGCTACCAACAATGTGAATGATTGTAAACTGTGCTCTAAGTAGAGTATGATAGGAAAGTGATGTTGAGAACTTTCTCGACATGCAACTGTCTCAGTTGAGCATGGGTCTGAAGTTTCTGAAGTTGTGACAGTAGTAGTTGCAGCTGCAACAGCACAACAGCACCAGCTGTAACCACAAAACTACTACTACTCCATATCTTAAAGTGAATGGAAGCTGATGCACCAGTTTCCTCCCCTTCATTGTTCGAGGGTCTCTGAGAAGTCATGCCAGCCAGTCACGTCCAGATTGCAACCCGTGCCATCAATGGCATCACTGCCCTTTTGACATCACCTGTTTTACTTGCCACAGTCTAGCTTGTGTCTGTCTCAGCTGGTGTGTGATGACGACAATGGTGACAACAACAACAACAACCACCACCATCAGGGGGCTGCGTGCTATCTTGCTGGTGCCCATAGCTGCAGCAGATGGGATGCACAAGCTGCAATTGGAATTTAATGGAGCAACAGCAGGTTTGATTTGGGCACAGGTGCGGCTGTGTCTCTGATTAGTGTGGACACTTTGGTTAGTACCTTCGGCTCACCACATATGCAACACCCTAGGTGCCCACTAGTGATGTACTGTGGTCAATCAGTCCCATTGCAGTATCAGATTGTAGTCTAAGCTAAGAATAAAAACATAGCTCGGCAACTAATGCTTCTGGATTGCCCTCTTGGATAACAAAGAATGTTTTTAGGTTAGATGGTTTTGCAGTTTTTGGTTAACAATTCAAGACCAAGTGAATCTCATTTCAGATGTGATGCAATTCACAGAACTTAGTGCATTGTGTGTGCAACCCAAGCAACTGTTTCAATCTACATCGTGTTATGCAACGGATTTCCAAGCCTTCATATCTTTAAAGTATTCAGCAGTGCCTAAGTTTTGTAGAGCAGATCTAGTACCTTTCATGATATGCAATCAAAGTTAAAGTGGAACTACATTAGCTGCAAAGTATAGGAGCAATATCTTCAGTGTCACCTAGCCAATGGACAATGCCCATGGTCACAGTTAAGAAACCAGATGGATCACTTGGAATTTGTGGCAATTTTAAATCTACCATTAATGTTCGAGCAAATGCTGATCTGTATCCTGTTCCTTTGGTGGAGGAATTGTTGACAAAATTTGCTGGGTGCCATTATTTTTTTAAAGATAGGTATTGCTGCAGCCAATTTTTAGTTCCTTTAGATGATTAGATGAAGAAGCTTTTTTGGGATTAATAAGCCATTGCTGTAACTGGTTGCCATTTGAGGTACCTTGAGCAACTCATCCAAGGTATACCCAACTATGTTAATTATTTATATGACTTGGCAATTACTGGCACCAGTTGGGAGCAGCATCTGTGCAATCTACAGGTCTTTTTCAAGTGGCTCCAAGATGTTGGTCTGCATTGTCACCTTAAAAAAATGAAGTTTCTTTGAGCTAAGTGTTGGATACTCAGGACATATATTAAGTAAAGGTAGCTTCATGCCACATAACTAATGAGGAGGTATTGAATAGGATTGGGGAGAAGAGGAGTTTTTGGCACAACTTGACAAGAAGAAGGGGCCGATTGGTGGGACATGTTCTGAGGCATCAAGGGATCACAAATTTAGCATTGGAGGGCAACGTGGAGGGTAAAAATCATAGAGGGAGACCAAGAGATGAATACACTAAACAGATTCAGAAGGATGTAGGTTGCAGTAGGTACTGGGAGATGAAGAAGCTTGCACAGGATAGAGTAGCATGGAGAGCTGCATCAAACCAGTCTCAGGACTGAAGACCACAACAAACAAACAGCTTCATGCCCACACTGCATCATGTGAATGCAATCACTAACATACCACCTTCTAAGAACCCATAGAATTACAGTCATCCCTGGCAAAATTAATTATTGTGCGAAATTTATTTCCAGTTTGGCCCAGGTTTCTCATTTGCTTAATCATATTGTAAAAAGAGGTGTTAAATTTGTTTGGTCAGAGGAGTGCCAGAAGGCTTTCTTACAACTTGAAAAGTGCCTTAGGTCAGCCCTTTGTTGCAAGAAAGTCTTTCCTTCTCGTCCTATCCAATAAGTCTCCCCTGGCCAGGATTTCTGGGTGACTTTTCTGAACTGTACCTCTTTCCCTAAACCTCTCCAGTCCTTATCCTTCACCCCTCTTATTTCCCCTTCAACTGTTCTGCCAGGAGTAGGGCCCACTGGCTCCGAAAGCTTGTAAAAGTTAAACCTTTTTGTGTTGTATTCTCCTGCCGCCACTTGGTGAGTAGATCTTTTATCTATACATTTACATTATGTTGTCAGTAATTGATTATTTTCATTTTCTTAGTATCTCGTGAAACAGTTCTTGCCTGCTCCCAGGTAAAAGTTACTTTGCACACTCAACACATCCTTGCAATTTGGGCTGGGGTTTTTCTGGAATTGCAATTTCTACACGATGAGTGAACGGGCTGCTGTTTACGGTTTTTATGGTGATACTGTCATCTATGTGTGGCTTGTGTGTCTTGATATGAATTGATAAATTATTTTTATATACGGAGTATGAAGCAGCAGCCATTGAAACTATTTCTGGAGCCAACAAACTTGTGTACATCTCTCAATGAAAATCTTCCCATTGGCAAACCTCAGTTTGTTAATGACATTCTAATTCAGCCATAGACAATAAAGGATGGGGATGAGCAGTTCAGTGTAATGAACAGGTTCTTGAAAAGAGATTATAAGGTGAATATAAACAAATATAAAAATCGGGTAACAGAATACAGTCAAATTATGTCAGGTGATATTGAAACTATTAGATTAGGAAATGAGCATCGAGAAGTAGTGGAAGAGTTGTGATATTTGTGAAGCAAAATAACTGATAATTGCCTTAGTATAGGGGAAACAAAATACAGACTGGCAAATGGAGGAAAATCATTTCTGAAAAAGAGGAATTTGTTAATATCTAATATAAATTTAATTGTTTGGAAGTCTTCTCACATCAGCATGAATATTCAGCAAGCCATCTGACAGTGTTTAGTGGAGGGTATTTCTTGCATCAATAACTGATTGACTCTTCACTGTTCGCAAATGAGTGTGGGCAGAATGATTACCGGTAACCCCTGTATTAGCTTTAATTTCTCAAATTTTCTCATTGTGGTAATTTTGTGAGACATAATTGGGGAAAAAGTAATGTGTTGTCCAAATGCTCCTGGAACATGCTCTATCGGAATTTCAATAGTAAACCACTCTGTGATGTAAAATGGTTTTCTCATATTGTCTGCCACTAGTTCTTTGTAATAATCTCCTCCCTCCCCCACCCCTCCCCCTCACCTCCCCCACCCCCCCCATCCCTCCCCCTAACCCTCCCCCACCCCTCCTCCTAATACTATCCCTCACTTACCCCAATACCCTCCCCCCTCCCTATCACACCCCCTCGATAACACACCCCCCCTCGATAACACCCCCTCTCGATAACACCATCCCCTCGATAACACCCCGCCCCCATGCTAACACCCACCCCCCTCGCTAACACCCACCCCCCTCGCTAACACACCCACCCCCCTCGCTAACACTCCCCCCCCCCCTCGCTAACACTCCCCCCCCCCCTTCGCTAACACTCCCCCCTCGCTACAGTCCCACTGACACACCATCACACACTCACACTCCCCCTCACCTTCCACCACTCTCGCTCCATCCCCTCCCATTTCACCGCTCCCCCTCCCTACAACTTCTCCGCTCCTCCCCAGCACTCTCACACTCCCCCCCCCCCCCCCTCTCTCTCTCTCTCTCTCTCTCTCTCTCTCTCTCTCTCTCTCTCTCTCTCTCTCTCTCTCCTCTACCTAGCCCACTCACTTCCCCCCCCCCATTGCCCACTCACTTCCCCCCCCCCCCCATTGCCCACTCACTTTCCCCCCCCCCATTGCCCACTCACTCTCCCCCCCCCCATTGCCCACTAACTCTCCCCCCCCCCCATTGCCCACTAACTCTTTCCCTCCCATTGCCCACTCACTCTCCCACCTTGCCCCCAATCTGTCCGCCTCCACCCTATCTCACTCTCCCCTGCCCCCCTTCTCTGTCACTCTCTCCCACAGCCCCATCTTTCTCTCCCACAGCCCCATCTTTCTCTCCCACAGCCCCATCTCTCCCTCCCACAGCCCCATCTCTCTCTCCCGCAGCCCCATCTCTCTCTCTCCCGCACCGAGCGGGGTGGCGCAATGGTTAGCACACTGGACTCGCATTCGGGAGGACGACGGTTCAATCCCGCGTCCGGCCATCCTGATTTACGTTTTCCGTGATTTCCCTAAATCGCTCCAGGCAAATGCCGGGATGGTTCCTTTCAAAGGGCACGGCCGACTTCCTTCCCCATCCGCCCCTAATCTGATGAGACCGATGACCTCGCTGTCTGGTCTCCTCCCCCAAAAACCAACCAATCTCTCTCCCGCAGCCCCATCTCTCTCTCCCGCAGCCCCATCTCTCTCTCCCGCAGCCCCATCTCTCTCTCCCGCAGCCCCATCTCTCTCTCCCTCAGCCCCATCTCTCTCTCCCTCAGCCCCATCTCTCTCTCCCGCAGCCCCATCTCTCTCTCCCGCCCCCTACCCCTCTCCCGCCACCTACCCCCATTCTGCCCCCATCTTGCTCCACCCCCACCTCTTTTGTCCCACACCCCTCTTCTCAGTCACCTCTATTCTCCCCCTCACCTCTATTCTCCCCCTCACCTCTATTCTCCCCCTCACCTCTATTCTCCCCCACACCTCTATTCCCCCAGACATTTATTCTCCCAGACATCTATTCTCACCCATCTCTATGCTCCCCCTTTTCTCGCCCTCTGCCCCCCTTCCCCCTTCTTTGTTGCCACCTCTCCCTCCCCCTCCCTCTCCTCCTCCTCCTCCTCCTCCTCCTCCTCCTCCTATCCCTTTAGACAGTTTTACATAGGATCAGAGTTTTCAGGGCTTCTTAGGAAGAGCTTCCGCTAATATTTTATCACCCACAACTCTTGTACAGGGTGTTCTTTTCCACCATGTACAAATGCCTGGAATTGATTAATGAGAGGATGCAAACCATAAATGGTCTGATGAACTTATGTCCAAAAATGCATGGTTTCCATGCTAGAGACCGTTTATTCAATCATACATTGTTACAGAGACTTTGTCGTAATAAGTGCTGTACCATACAGCCACTGTTACAGTATATGTTGAAAATGGTTTCCATGTGCCTAAAGGCATGCGTGTATGTGCTGTAGTATGTTCTGTCACACACGTTCACGTCAGCCAGGCTGCATCCAAACAGTGTCAGAAGCAGTATGAATACGCTGCTCCAGTGTCTCCACATCTGGAATGGGCTCTGCATACATAATAATTTTGAGATGGCCCCATAAGCAAAAATCACATGGGCTGAGATCTGGTTAATGAGCAGGCCGTGCAACTGGACCCCGTCTGGACATTAATGGCAATGTGAGCTGGAGCTCCATCATGTAGTAGCCACATAACCCTTTGAATTATCAATGGAATTTTTTCCAACAGGGTAGGCAAAGTCATCTGCAAGAAATTTTGATAGTTCCGGCCTGTTAGGCGACACGGAACAGAGACTGGTTCCAAAATACCGGCCCACATATTCCGGCTGCATCGATGCTGATGATTTGCTGTCACCATACCATCAGCGTTCTGCATACTATCCCACAGATGATTGTTATGAAAGTTGAAGATATCGCTCCACATAAAGATGACCTCATCTGCGAATATGATGGATGACACAAATCCCAGAATTGTGGTTGCCTGGTGAAGAAACCAGTGCCAAAACTGCTCCCAATGTTAAAAGTCTGTTGCTAGTAAGCCCTGCACACACTGTAAGTGAAAAGGGTAGTAACAGTTGTCATGGAGACTGTTCCTCGCGGTCATCTGGCTTACCCTGTACTGGTGGGCCAACTGCCTGTTACTGACACAGCGGTCATTATCCGCAGTGTTAATCAAGTGTTCCTCCACATCTGGTGTCCGAACATTTCAGGTATGTCCGTTATGATTTCCTGCTTCATGAAAAGACCCTGTCTCAGACAAGTGGGGAGGCACTGTTGCAAACATTGACTGCTATGGTTGCTATCAGTGGGGATAGGTCTCCTGATACAACTTCCCGTTGCCTTTAGCATTTCCCTAAGTAAACACCATGTCGGCAAGCTCTCAATACGAATAGAGAACCATTATGTAGAACACTGTATCACATCCACTACAAGGTGAGTCAGCAAAAGAAGGGAGTTGGACACATTACCAATTACTGTGGCAGGAGAGGACGCTAGGACATAATGTATGAGAAACAGTATAACACTCTAAGAGGAAACCATGCATAGTATAACTGGGGCCACATGGTACAGCACGTTGTAGATCACAGTTCCTGTAACAAAGTATGACTGAATAAATGGTCTCTAGCATTTCCAGCCAAGAGACCTTTATTGTTCTGTGTCCGCTCACCTCCCCCCCCCCCCCCCTCTCCTCATGAACCATGGGCCTAGCTATTAGTAGGGAGGCAGCGACACAGGTAGCCGTATTGCAGTTGCAATACAATGGAGAGGTGTCTGTTGAGAGGGCAGACAAACATTTGACTCCTGAAGAGGGGCAGCAGCCTTTGCAATAGTTGCAGGGGCAACAGTCTGGATGATTGATTGAACTGACCTCATAATGTCGACCAGAGCAGCATTGCTGTGCTGGTACTGTGAATGGCTCAAAGCAAGTGTAAACTACAGCAACAATTTTTCCCAAGGGTGTGCAGCTTTACTGTATGGTTAAATGATGACGTCTTCTTAGGTAAAATATTCCATTTTGAACTCCTGATGGGGACTACTCGGAGGCTGTCATGAAGAGAAACAGAACCGGCATTCCACAGATTGGAACATGGAATGTCAGATCCCTTAAATGGTAAGATAGATAAGAAAATTTAAAAATGGAAATGGGTAGGATAAAGTTAGATTTAGTGGGAATTAGTGAAGTTTGGTTGTAGGAGGAACAGGACTTCGTCAGGCAAATATGGGGTTATAAATACAAAATCAAATAGGGGTAATTCAGGAGTAGGTTTAATAACAAATTTTTTTAAAAAAAGGAGCATGAGTAAGCTACTACAAAGAGCATAGTGAACAGATTATTGTAGCCACGACAGACATGTAGCCCATGCTTACCACAATAGTACAAGTGTACAAGTTTATATGCCAACTAACTCCACAGATGACCAAGAGATTGAGGAAATGTATGAGGAGATAAAAGAAATTATTCAGGTAGTTCAGGGAAGCAAAAATTTAATACTGATGGGGGACTGCAATTTGAGAGTGGGAATAGGAAGAGGAGAAAAAGTACTAAATGAATACGGACTGGAGATCAGGAATGAAAGAGGAAGCACCTGGTAGCATTTTGTACAGAGTGTAGTTTAATCACAGCTAACTCTTGGGTTAAGAATCATTAAATAAGTCTGTATATATGGAAGAGACCTGGAGACACTGGAAGGTTTCAGATAGATTATATAATGATAAGACAGATTTAGTAACCAGGTTTTAAATTGTAAGATATTTCCAGGGGCAGATGCAGACTCCGACCACAATTTATTGGTTATGAATTGTAGATTAAAACTGAAGAAATCGTAAAAAGGTAGGAATTTAAGGACATGGGACCTGGATAAACTTAAAGAACCAGAGGTTGTAGAGAGTTT